>NC_136537.1:17471074-18056074 GCF_910591455.1 Pholis gunnellus
AATTAATTGTCTGAATTTGTGTTTTGAGTCACATGCTGTTATCAGTTCCTGTGTATTGCAAAATGCAGAGGAACCTATTTTAAGCTCATAGATTCTGGCATTGGGTATATAAGAGGGAGTACCCCGCCCATTTCTCTGGGTCCTCCCTCTCCCCCTGACTAGTGAAGTATGTTTAGAGCGATAGCCTTCAAGGAGCCCTCAGAAAAAACACAACCAGCCGGGAGGTGTTGCGCTTTCTCCAGACATCCACGACCTCAGAGACACTTGAAACCACAGCAGCGCTTGTTCCAGGGCTCTGTTATCAGCTCTCAGATAATAAGCTCTCTCTCTCTCTCCGGCACTGTGGGTGCATTTCTGGGCGCAAATAACTTAAGGAGAAGTTGTGACTGAAAGAAAAGTGAATTTCACTTTTTTTGGGGACGACATGGCATATTCTGAGAAGGAGCCAAGCATCGAGTTGTTCATTAAGGTCAGTCATTTCTTTTAAATTTCAATGAATACTTGAAAGGGGAAGTTAGCTGATTTCACTTTCAAAAATTGTGTTTAATTCAATTCCACGGGATATGTCTCTTAATTGATCTGTCTAATATCCTCTCTTTTAGAGGAAAATAAACAAAGTGCTCCTCACTTATCAGTTTTGTAAAAGGACAGAGATCTACAGTATTTTGCTTTATGATCAATCAGAGGGCAACTCTCTTTTTGCTGGGTGCCTTCTGAAGACCTATCCTACAGATGCTGAAGTGTTTGTATCTCTGCTGAGTCTCTTTACCACTGAACTCAGTCCACCTTATCATCGCACACACAGACGGAGCTGAGAGCATGCAGGGCGACTGGCCTCCAGCCTGAACCAGGCACACCCACTTTACTGACGCACATATTCAGATATAGTCATCCTTATGGAGAAGTAAACAAAAGGTCATTTTTCCTTATTTATCGCCTCATGTTGTTGCCTAATAGCCAAATAATAATATACACCAGGATCTCTTCATTGTCTTCATATACATGTGCACATTGTGTTCTTGTTAATGGCACCTGTGCAGAGACGGTGTATCTTCTGATATATAAAACAAGGTCAAGTGACGGCACATTAAGCTGTAGACAGTATATCATGTCTCTTTGTAGATAAAACATTCAACATTCAGTCTTAAAGGTAAAGTTTTACTTTGTCTTTTTTTATATGCTGATTTGCTTCCTTGCTTCCCCAGCAGACGCTTAACTTAACTTATAAAGACTGGAAACAAGGGGAAACAGCTAATCTTCCTCATATAACAAAGATCATTAATTAAAATATCTCGTTGGTTTAATCCATACCAAAAACTAAGTGTAAAAATTACAAGTTCTGCTTTTATAGGGATTGTTTGCAGGATCATATCTTCGTCAGACAGAAACAAGACTCCAGAAAACGACTGCTGCCAGCCAAGAAATGGTCCGGATTAAACAAACCAGATCTAACCTGTTATGTAGCTGGATTTAGTTAAATTTGGACAGAGCCGAGCAAACTGTTTCCAGTCTTTATGCTATGCTAAACTAAGCTGAGCTGCTGGCTTTAGACATATTTAGCATTCAACAGTGAGAATGGTATCAATCTTCTCATCTCACTTCCTGCAAGAAAGCTAATCATATCCCAACATGTCAGACTATTCCTTTTGTCATCAAGAGGGAGGAGAGCCAATGTTAGAGTCTGTTGTTTTCTGCTACAACACAATGCCTGCTTTTCCCTCCATGGAGGAAACCGCTCAGACACACTTTTCACTACTAAAATCACTTGTTTATCAGCAGATGAGAGGAGAAGAGAAATTGTGAATGCTTCATTGGCTGAAACGGGACATTTGTGACTCATGTGGTCCTAATACTAAATATTACTTTCTGTGTTTTTCAGGCTGGACATGATGGTGAGAACGTGGGGAACTGCCCCTTCTGTCAGAGGCTCTTCATGGTTCTATGGCTGAAAGGAGTCAAGTTTACAGTGACCACTGTTGACATGAGGAAGTAAGCTCCCCTCCTCTGGCAAAAACACTTCCTGAGCATCTGGTCACAGGGATTTTCACACAGAACTCTATTAAGAAGCAAACAAGAGAGAAATTGAGAGTAACCCAAACCATTTCTAACTTATCAAAGGTGTGTTGCTCAGTCTGACAGAGGTGAGAGGGAGGAGTCCGTGAGGCCCGAGTGTACAGAGAGCTCTGTGTCGCTGCCAAACAAACACCTTCTTTAATTACGGCTTTATTGTGTGAATTTCTCAGGGTCGTTACCGGTGAACAAATAAGATCAGGAAACTTTGAAAGGATATTGAGAATTAAATGATTCAGAACACGCACACAAACGGGCCTTTTGAACAGCTGACCACTCCCAGCGCTGTGCGTTTTCATAACTAAACCTCCAGCCAATGATAAAATCATTAATCCACAGAGCCACATTTGGTCCAGACAGCCTCGATAACCAACTCGCTCTCAGTTTTGACGTGCTTGATAACGGTCTGATTGACTGATCTGTGAATACATATAATAAGTCAGATGTCTCCCCCTCCCTCCCCTCCTCCCTCTCCATCTTTTTACGTCCTTTCTGTCTCCAGGAAGCCAGCTGAGCTCAAAGAACTGGCCCCCGGGACCAACCCTCCTTTCCTCCTCTACAACGGCACCCTCAAAACAGACTTCATCAAAATTGAGGAGTTTCTTGAACAAACAGTGGCCCCTCCCAGGTATTGTTGCGCTTAATCATTACACAAATATGAATCAGGTACTCGATGACGACTTATTCACATCAAAGAAGTTTACTCCCAGGTTTGTCCCTCCTCCTCTCCCCCGCAGGTATCCTCATCTCAGCCCGCTGAACAAAGAGTCCTTTGACGTGGGTGCCGACATTTTTGCAAAGTTCTCCGCTTTCATCAAGAACAGTCCCAACAACGCCTGTAAGTCGGATACTGTTGTGATTCATTAAACGCGTTGTTCCTACCTAATGGCTGTGAGTTAAAAATGCTTAGAAAATAGATTAATACATTTTCAATGTGTTATCACAGGACTAATCAGTGGTGGAAAGTAACTTAGTAAGTACGAAGTACAATTTGGAGGTACTTTTATTCCCAGTTTATGCTACTTTACACTTCTACCTGACTACATTTCAGAGAGAAATAAATAAATGTTTACTTGCAAATTCTAATAGATAAAAGAATACATTTGAATACAAGAATTGTACTTCTAATAGATTGCGGAAGTGATACTTTTAGTTAAATAAAGTACTTATTCTACCACTGATCTAAAGTAAAAGTACTCATTATGCAGAAAATGGCTCCTTATATTATTATTGGAATATTGGATTATTATGTGTGATACATTGATGTGTACGCAGCTGATTTGCATTTATATTTTGTTTGGTTCGATCAAAATTACTATAAAGTCAACATACATTTTGTATATGATAACAGTGCAGATATTAAATATATGTAGTGGACTAAATGTATAAAGTAGCATCAAATAGAAACACAAGTAAGTACCTCAAAACTGTTGTTACAATACTTGAGTAAAATCACTTTTACCTTAAATTCACCTGTAGGTACATTACACACAGTTACAGAAAATCAACTCAACACATCTGTGTCTCTGACCCTCCAGTCCACGAGAAAAACCTGCTGCGGGAGTTCAAGCGCCTGGACAACTACCTGATCTCTCCCCTCCCCGAGGAGATCGACCACAACTCCAGAGAAACCATCACCATCTCCAAGAGGAAGTTTCTGGACGGCGACCGCCTCACCTTAGCGGACTGCAACCTGCTGCCCAAACTGCATGTTATCAGGGTGAGACAGAGCATCAGATTTCATTTTGGGGTCATGTCTGGTATAGTGTGTAGTGTTTTGTTGTTGTATTCTATAAGCATATGATATGCTTATAGAATACAATGCATTTTTAAAGATTTAACCAATGTTTTCCAACCTTTTTGCCTTGTGACATTTTTCATTTGAACTTCTAAGATATTTTTATTTTATTTTGTTTAGTATTTTAGTAAGGACCAAAGAAGTAAAAATCTTTTTATTATTATTTTAAAAGCTACAATAATTAATACAAATGTGTGTATAAGACCTTTGTTTTTTTTCTCCTCTCCCATTAATCACATCAGGACCCCTCAGATTAATCTATGACCCTTTGGAGGGGACCGCCCCCTAGATTGGAGACTACTAAACTAAACTACTAAACTAAACTGAACTAAACTACTGAACTGTGTAAAGTAGTTCAAACTAGCTTCACCTCAACCAGCTACAACAATTAAATGCTGCAAACAAATTGATGCATCAGCATTAAGAATGTACTAATGTGATTTATCATAATACACCATACATTTAGGTGATACATTACATACTTTTACTTTCAGGAGTATTTTTACAGTTTATTTGATTATTTCAATGTTGTATACATTTACTCCACTGTGTTGAAGAGACATTTTTAATCCACTATATTTACATGACTTCACAGATTTGGATTTTAGAAAACTATAATGACCATAAAATATATTGTATTCTAGTAAAGTTTATTAAACCGTATAACATGGAGTCATTTTACATTGTTGTATTGGTATTATTTCTTGAGTAGATGATCTGAGTACGTCTTTGATCTTTATGTATGTTTTTTTCAGGTTGCTGCCAAGAAGTACTGCGACTTTGACATTCCCGCAGAGTTCACAGGCGTGTGGAGATACCTTCAAAACGCCTACCAGAGAGAGGAGTTCAAACAGACGTGTCCAGCCGACATTGAGATTGAGAAAACCTACTTCAGCGTGGCCAACAAGAGGAAATAAAACCTTCTTGTCTGTAATTAAATGTCCTGTTTTCGCTCAGTGTAACTGTGCATGTAAAGATGGTGATCTGTGGAGGGCTCTGCAACCTACAAGAATAAACTGTGGCAATGAATCAGACACAAACCTTCACCTGTTGTTGCAGTAAGACTTGAGAACATGCTGAAGCAAAATGTTTTATTGGTTGTATGTATTGACTGTTTATCCTTAGTCACTCACAGACAGATGGTACCTTCATGCCACGTTAAAAAAAAGGCCAAATGTGCAATTGATGTTTTTGTTTATAGTGTAAATAGATATTTTTCCAGGCTTTTTATGATCAAAACACCCTCATTAATATATATATATATATATATATATATATATATATATATATGATTGTGTTAGTGTGAGCAACAGCTGCAGAAACCTTCACAAACAGTTCATTTCTTTGCAAAGCATTACATACACTTCTGTATCTGATATGATTCAATCGTCTCACTGTCACACTAATAAAGAATATCAAATGTATTTGTCATAACCTTGATTTCTGTGTGCTGACTAGTATTATAATACTTCCTCCTTTAGGTCTCTTACAGTAAATAGTATTTACCTTAAAATATCACAACCAAAAGCAGGTGACATAAATGGCTTTTCTGATATTCAAGTTTATTTTCAGCCACAAAAATATATCTGTTGATCTGGTATAGACGGTGATGGAAGGTGAAGGCGTTTCCCAACAGGCCGTGCCGAAATCACACCAAACGTCCTGCAGCTGCTGGGCTCTAGTTGGTGACACAGTACTTCCAGAAACACGCTATAAAGCATCAGAGAGAGCAGAAATTCAAGGAACATTTCACATTTGTTAAATTCTAAACCTCTTTTTTTTCCCAACACTTTTACACTCTACCTAAATTTCTTAAAGTTGTTACACTAAATTTTAATTATAATAATTAGCTAATATTGTCAAGCTGTTTCTCCATATAGGGTCTAAGGAAAGAGAGTGCGACATGTTGTACAGATTGTAACGTCCCTTAAAGGAAGTTTGTGATTTGGGATTTTCTAAATCCTCATTCAACATAAGAGGATTTGAGTGTACTTATACTCCTTAAGTGGAGTCGTGTACAAACAGATGAAACTCTGTGAAAAAACACAGTTGTAATAACATAACAAAAGCCCCTTTATCTGTTTGCAACTACTTTACAGTGTGTTAGAAACCATTTTAAATGTTTATATATGTTTATAAATGATAAAGTCTTGCCGCTAATATGTAAAGTTGTATTTTTAAGTATTTTTTGAGCAATCTATTTTTTCCACTAAAAAAAGTAAACTTCACTATATCTGAAATCACATTTATTGCATCTGTCATGAGCATTAGGAAAAGTAATTTACTGAGCACTTAAAATGAGGTACAGTAAATGAGATACTTTTACTTCAGTGGAGTTATGTAGTAGTTATACTGTGTGTGTGTGTGTGTGTGTGTGTGTGTGTGTGTGTGTGTGTGTGTGTGTGTGTAGCCATGCCTTAGTTAAACATCCTTCTGAATAGATCATTGTATTATAATAACAACAGCTAAGGCATCACAAAGAGCAGGTGTGACGTGTGCTTGATAGAAAACAAATAAGAGTCACACACCTCTTTTGTTTGCTTTTGGCAAGTTCTGCTCTGATCTGAGAAAACCCTGAGAGCGAAGCTTGTCAGCCGCTTCCAGCTTCAAGACGGCTTCTCTGAGGTCCTCGACCTTAGATCGAGAAAAAACACGATGCTGATACGTATGTTGTGGTGCACTATACAGACAGAGCTTTGACTAGAACAAACTGATCACATAACTCCTGTTTCAAGCTGTTTGCATTGACTTCCAGTTGATTTTAGAATTGACTCAAGGCCTTACTTTTAAAGCATTCAGTGGTCTGGTTCCTGCATACATTTGTTAGCATTTGTGCCCACATGTACGTGCACTAAATCTCAGATCCTGTAACTAATCCACCCGATAAAGACTTAAATCTAAAGGAAATGCATTTTGTTATCAGAGCCCCCAAACTCTGGAAATTCCTTCTTTGCATGTCCACATAGTATAAAATGTTGTTTCTTTACTTTCTTAAAAGTGTACAGAGAGGATCAGCCTTACCATGTTTGCAAATTTATCTTGCTGTGCTGAATCTTTAGCTCCTTAAAAAACAACAACATTCAAATCAAAAGTTACAAAATCATTCTGTTGACCATATGCGACTGATTTATCTGCATCATATTTGTGTTATTGTTACCTTTATTCCAGGACTCCATCCCTCCATTGTGCTGCATCAGTAGAGGATACAGATTATTCATCTCTCTCTGCTCCCCCTCAGCAGTGTTGGGTCCATCCTGCACCTCTGACACTAATTTCTGGATGAAATCTGTTGAAATCAAACATCGTCCTCTCATCATCCTGTCATCGTGACATTAAGATCCCGACAGCAGAATAACTTGTCAAATGTGTTTGGGGATTTTTAACCACATCTTGAAACTCAAACATGAGAAAGGATATCCAAATAGCCTTACCTGCCTGTGGCTCCAGGTTGGTATCGGGGTACAGAGGTAGAGCATGTGTCCGTCTTGCAGAACAAATTACAGCTACGAGGTAGAACAGAGCTACAGAAATCATGGTGCCTTCTTTAAGATGCCCCGATCTGGTCTGTAACTCTGCTCGGCAAAGAATTTCACTTATATATCCTCAGTGGCCATCCATCACAACCTGATCAATACATTATCATCACACCCAGTCTCCTTCTTAATGGTTTTGACGCGAGGTATCAGGCGTCATAGACACAATTTAGGGGACCCTGTCAATTGAACCGGAGCCTATCTCTGCTTGTACAGAGAGGCCTAACAAATGTTTACTCTGTTGCAGTAATCAGCGGCTGTCCAGCAGAGCTCTGATGGTTTATGTCTGACACCATTTCTGTGTGATGGGCTGCTCCAAAGTGTCATTGCTCATGTCCGAGATACACAGCAGGTGGAAATATCTCGGTGAAGGTTTGTACGTCACTTTGTGTTGAATGACTGACAATTCTAAAGTATTTAATTATGACGGTCTGAGGAAGCAAATAGATCCTATTGTTGCAAATATGTTGCAATTGTCGTTAATGAAGAAGTTAAAGGTAACAACAATGATATGCTTTGTTCTTGTGTCATACTTTATGTAGTTTGTGGAGCATCATAACCTTGTATGGACAATGAATTGTCTCTCTTGCAGAGTTTCTACGTGTTGATGAAAGCCTGTTATATTTCCTGGTTGCGCTATATTCCCACCCTTTCAATATATAAGTTGCACTTTGCACATAAATTCAATTAAATCCAAAGCACAGTGTTGTACAGTTTAAACATTTTGTGGGAAAAACAAGGATTCAAAGTGTTGTATTATTTGCGAAGTTGGATTTGGAACAATAGAGTGCTTTTTATTCATTGGTTTGAAATACTTCTGCTTGATTTCTCTTGTATGTCGGATATTTCTATATTTTTGTATACTCTGAGTGATTGAGGTTGGGTTATGGGGAAGATCATGAAGGGATGGGTGAAGGGAACTGTGAGAAAATGTGAGAAAACATGAACCTTGTATGTTATGAGTTCCATTTTGTATTTGTCCTCATTAAAAAGAAAGTAAAAATGTCTGTAGTTAAATACTAGAGTGAAAAATAAGATAGAAAACTGAAATACAATGGATGAAAAGATAAACAAGACAATGAGTCTCAGTTTCAGAGGCACAGTGTAAAAATGTTGACTTGATGCTGGCGCTAGATGAAGAGTTACGATTGATTAAAGTTATTGCAAGATATCCATGGCAATGCATCTTATAAATGTTGAGATATTTCATTTTTAAGAGCCATGCCACTAGCTTGGCTAAAACTTGTAAATGTCAAATACTGTATTCGTCAAATGTAAAAAAAAAAAAAAAGCCACAAGTGTAAATATTTAATGTACTGGGCAGTGCAAAGGATTAGCTGAAGACAAGTTTTTAAAGAGAACATGCAGATAACTGTGTTGAGAGTCCTTTGGGATAAATTACAATGTGAGTATATTTATTCATTGGTTTTTTTAAATAAAAGCTTAACATTTGGTATTGTTTATAATTTACCATTACCTATTACCTTTTACCATCAAGTTAAGAGGTTTCGGGTGCTGAAGGAGGCTTTGGGCAGAGCTTTTTGTCAAACTGAAAGGTCACTAATGCTCCTCAGATGAGTGTTCGTGGCATCGGGTGATTTATGAGGTTGTCTCCACAACGTTGAAAACAACAACATTTGATACATTTGGCTGCTGAGCAGTCAATGACAAGAGGTACAAGCACAGCAAAGCAGGGATTCTGAATTAGACAGAGAAATTACTCATCCGGATAAGGAAAGAAACAATAACTTATTATCACTGTTACAATTACATGCAGGATTTATGTCTATGTGTAAATCGTGGTCACAGGAATAAGTGGTGCATTTATGTAAGGACAAGTATTATCAGCAAAATAAAGAGTCCTTGTTTTGCAGGGCAGTGGTTGCGACTAACATATTATCACATTATTAAAATGTTAACTAAATTGTTATGCAACTATATACTATATATACAGTTCAGTACAGTAATTCAGTGGTTTTGAACATATGGGTCGATAAATCTGAACAGATGATTAATAATGGTGTAGGAAACATTTCTGCGACACTGATTTGTATTCATGTTTTAGGCTTTAGAAATGCTCTCAAACTCTTTTTTGTAAAATATTTGATACTTTTACCTCTTTGGCCGTTGCACAGTTGTTTAAATGAAACAATCTGAGAAGTTTAGAAATGAAATCTCTCTCTCTGGTGGAACAGTTAACTCTGAAACATCTGAAACATACCCCAACCAGACACTTTTTTAGTCACAAACCAAAACAGTTGAGAGCCATCTTGTCTAGTTGTTTCATCTCTAGTTGCATTAGAATGTAGTTATAGTGCAACAGATGTGCAGTTTTATAAAATACTTGTATATCTGTCGGAAATTTGAGTTCAGTCTTGATTGGCGGAGTGCTGTAGTCCCATTTTTACACACAACTCAAATAAACCAGAATCATAAAGAATATCTCACAACCAGAGCCTGCATTTGAACAGTTGTGAAGATAAAGACATCATGAAATGATCTTATAAATAGATAGAAGTAAATATAAAATCAATAAATCAAATGTAATATGAAATAAAGGTGTAACTGAGATAATAATATTAATAAGTTGACTTTGTATTTTATTTGTAATGTATTAAATAATGTATGTATTGTACTTCATGTATTAAATTAAGATTATTTATGTATTTAATATTCTATTATAATATGTATTACGTATTATTGTTAACGACATTGTCTGGCTCCATATTACGTAAACAAAAGAAGCTGACAGGGTTACTGGAACAAGACCTCCGCGGAGTCACGTGACCTCTGAATGCGGAAGTAGCTGTGAGGGTTCAGCTTCGTTATTTGTGATCATGCGCCTACCTAGCTAGTTGTTAATTAACTGTCTGTCCGGGACATCGGCGGCCACGGCAAACAGTGGGAGCTGAAAGACGAGTGAAGGCAGGAGCACCACCGGACACGGCAGCATTAACAGAGCGAGGTACAGTAAATGCTCTTCTTCTGTTGCATTTATGATGCTAGCAAGACCTCCGAGTGAGCTGTTTAGTGTGAATGTTACGACGCTAGGAGGCTAACAGCTGGTACAGCTGATATAAAGTTAAGGTGACGTTACTTCATGTTAATGTCCATAAAATGCTCATTTTATCGTCGACGAACAGGTCAATGGTTTAAACATGAGCACATCCGTAATATTTATTTAAACGACCAACCGTTGGTTGATTTTAGTCAAGATTCAGAGCTTATAAGCTGTTCAACTCGTTCAAACAAGACGAACAAGCTTAACGCCATGTTGACACCTTTTGATTTGCAATAGAGCTGCCTGCAACTAACTGGTATTTCCAGTATTCACAATAGTTTTATAAAAACTAAACAAGGCATTTAGTTTAAAACGATTCCTTGAGTACATCAGAGCATAAACAAAGACAGGGCATGGAAAACACAGGTTTTCAAAGCAGTAGAAGCATTATGCACAATGCAGACAAGCAGGATATATATCTATATATATATATAGATATATATCTATATATGTGTTCTTGAATCTCTGACAGAAGAGGCTGAGTGGCGAAATGCACTTTTCCATAAAAAACCCACTAGAAACGTAACGCACACAAAAGGCTGCAGTGAGTCGTTGATCACTGGAAGCAGAAATGACAGCAGGAAGGAAAAGTGTTGCGCACTCCTTATGCAGTTCTTCAGATGGCATTTCATCCTCAGGCCTTCTTCAAGATCAACACTGATAGTGAGACACAGACAGACACTGATTTGTTCGGCCCCACAGCAGTCGCACACCTGATGGGGATTAGATAATCATGTTACAGACCTAGTGACTCGGTTAGTGTCGGCTCCTCTGTTGATATGGGCTGCAGTCATGGATGACTTTCTACACCAAGCACAAGATTTCGTGTTTTATTTGATCATCCCAATTTACAACCTGATGGGTTTTACTTTTAGAATTGGACATTGATGGATCGATTAATCTGCCAATTTTGTCCGTGAAATATCAGAAAAAGGTGAACAAACGTTACGTGATTTAATTGCATGCCTTGCACAAAATAATTGTTTCATCAGGCTGAAAATGAAAAGCAATATTTACAAAACAATTCGTCAATTCATCAATTACTCAATCAACAAAAACATGAATAGGCAGCTATTTGAGTAAGCGCTTTAATTCATTATTTCAGTCATTTTTGGAGCCAAGATTCCACACATTCTTTGGTTTCAGCCTCTCATATGTGAATACTTAATATATTTAATAAATCTAAGTTTCTTTAGTCGTGATGATGGTAAACTGGCGATGTTTGTGATGGGCTTTTTTCATATTTAGATATTTAACAATGCAAGTGCTGCCTTCTCATTTTGTACAAGTTATAAGTAACAATTTAAGATGAAGAGGCAGCACAACTGGTTATAAACTGCACCTTTTGAGGCTACAGATAAATGAATGCATTTTTTCTCTCTCTCTCGCCCAGTGTCTGCTGCCAAAATGTTGTCTGAAGGAGGTAATTTCATGAAGGGGATAGTCTCGGGGGGCCTCTTCTGCCTGCTGCTGGCGCTGCTGGGTAGTCTCCGGCTCGGCACGGAGTCCGGGACAGTCGACCATCATCTTCATCATCACGTCCAGGCCCCGAGTAAAGATGAGCTGACGCGCCTCTCTGACAGTCGCATGCAGGAGTTGAGCAATCAAGTCCAGATCTCTTGCATCATCATGGTCCAGCCCAGGATCCTTGTTTACTGGGCCACGGCGGTAGACACCTGGAGCAAACACTGTGACAAGGCTGCGTTTTACACCTCCGAGTCCTCCAAAGCGCTCGAGGGGATCGACCTGAACGAAAAAGACGACTGGGCGAGGTTACGCAAAGCTCTGAAGCACGCTTATGAGAACGCAGGAGACCTGCGCTGGTTCTTCGTGGCTCAAGCGACAACGTTTGCCATCATCGAGAACCTCAAATACCTGGTGCTCACAAAGGACCCCAGCGAGCCCTTCTACCTCGGCAACGCCATGAAGTCGGGGGAGCTCGAGTACGTGGCGTACGATAGTGGCATCGTTCTAAGTTATGAAGCGCTCAAACGGCTAGTGCACGTGTTCCAGGATGAAGACAAGTGTCCAGAAAGAGGACGCGCCCTGTGGAAGCTGAGCGAGGACAAGCAGCTGGCCGTGTGTCTCAAGTACACGGGCGTCTTCGCGGAGAACGGGGAAGACGCGCACGGAAAGGGCCTGTTCAACAGCAAGAGTGTGGACAGCCTGATATCGGACAGCATGAAGGCCAACCCCAACAACGTGGTGGAGGGCTGCTGCTCCGACATGGCGGTCACGTTCAACGGGATGTCGCCCAATCAAATGCAGGTTATGATGTTTGGGGTTTACAGACTTCGTCCGTACGGCCACGATTTTCACGACTTGTTGGTGTTTAACCCTCCCGAAGGTTCGGACAATGACTAGAGACTCTGTCCTTCAACACGGATGTGTGCATTTTAAATGTTTTGCTTCTATGATGGCAAACCGAACTGTGGGGCGGTGTTTTTTCTAATTCTGTTTTTTAAAAACTGGATCCTGGGTGGGAATAACACTTTTTATGTATATTTGTACCTTTTTTGCACTTGGCACAATCAGCGACCCGTTCCTTTGTGGTGAAGGTAAAAAGAGTTGACGGGTGTGCAGTCCCGTTGAATGAAGACAGACGAGAACACATACAAAACGTGTGACATGAGACTAGATTATCTGGAAGTTTTAGTCATTATGTATCTTAAAACTTTCTCTTTTTGTGGTCTTAAAGCTGCATTACAGTTATGAGGAGATGGCTATTCTGAAAATAACAAGTTTCTTGACTTATTTAACTGCTCAGTGTTTCGCCATCTTAAGTACATTATGAGTAACTTCACCCAGCTGATTTTAAAGCACCAATAACCGATATTTAGTGAATATCTGGTGGTTCAACCCAACACAAAATAAAGTGTTTCTGGCATGTTGTGCTTGGTTAGCTCCACTTATGAAGAATTGGACTTAACAGCTTCATGGAAAACAATAATCCTCAATGTTGACCTCCTGGGTAAAGTACATACTGTATTGTCTTTTGTCACGCATTAGAAGACACAAACGGTGTCAGCCTAACAAGATGACTAATTTTAAAAAGACTTTTGCATAATAAAAGTAAAACAAATCTATTTCTGATTTAAGTTTAATGTAGTTCTCTGGTGTTGAATAGGAGGATAAATGTGGAAAAGAGTGGGAGCTTCCAGATGTTAATGGTTTACACCTTGTCAAGCATACTGTGCATGATTTTTGGTAAAGGGGAATATTTTTACAGGTTAAGGACTGCTTTGTTAAACTGAACAAATTTTATATAGAACTGAATGTATTTTATTGCAGGCCACAACGTTGTACATATAATGTATATTCATATTTTGCTGTCCGGTAAGAAACAAATAAAAGTATTGCAGTTCATTGATACCCTTGTACTATTGAAATATGTAGTCAGATTATAACTGTTATGAGGACTATTGGCCATAAACACACCTTTTATATTGTGCACCACAAACCTTTAAAGTTGAATCAACAATCAGAAAAATTGTTTGCATAGTTCTTACATTAAACATGTTTTAGTTGGTTGTTCCTAATAAACTGGCCACGAAGTGTAAATTCAACAGCAGCTGAACTTTATCCAACAGTAAGAGCAGTGAACAGCTCTACTCATTAGAGAGGAGCAGAATAACAGGTCTAACTGTGGTAAACCAGTGACACTCTGCCACTCCTTCAGTGGTGTAATCATGCACACATCCTGGATTGATGAGTAGACAGGCTACATCATAACTCCAACTAGTTACTGCGCTCAGCCCCCTCCTGTTCACGCTGTACACTCTCGACTGCTACCGCCAACATAAAGTTTGCAGATGACACTACCGTCATCGGCCAGATTACAAACAATGAGACTTCATATAGAGAGGACGGCCTCTACAGTAGTGATTTAAACCGCCCAGAACATCATTAGTGACAGGACGTGCCCACCCAATCTACAGCCTGTTCACCCTGCTGCCGTCTGGCAAGACATACACGGGTATCAGCTGCATTTCTTTTTGCAACCCAGTGTTGTACAATCTTGTACTTTGAGCTTAAATTTGATCCAATGCAAAATACCAACTGATATAACGATTTGAAGCAAGATCTTTTTATTTGTGCATATGGCGATTGATTCAAAGCAGGTTACACAGCTAAGTCCTTAGGTGTGAACAGTTGACGGGTAGCTCACACGTTGCTGTCGAGAGCTCCACACTTTCCTGTGGGGGGGTAGGGGGGCGGCGTTGCAGGTACTGATGTCATCATTTATACGTCTTCATGTGCCACAATCCATCATTCAAATAGTGAACGTTCTCAATTCCAATTCCCTTGTTGACTTTTTCTCTGTTTGCAAAAGACAGATGAAGATCAGGCGTCATAAGAGCAGCAACAGAAAGGATTTTATTTTATTTTGCTTGTGTAAAATGTAGAAATAAATATCTTACATGTTGTCTGCAGACATCTTCATGATGCCAACACAAAGTGCATGTTGTTTTCCCTCCGCCATTATGGCCTGCATTCGCTCGTTAAAGACAAACTCGTACGCAAGTGATTTAAAAGAAGATGATATTTAACACATATTATAATTCAGTGTGAAAGCTTTCCATGTGCAGCATCATGTATAAAAGGATACAACTACAGTGTCGGTTGCAGCTGGGTAGAGTTTAGCGCCTGGTGACGTCAGCCCGGGGCACATTATGTTGGCTCCACTTAGGACAAATTTAATGGCTCCTTTGTCTACTTGCTGGTGTGGAAGAATGAAAGGATCTAGGAAAAGACAACTTCTTATCAGTGTGAGGAAAGTCAAACGCAAGCATCGAGCAGTTGGCATTAGAAGATCTTACATTTATGCAACAGTCTGAGTGTCGGGTAGAACGGTCCTTCTCTCTGTCTGAAGAAAAGCAGCTCTCCGTTCACTGTCAGGATTTCAATGTGTTCGTGGCTGTGGGAAGAACAGCGATATAAAAACTGTAAGATCCACCGCACCGAAAACAGATTTCATGTGAGCAACTTGATGACAATATGAATGAAACGATGAGGTCATACCATCTCACTATTTTGACAGGATCCTTTTTGGGCATTATGTGATTAAGCGAGGACTCAATGTCAGGAAATAGTTCCAAGAGCTGATTTTTGATGCCTTTGATCACCGATGTTTTCAGCTGGATACAGTTCGAGACATTTTCCTTATCGTCAAATCTGAAACAGGAAACAGAACAAGCTTTTGTGGCATGTCCTTCATATGTTAAAACTCTTAACCACAACGTTTGAGCCTTTTTTTAAATACTTTTCATTTGTCCGGGGCCCTAATTGATGTAGGCAAACATGCATCACAAACGCACACAATGGAGGACACCAACTCTACAGCGAGGCAAATATTGGCAGTAAACAATGATGGTTTTGTTCGGATATTGCTTTTTCAAGCCAATAATAACCAATAGCCACAGTATGCAGATACTTTGGGAAGATGATTACTTTACAGTTTTAAGAGAAGAACAGCATGCACTATGATAACTACTTAAACAAGTATGCATATTATATCATCATATTACATATTCACATGTATGAATATATAAATATTCTTTTGTATCTCATCCAGACAAATGCATACATTTTAGGGTAAATATAATAATCATTCATTTCAATACACTCTAAACATTTTGATCTTTTTGAGGACATTTCAGAACAGGAAATGTGCCTGTTTTATTATTATGAGCTAAGACAAATTATTCTAATATCCGAAATGATAAATAAGCTTAGCTAATATGAGATGTGCCTGAATGACTTGGATTTAGGATTTGAGGAACTGTATTGCTAAACAAGGCTGCGTTATAAACCACACAGCGTCTGACACGTGTTAATATATATATATGTTCAGGCCTCGTCTAATGTAATAACAGAGGATCTCACATAATATCACATATCATGTGTCATTAATTGAACTTGAGTCTACAACAAACTTGAAGACGCGATTGCTAACCAGTTAGCGTTAGCCACCTAGCTGTGGTTAGCTAACGTTACAACATGGATCATAATCAACAACGTACTTTTTAAACATCCTCGTTGGTAGCTGTTGCCGTTACCGCGCTCCTCAACTGTAACAAAACTAGTCCGGATTCACTGTGCCAGATGTGAGTACGGTAAACTCAAGTAAATCACGGAATACAAGTAATTTATCAAGTAATGCTACTGCAGATCCACGCTTGTTTAGCAGTGCAGGGCCAACGGTATGAGGGGTCGCGTCATTTTACGACAGTTGTGTGCGTTACACGGCAGTTCTGGTCACCTGGTCCCTCTGTGACTCAGAGCCATATAAACACGGTTCTGCTGTGACGGACTGAAATATATAGGTGTACAAGATCTAAAGTCGTGCGTTGCTGCTGTTTTATCTTTTTGTCCTGTGAAACTATTTATTTTAAATAATGTGCAATAACCATGTGGTACTAAAACATCCACTTTATACATTTTGTATTCACAGTTTAAGATAGCCTACATATTACTGTCAAATATAAATCCTGCACACTGTTGCCTGTACTCGTGTATTAATATATACTGGATGTAACCACCCACTTTATGTTTATCCATTCAATATGTATTTATTTACAACAATACTCTACTGTAGAGGAAGAAATGGATCTAGATAGTGAAATAAATGAAAATATGGACACTGTCGGGATTTGAAAAAAAATGCAATGGAAAGAATATGAAGTCGTTTTTTCATTGAAAGGAGCAGACCAAAAAATACTTTTATTACAAAAACAGATACAGAATAAGCTACAAGACAAGATACAAACATACAGTATAGTGCAATAATAAATACAAATAATGTAAATATAATATACACAGTTAGTGTAAATAAATGTACACAGTTGTACTGTGTAAACTAGAAAATATTCATAACAGAGAAAATATCCATTCATATCTTAACTGGGCAACTTCCTTTATTCATTCATGTTTGGTGAATTTATGAGATCAGTCCATGCCGTTAGCATGGCGCCATCTTGTGGCCAGAGCAGGTACAACACCATAGTTTGTATAAAAAAAACACGCTTGGGCAAAAAGTACTTTTTGTACAAAGTACTTCCGGTGGGGTCACCGACTATCTTTTATGAGCGATTTTTCCCCCCGTGTTTACCAACGGCTGTTTTTAGTATCATGTGAGCCTATTTTTTTGCTGTAGCTACATTTATTCTGTGAATAATCATCGTTAACGGCCGCTTCAGTTAACCGCTCTCACTGAACGACAGCACAACGCGGTTGGGACACGAGAGGCAAAAAGAGGAAGCAATAGCCAACCATCTTTCTTCTCCTGCCAGCAATAACAAGAAAGAGACCAGGCTCGGTTCAAGTGGATCTGTGTAGTTTACACTTTATTATCTGTTTTATACTGGATAAAGCACTGGAGGGGGAAACAACATATCCGCGTTAAGATAGATAACGTTTAAAGCTCGCGGACACTGAGCTCATCTCCCAGCAAGCCTGGAAGTTTCGCACCAGAAGACTTGACTGTTGAGAATCAGTATTCCCCGTTTTTTCATGTTTCCAACAGGTTTATCTTCCCCTAATCCCCCACCACCGCCAACCCAGGAGGCTAGAGCAGCGGCTACTGATGTCAAACCCGACAGCGGTAACATCACATCTCCGAAGAAGAGGAAAATAAACGGCTCCGAGAGGGACGACACTACCGACACCATCTCTTCTTCGCCTCTCAAGACCCTGAATTCCTCCTCTTCTTCCTCCTCCTCCTCCTCCTCCTCCTCTCCCACGCCGCTGCACATCCAGAAGAAGTTGAGGTTTGACGATTCGGTGGATTTCATTGGACTGGATGTGAAAATGGCTGAGGAGGCTGCTGCTGCTGCCGCCGCCGCTGCTGCTTCGTGCTCCAATAACAAAAGCAAAGCCGTGTTCATGGGGCACCATGCGAACGGACTGACGAAGCCCGCAGGCTCCGGCATCTTCTCCAACAGTAAACCTGGTGCCGCCAAGAAACTAGTCATCAAGAACTTCAAAGGTA
This sequence comes from Pholis gunnellus, assembly GCF_910591455.1. Classification (NCBI taxonomy): domain Eukaryota; kingdom Metazoa; phylum Chordata; class Actinopteri; order Perciformes; family Pholidae; genus Pholis; species Pholis gunnellus. The sequence continues at coordinate 17,489,527 of NC_136537.1, forward strand.
GCAGATATACACTCTGGTGGATGATGTGATGCAAGCTTCAAAACATGCACCGACAGCAGTAAACAAAGTCCCCATGCACTGTGGTTATATGCATGGTCAGACTGGGACATGAGACCAGGTCTCTGTGTTCTGTTCTTTATTCCTGAAGGCTGCTTTTCCATTTTAAATATTAAAATAGTGTAAACTTAGCTGAGTCAGAGAGCAGTGAATGCTTCCACCATCACAGTTCAGTCAGAAGAACTGTAGATAGTAAATATTTGGGGGGACGTTATCAATTAATTAAGCAGAGGCGCTCATTAACATAACTAAGACAGTCCAAAAAAAGTTATTTACATCCTTTCAGTAGTTGCTAATAAGACTATAAACAAGCTGAGACTTATTGAATATTATCAATATTCAATAATTATAAAATAATTCAGACAATATCATGTCTAATAACAAGATAATAGACTTCACCATCATCATGCTATATTTGAAGTCATAAACGCATGTTTTATGTTATCACTGGTTCCACCGCAGCATTGTGGTCCAATGAGGTCCACTGTCTGTGGTTCTGGGCCTGCTTAAGTTTACAGTCTCATCACAGCTGTTTGTGTTTTCGTTCTGCACACAGAAAAGCCCAAATTGCCCGAGAACTACACGCAGGAGACCTGGCAGAAGCTGAAGGAGGCGGTGGAGGCGATACAGAACAGCACTTCAATCAAGTACAATCTAGAGGAGCTCTATCAGGTATCACCACAGACCTGTTGGCCTCCCAGAGGAAGCTCGTCCGTAGAGGGAATGTCTGTTTTTTTTTACTCTTTCTTTTGTCCCCTCAGGCTGTTGAGAACCTGTGCTCCCATAAGATATCTGCCAAGCTTTACAAACAGCTGAGGGCCGTGTGTGAAGACCACATCAAGGCACAAATTGATCAATTCAGAGAATATCCTTCACAGTTTATACTCGTCTTCAATTTCTGTCTATAGATCTTTACCTGCTTTTGTATAGCTCAGTGTTTATCTTTTTCCTTAACACTGTTCATACGGATGCCCTGGACAGTGTGCTCTTCCTAAAGAAAATTGACAAGTGCTGGAAGGATCACTGCAGACAAATGGTACGTTTATCCCTTGAAAGTGTTGACACAACCTCCCTTTCCATGCGGTTTGTTTGTTAAATGGTTGTTCCACTGTTTTAGTATTGCACTTGTTGTGTTACTTTTGAGAGAGAAATGTATTGTGAAGACAAGATCAGGCTTATTTTCTCAGACTGTATGAAATCGTCAGTAGTGCTGCTTTCTAACTGATTGTTTGTTTGTTTTTCACAGATCATGATTAGGAGTATATTTTTGTTTTTGGACCGCACCTATGTTTTACAAAATTCAATGCTGCCATCGATCTGGTGAGTGATCCCTGATGTCAGCTGTTCTGCGGTAGTGTGAGGCTGATTTCTGTTTGTTTTGAACGAGCGTTCTCTGGTCTGCAGGGACATGGGCCTGGAGCTGTTCAGGTTCTACATCATCAGTGACCCGAAGGTCCAGAGTAAAACCATCGACGGGATTCTGCTGCTCATCGAGAGGGAGCGGAACGGGGAGGCGATAGACCGCAGCCTGCTGAGGAGCCTGCTGAGCATGCTCTCCGACCTGCAGGTAACCGAGCGTGTACCGCTTTTAAATTATTGTTTTAATAACGGTCCACACATGAGTGTGAAAGCCTGCATCTTTGTCCTGTACTACGAGAAAAGTGTGGCTCTTGCAGCTGTGTTGTTTGTGATCATCACCCGCACAGGGGTTTGATGAGATGTCGGCTTCTTCTTGACAAATGGCTTTAATGAAACCTGCGTTCTCTCCGTCCCTGACAGATTTATCAGGACTCCTTTGAGCAACGCTTTTTGGAGGAAACCAATCGGCTGTATGCTGCAGAGGGACAGAGGCTGATGCAGGAGAGAGAGGTGATTTATGGGGCCCTTAAAGTCTGGGCCAGCTCTGTTTCTTATTTCAGTGAATACCTGGTCAAAGATGGGCAATCTGATCACACGGTACATGTTCTATTCAGGGCCCGTTTGAATATGTAAGCATTAAAATTTGCAACATTAGGTCTTTTTTTTATTTTAGTTCCTTCAGAGTAAAACAGAAAGGACTCACTGTTTTGTGTTCATGTTGAAAAACACAACATGAAGTCCATCACAAAGGAACAGAAACACCAGCGCGTCCCGTCAGAATGCAGCACAGGCTCAATAAATGGTGCGAAGTGAGTGGAGTGAAGGTTTTCTTTTATCTCGGCTGAAAACGCTTTTGCTTTTAAAGCCGTTTGTTCACTTACTGACGCACTGGATTGAGACACATTTTCACTCTTTTACTGTCTCAGCTCAGAGCTTGATCTTTTCCTTCAGGTTGTCAAAACATTTAGTTTGCGAATGTGAAAGTGAAACATGTTTATTTCTGAGATACCGTGGGTTCAGGGATTTTTGAGATGGCTAACTTAAAACATAGACGTTCAACTCGACATACTTAGACTGCACTGTACGCACAGTTAAGATTTAGCTGATCAAATAGGTAGCTTCTTAAATCTTGATGCTAATAGTTACAACACATTAATTAATTTACCTGATCAATCAAATCACAAAACTCTTGTCGAGTCCAACTGTGCTAAAAACATTTACTTAATCATAGATGGACAGTTTATATAATACTTGCATGTAGTACTTCTCCTTGTTACTCACGGTGTTCTTGCATTCTAACGTGGAGCGATGCTCGTCTCCCAGGTGGTTGTGAAGGCTGCTCTGATTCCTGTCCAGGTTTTTACACTCAGTTTATTAGATACACATAACAGTCCTGCAAACAGTCCGACCTTCAGGAACATAATAATGTTCACTTTTTGTTGAAGCTGTTTTAGAACGGTGTCGATTCCATTTATCCCCATTTATGTCGATGTGGATCGGCTACATACATCTGAGGGACATCTCTCTGTATGATGAAATGCAGTTTAACCGCACCACAAACTACGTCCTCTGAAATGATCATACAGCCGAATCACCGTCTGTTTTATTACACTGCATTATGACAAACAGGCAGCTGAGTGTATACTGCATCTTACTGTTACCTTGAGGATTTTGGTGTAGCTAACCCTGAATTAATTTACTTGATTTTACTTTTTTTTTAAATTAGTTTTATCTATTTTATGCTGGTCCTGCTAATGTCTTTTGTTATCTATAAGTTCCTCATTTGATTTGTAATTGCTGCTCTATGTGAAGTACTGTTTAACCCGGGTTATTCAGAATTCAGCTGTATTGGAGGAAAAGCTCTTAAGGCGCATATGAAATGTTGTTTTAAGCTCGACAGTATATTTAAAGTAGAGTAGATCACAATTTGCTTTCCCCTCTGTTTTATAGGTACCAGAATATCTCCATCATGTCAGCAAGCGCCTGGAGGAGGAGGCAGACCGAGTCATCACATATTTAGACCAGAGCACACAGTGAGTGGTAGACTGTAGTTATTAGTTTGCTATTTAACGCTGTAACCTGAGCTGTATTTTTTTTTTTTTTTTTCTTAATCCCCCGCTCAGAAAACCGCTCATTGCTACTGTGGAGAAGCAGCTGCTGGGTGAACATCTCACAGCTACTCTGCAAAAAGGTACACGACAGTAAATAATAATAATAATAATAATAATGTACACGAGTCACTTTACATGTCTGGAACGCATCGGCAGATGCCGCCTGCCAGACGACACACTCAAGTCGTGAGATAAAAGCAGCTTGAACTCTGACCTCTGACTCTCTGTCGTTGGGACCTTCCAGGGCTGACTCACCTGCTGGATGAGAACAGAATTCAGGATCTGTCTCTTCTCTATCAGCTCTTCAGTCGAGTGCGAGGAGGCGTTCAGGTTCTCCTGCAGCACTGGATAGAGTACATAAAGGTATGACTGCAGTACCAGTGATACAAGTCTGAAGATTGGCGCTCTCTGGCATTGTTTCGCATATTCTGTTGCTAACTGTCGTTTGACCAACTAGGCTTTTGGAAGCACAATCGTAATCAATCCAGAAAAAGACAAAACAATGGTGCAAGAGTTGCTCGACTTCAAGGACAAGGTGGATCACGTCATCGACATCTGCTTCATGAAGAACGAGAAGTTTGTCAACGCCATGAAGGAGGCTTTCGAAACGTTCATCAACAAACGGCCAAATAAACCTGCAGAGCTCATAGGTCAGTGAGCATTCCTCCCCCTCCCCCCATTCATAACTGCTGCACCGTCAGCAAATATAGACAGCAGCATCTAATCGTAATGTGACATAAAAATGCTTTTATTTACAGCAAAACACGTGGATTCAAAGCTAAGGGCGGGAAACAAAGAAGCAACAGACGAAGAGCTGGAGAAGATGCTGGATAAGATCATGATAATCTTTAGATTCATCTATGGTAATATTTACTATCGCACTGCTTTCAGTTTAGGAGCCCCTCCCCCCCTCTCTGTTCTTAATATAATAATGTGTTGTCATTTTAGGAAAAGATGTTTTTGAGGCCTTTTACAAAAAGGATCTGGCCAAGAGGTTGCTGGTTGGAAAAAGCGCCTCTGTGGATGCTGAAAAATCAATGTTGTCAAAGCTGAAACATGGTGAGTTTAATCCTGAGAGTCACTTCTTTACAAAAACACTGAAGTACATCACAGAAAGGGAATCCTTTCCAAATTTGGGCTTTCACGATATCTGATTTGTATTACCCTGGTCAAAAGAATTCACAGCAACGATATCATTGTGTGTATTATTCACGTGATATCAATATTTCATTTCTTATTGCCAATAGCAGTATATTGTGACACCCCTAACCCTGAACACACATTGACTTTTTGGTGTTTCCTCAGAATGTGGAGCAGCGTTCACCAGCAAACTGGAGGGGATGTTCAAGGACATGGAGCTTTCTAAAGACATCATGGTGCAGTTCAAACAGGTCAGCACAACAATAGTCGGTTAAATCTATAAGAGTGTGCTTGTGAACATTGTATTTGATGCAATGAGATGATGTGTACGGCAGTTTAGTTGTCCCACAGACCGGCGCGCTACGTGAACAATGCAGCTCCCTCGTTCATTTCAGTGTGCCCTCTGTGTTCACACAGTAGGGATCCAGAAACAGAAGCACTGAATACAAACACACAATCATTGAACCTGGATCAACGGCAATGCAACAACGCAAAGCCATCTGGCAACGGGCAGCTTTGGGCAATTAAATACATTATTAGGGCTGCAACTAAAGATTATTTTATTTTATTATTAAATATTCCGTCAATTGTTATCTTGATCAATCGCTTACTTGTTTGAGTTTTATTATAAATGTCTCATTTTGTCCGATCAACTGTCGAAAAAATGTAATTATCACAAACAAACAGCTGCAAATCCTCACATTTATGTTAACGTAAAATGTTATTTTATTGTCAAATTCGATTCATCTTTTCATCTCTACCTGATGGATTACTTCCTAACAGAAATGACTTATTTCCACTCATAAGTTTGCAATCGTTGCATCAAAGGAAAGTGATTGTCACTGTGAGAAGTTTCCAGAGTTGTGAAATCCTCATATTATTACAAACCACCGTGCATTGCTTTAGAATCGAAAAAAGCCTTCAAACTCATGTGTTTATTAATCACACTGGGCTTCATAAATCATATTTCATCATCTCACTGACACCAGAAACAGCAGAACAGATAACCTAAAGAGAAACATTAAGTACGGCAGGTGGATATCACATGTGTGCCATTTGTGTTTCGGTAGTATATGCAGTGCCAAAACATTCCCGGCAACATTGAGCTGACGGTGAACATCCTGACGATGGGCTACTGGCCGACCTATGTCCCGATGGAAGTGCACCTGCCTGCTGAGGTCAGTGCTGTGCAAACAGTGAAAAGTGTGCTGTTTTTATAACCTGCCATGCAATACATGTACTGAGTGTTGCTTTGTATCGCCTCCGTTGTCTTCGTCCAGATGGTGCGACTGCAGGAGATCTTCAAGACCTTCTACCTGGGCAAACACAGCGGCAGGAAGCTGCAGTGGCAATCGACACTCGGCCATTGTGTCTTAAAAGCTGAATTTAAAGAGGTAGATGACTAATAAGAGAATGCTCTGGTGTGTTTCCACTTAATACAGCATCATGTTAATTGTGTTCTTTTGATTTTGGTTACAACAGGGCAAGAAGGAGCTGCAGGTGTCGCTCTTCCAAACACTCGTGCTGCTGATGTTCAACGAAGGAGAGGAGTTCACCCTGGAGGAGATCAAACTGGCGACAGGAATAGGTTTGTGTGATCACATCAGAGTTTGGTTGGCAAGCACTCATTAAGCAGCACCACTGATCTAAAAACACTGTTTGTGTCTGTTTGGTTTACAGAGGACAGTGAACTGCGCAGGACTCTGCAGTCACTAGCTTGTGGAAAAGCACGCGTCCTCACCAAAATCCCCAAAAGCAAAGACGTGGAGGACGGGGACAAGTTTTCTTGCAATGATGACTTCAAACACAAGCTCTTCAGGATCAAAATAAACCAGATCCAGATGAAAGAGACGGTATGATCATTTCTTGCAGTCGTTTCCTCACTTAAAGGTGTTGGTGATTTATTTTAACTGGTGGTTTTCCTCACAGGTGGAGGAGCAAGCCAGTACCACGGAGAGGGTGTATCAGGATCGTCAGTATCAGATCGACGCCGCCATCGTGCGGATCATGAAGATGAGGAAGACTCTGAGCCATAACCTCTTGATGTCTGAAGTGTACAACCAGCTCAAATTCCCCGTCAAGGTGATTAACACAACACTGAATCGCTTTACTTCATTGATTTATATTAGTATTTGAGCAGCGGTTACTTTGTTAATTTGTATCCATAATATACCAGATTAATATTTACACCGGATGAATTATAGAGAACACCTCTGAGGATTATAGAAACTGGCTTTTTGAGAGTCAATACTTTAAAAAATCCTTAAGAATTTTGACCACAATTTGCATTTAGCGGAACATTTTAAAGTTAAATATTTGCTGGACAAACTATGAAACTGACACGGTTTCTAAATTCACACAGATGTATATTTGGAATTTCTATAATGCTATTTCTTGTTACTTATCGAGCGACAACTACGTCAATATCTGCATTCTGCAATAAGCTAATATTGAATAGAATCTCCATAAGTACAGACTGTTTGAGTGTTGTGTCATAAAAGCACCTTCCTGCCAACAAGTTCCCGCCCCCATTAGCTGACAATGTTGAATATAAGTTGACTTTAGACAAAGCTACCAGGATAAGATCTAAACTGGCTTGTAAGTTACATTTAGTAAGTTAAGACTTGGTGAGTTACCCTGTGAATGTCACATGGCATGAATCTGCTTTTCACTGCGGTTACCTCACACCTCGAAGTATAAAAATAACCAGAAATGTCGGCATGTGCCTCGTGTGTTAACCTCTACCTCCTCTCTGTCCTCCTCCCTTGCAGCCTGCTGACTTGAAGAAGAGGATAGAGTCTCTCATTGACAGGGACTATATGGAGCGTGACAAGGAGAACCCCAACCAGTACAACTACGTGGCTTAGAGAAAGAAAAAGTGACTGAGAAAAAGAGATGCCGATGGTCCATTCAGGCTGAGGTGATCGGTCTCTAAATATTTTGCTCCAATGGATGTTAACCATTATCATCTTCAACCCAGCGACCGACATGTGAATGGATACGGCTCCACAGGATTTTTGTCAGGGGTCTTGTGATCCTGTGGACTGCATGCCCATTGAAAAGAAAATATTGTCCATATTTCTCAGTACCTCTGAGAGAGTCGGGCTACCGTGGACTCGCAAAGAAGACACACAGATGTTGTTCCGTTTGCTCTTTTTTTTTTTTTTTTTTAAATGGAGAGGAAAAATATTTATTTTCAAACTTAGATTCTTCTTTGTCCATAGTTTAATCAACATGCTCTTTGTTATCATGTCACTTTTCATCATTTTGTTGCTGACACACTTAACAATGCTCTAAATGTACCACACGTTGAACAGAAAAAGGATCAAAAGATTAAACCGATGCTTGTTTCTGCAGTCGGTGTGTCAAGTGTGGGACTGTTGGACTAACATTCATAGTAGGGAATTAACAATTTGGTGTCAAATGTGTGAACCTGCAGCAAAGTTTTTACCATTTTTAAGGCCTGATAAAGCTGTGATCATGAACATACAAAGCGTTCAAAGCTGAGTTTGTGCTAAAAAAAAAAAAAAGAGAGAAAAAAGGAGCACTTCTTTTCTTATAGGGTGTATTCAAGCTGCTAAAACACTTCAGTTGTACAAGAATATGCATCTAAGTTTCTCATTTGTTCTGTCTTTGTACATACTTCACAAAAGTGACCATTTTAAATGATCTCATCTGACAGTCAACTGCTTTTTTAGGTTTTTTGTTAACCCTTAGAAAGTATTCTAAAAGCACAATGAGATCAGAGGCCCCATCTTCCCTGGTGTCATACCGCGTACACACTATATATATTTTTTGTATGTCTCCCTGTGGGGCTTGCTGGCCTTGATGAAAAGTGGGGGTGATGGGAGAGGATTGCCTCAACACATGAGGGAAAATATGATTGATTATACATGCCCTTGTTTGTATGAGTCTGTTAGATTTATTGCTTCAGATTAAAACAACTGTTTCAATCGGGGTTTTCTTCTATTAATTAATTGTCATCATATATTACTGTCTTGTATGAAAGCAGGAAGCCCTTAAACATACACATTCTCGTGAGCCTTGGGGGTCAAAACAGCATACAGTCCAATACTGAAGTACATAAAAGAGAGACTACCTCCTTCTGGTCTGAGACCGTCCCTGTCATATGACTTCCATTTCCTGGTACAGTCGGCTGAGCTGCATATACCAAACACCGCTTACTGAGCGATACTATCGGGTTATTTATCTCCTCTCCTGTGGCTGACACTCCAAAAATATTGAGCGATCATGTATCGATATGCGTCATCTGTTCTATTCCTCGCCTCTGTATTCGGTATGTATCATCACCTTCAATTTGTCTTTAAATCAAATGCGTAGAAAGTGAGAGAAGAAAAAAATCTGTTTCTGTGAAGTGACGCGATTACCGATAAACTTATGGGACACTACGGGCCTGGTGCTTCTGGGCTCAGGCTCAATGCTGCTCTGCGATAATATAAATACATGTATATGTCTTAGTTGCCTGTGGTCTTTAATTGTATAGACCTGTGGTTTCGTAGGGTGAATTTACTGCACAGGCCTTAAAACGAATCCGTTGTCGGCTGTTCGTTCGAGTCGTGATGTTTTGCTAAAGAAGCTAGCTTGATCACCAGTTGTTACCTACGTCAACAACATTAAACTATAACTCCCGTTAAATCACCACATGCAGCTCAAGAAGCTACATTTTCCTCCACGGTTGCTATTTATCTTGCATGCCAATGTATAACAACGCAAACTGTAAAGCTAGCTTTGATGTTATACTTCCTTATTACCATAATGTGTTGGCCAGTTGATGTTAGCCATTTTAGCCGTTAGCTTAATTGTCAGCGTTAGATAACACTTGTTTTTAAACTCAAGTTTGAGTTAATGATAAAACCACCTGAGTCACGTCTGCGGCTAAATAACGTTAGCCACAAACGCACCACGGTTAAGAGTAAAAACGACAACTGAAACCCAGTTGTCATAATAAAACGCATTGACAATCTGTTTACTTTTAGATTTTAAGCATTAACGTTAGCTACGGTTGGCAGCTTACAGTCAGTTAGCACCGGTTAGCACGTGACAGTACAACCAGAACATACAATAAACGTTGGTGTTAAGCTAACGTTCTGTGACGTAGCTAGATAGCAAACTAGCTAACCTAAGCTAATTAACAGCTATACGACGTTAGTTTCACACAATCAATACGTTAAGAATCCAAAGCAACGGACAATAACACATATAAACCGCCATCACTTCAAACAAGAGCACTTTTTTAGTTTCAGATGAACGTTTTAAATGAGGAATCCACTTTCAATTATTCTGTTGATACTAATGTTACATTTATGCTAGCTACTTGATCCGATGCGCTAACTGACAAAATGTTATATTTTGCTTATAGTTCTGTTGTTTTCCTCTATATCTCTATTATTCTCAAATGCTGACGGATACACGGTGTGACACATTAGGTTCTGTAACCTCATGAAGGCTTTCTGTTATGTTTTAACTGCAAATGTTTTATTGTATCACATAATCCATTTAGTTGCTTTATAAATGTAAATGAGATTATAGCAGCCAGTTATTGTTGAGTTGATGACACACCACGTATTGTAGATCTGAATGGACCTTGGCCTTGCTTCTGTTAATTGTAAACAACATATCAAAGCCTGTAGAAAGGTACAGGGCTTTGTTGCAGATATGGCTGAATTGTTATTTGTCATTTAGAATATTACAATAGTGTTTTCATGTTGTCCAATTCAGGTCATGTGATTGTTGCATACATCAGAAATAGCTCTTAAATACACTTATGTGACAGGTAAACAATGATATTCCCAGGCTTTAAGTAGCTGTGTGCTATCATTTTACAGCCTGGAACTAGGTTTTTTTAACATTGAATTAAAAATATATATTGTTTGTGAAGACAGGAACCTATTCATTTTCAACTGGACTAATAATTAATTATAATAAGGATAATGGAGTAATTTTCCTTTTTTCCTTTCAGCGTTCCAGCTGTCACATGGCACTGAGGTGACTGTCAGAGACAAAGACAACAACTTATGCCTCTATGCCAATCTAACGGTCAACTTCTCAGTCTCCTACGAAGTAGCTGTCAATAAGGTGAGTGTCTGGTCTTAGTCACAATAAGCTCTACTATATGACCGACTGTGTTTGGTATATTTATTACATCAGGCTATTAGTTTAACAACCTAGCAAAGCAGCTCCCTTCTTATCAGTCAGCCTCAACAGAGTGACTATCTGACAACTCACGTGGAAGCAAATGTCATCATGGAAAGGGGAAATGAGGGCAGTCCCTACAAAGCAAATATATTCTTGCTGTTCAGCATTTTGAGTTAGTGAGTTTTCCTGATCCATATCCTGCGATTGTTATGTCCTGTGAGTTGTGCTATAGAAAGCAGCTCACAGAAATGCATTGACATGTTTAGAAATGTTCTAGCCTGTGCTTATAAGTACTGGATCTGTCTTATCAGTCCTTGGCCTATTACAATTTAGAATAAAATTAGTGCCGTGTTTACAGGGGAAATGTGAAATTAGCTTTTTAACAGTTTTACATCATACTTGTATAATGACGTTTAATAAGGTTATACTCTGCTCTCTTTTAGAGTGAAACAGCGATGTTTGAACTTCCTGGTAATGTCACAACAGATGGAAGTGGTTGTGATAACACAAGCTCAACGTTGAAGCTCAATTTTGGTGAAGGACACTCCTGGAGTGTGAACTTTACCATCAATGGAAAAACGTACCAGGCTGACACCATCACCTTTTCCTACAACCTCAGTGATGCAACCGTCTTCCCCAAATCTGCAGTTAATGGTAACTTCTACACCTCACAGTGCAAACAAAAAAAACACACGGTTGGATGAAAGGCCTTTTACTGATGTTGACGTGTTTTGGAATTTCTTTCAGGCACCGCAACTGTCAATGTGAAGTCTCAGATCACCGATGTCGGCATGGACACCTGCTACTCTTGCAAGAGTAAAGAAACGATTGAGGCTGAGTCAGTCAATCAGACGCTGTGGAACGTGCTCATACAGGCTTTTGTCATTAACAACAGCACAAGTGAAAACTGTAAGTGCAGATGCAGCGTCACATCTCATCCTGCCTGTAATACAATCTCGCCTGTTCTCTCTACATTCATCGTCTATTCTCTCCCACAGTTACTTCTTGTGCTGCTGACTTACCCACAACCCCTGTTGCCCCGACCACTCAACCCACCACCACTACCCCTGCGGCTCCTGTCACAAACTCCACTGCCCCTCCGCCTACCACCCCGACCCCGGCCCCCACCCTCCCCACTCCCACCACTGGGGAGTACAGCGTCAAGCCTGATGAAAACAGCACAGCCTGCCTGATGGTCAACTTTGGCCTGCGGATCAGTTTGAACAGCGTAGAGGTATGTTCATACACGCAGACTTATGATGTTGCAATCTTGTTTTACAGATTATAAACGAATGTTCTTCCATAGTGCTGTTGAGGATTTTATTCCCTTCTCTTCCTTTTTAATGTCCCAAGATGAACTTTGAGCCCAATGGGACAACAAGCTCTGGCTCATGCGGAGTCAACAGCAGTCAGCTGGTGTTGACGTCCAACGCAATGACGATCACGCTCACTTTCGCCAATGTAAGTTTGATGAACCTCCCTCGTCAAGTTTTCTCATTATTTAAAGGATGGTTTTAAGATAATTATAACCTGGAATTTTTTACTGGCTATGACAAATCCACTAAGATCAGCTTCACACCAATTTATGTTATTTTGATGCAGTTTTTCTGTTTCTTTTTTTCCATCTGACAGGACACAAAGAAATTCCACCTCCATGCTCTGAACGTCACCGGAAAGACGAGCTCTGGTAATTTAGAAGAATCCTATCTGCCACAAAGACCCGGAACCACACTGAGAAGCAAGCTAATGTTGAGTTTTCTTCTTTTATATCCGTGTGTTTCTTTCAAGGTGTGGCGTTTTCTGAAGCGAACACCAACCTGAGTCTGTGGGAGGCGACTGTCGGCAGCTCCTACATGTGTAACAAGGAGCAGAACTACACCATCACCGGCCTGCTCACCCTCTACACCTTCGAACTTCACGTTCAGCCTTTCGGAGTCAAGAAGGGTCTTTTCAGTACAGGTAGGTTATTCTTTAATGTCTCTTAAAACAGACCCACACCAAAGTGTTTCATGTTTAGAGTCTGGTGGCTGATGACTGTTGAGGCTGTAATGAGCAAGATGCTCTTTGCTGTGTTTGAAGCAACAACATGGATTATATTGTTGGTTTGTCTCAGCACTAAGGCTGGGTGTCATTTGAAAATTGGTAGCCACAGTATTACTTAGTTAAAAGTGTATTTCTTGTCTGATAATATGATCAAACAATGTTTTTAATGCAATTGATTTTCCCAAAGGACACAAAACATTTAAGGTCACAAGTTTAAAATGATATGTATTCAATTGTATAGTCTATTTAACAGTATAAACAAGTGTTTATTTGATAAGATTGTAAGTTACCACAATTTACAATCACTTTTTAAAATGTACAATATTTCAGTGATCGACAGCACTGACACGATTCTGTTTTGGAGCAAAAAAATAAGTCTCAGACTAGTTATTACTACCAATGTTATCCTAACAACCATGGGAACATGTTTTAAATATACACAAATTCAATTCTAAATCAGCAATCGATGAAATTGAGCTTATTAAAATCATCACCACTTCAAAGACACAGCGTAGCTCAGCAGTAGCCTGCATCTGCACATTTTGAGACACCACGGCCACTGAATGATGACGGAGAAACAACAGACAGGAGAATCGTGATACCCCTAATCTCAATCTTTAAAGTATATACTCTTTCATAATTAGAAATAAATAGACATTATTTTGTGACCCCCCCCCCCTTCAGATTTTATGCTTGGGTCTCCTTGAGGAGTCCTGAGTGTTTTAACCACTGCTTTAAATCCTAATAAGAGACAATCCTATTTCTAATCAAGTCCATCCCAGGCTACCGTACATCTTCATGATCACTCCCAAATTCATTCACAAATGACGTCCTGCAGCATGTGTTCATTGATATGAAGTGCATCTACCATCATCTATCATGCCAAAGATGTCCATTCAAATGAGCACAGTGTTACGAGACAAAAATTAAGTGTTTTGGCACAGCTGGTGGCAAATAATCTGCTGTTGTTAATCAGAAAATCACTGTTCCCCCTGTTGACATAACTCTCTTTTTATCTGCAGCCCATGAATGTTCACTGGATGACACCAGCATCTTAATCCCAATCATTGTTGGCGCTGCACTGGCTGGCTTGATTCTCATTGTAGTGATCGCTTACGTGATTGGTCGAAGAAAGACTTATGTTGGATATCAGACCCTTTAAATCCAGTTTGCAATCAATCTCAGGGGGTTCCCAAGCCTGGTCCTTGGGTTTCATGTGCAATTGTTTAATTGGCAAATAACTTGACAAACATCATCAAGAGCCAAAATCTAAACTAAAGTCTGAAAAAAAACAAAAAAAACACGAGATGCATTATTGAAGTTACTGGTCATTAACATGAAATGCATGAGGAGCATTTTTGAATTGCAGTTGCCTCAAAGGTTTTTAATGATACTATAATAAGGAGTAAAGATGGAGGGTTGGTGTTTTTGTCAAGGACCAAACTTGTCTACCCCCAATGTTTGTTTCTTTTTTGTTTTCTAGATGTCTTCCTTTTTTCATTGTGTTTTCTTTGTTAATGAGCAAGTGCAACATCCACACAACCTTTTTTTTTTTTTCATTTATGTGATCATAATCACATGAAAGGTGACTCAATATATAGAGTTTCTTTGCATGTAAGGTACACTCTTACATGTACAAAAGCCTCTGGACATTAGTCTTTATCAGGAGATGTGTAGCAATTTAAATCAGTTGCTGAAGGATCCTGCACTTGCTCTGCCGACATTCCCTTTTTGTTTCCACTTGTTTTCATCTTTGTGCACATTTTGGTTTTTCATTTCATTATGGTTTGACTGTTCATCCACATAATTATTTACCTTATAAAAGAGAAATAATTTTCAGCAGCCTTTCAGCTTTCTTTCTTTCTTCCCAGAAAGTCATTGACAAGGATGAAGGTCTATTCCACTTGGAAAGTAGTCGAGGGAAATGTGCTTCAGCCGATGTTTGCCCCTGTAGAGCAGGAGAAACATTGGAACCATTGGCCTGATTATGAGGCTCAAATCCTATTAAAAATGTGGCATCAAAGTGTTGTTTAAACAAATAGACCTTTACTGATGGAGGACATTTCGGTATCCAGCAGTAAGTCCAGGTGGAACTAATGACGCTAACGATGTCTCGTTTACATTTAGGTGTAACTGTTCTGGAACGGACGAATCCTCGTTAGCGTTATCAATCACACCTGTGCCTTCTCCTGCTCTATGATGTCAAAATGTCTGCTATTTTTAAAGGTCTCTTACATTTGCACACACAGAGAATAAACCAGATAAGAGACATCAACTGGGTTTTTTTCTCACACAACCAATTTTGGCATTAGGTTTAGAAAAGGGAGAGTTTTGTTGTGTAGATATTGTCTTTTCTGACAATGTCTTTTACATGTGAATGCACTAAGACGCTCTTTAAATGTCTGCATTATGTTGAGACTGTTGTCCCATTATCTCACCTGTGTGGGCTTGGCCCGCAGCTGGACCAGGGGACGTTAAAGCCCCTGAAAACCTTGTATAAACACGAATGAACAAGAAACTATAGAAAAATGACCTTAAGTATTTATAGTTTGACATTTTGTAAACAGTTATTTGCTTTCTTAGTGAGAGTTTGATCCGAATATTGTGTGAAGCTTCAGCCAGGAGACAGTTGAGCTTTGCACAAAGACTGGAAACACTGTCCAAACGAAACATGCCGTCAGAGGCGCCTAACCAGCACCTCTGACGCTCAATTAGCATGTTTTATCATGTTGGTTTGACTGGCATTGATCTTCTCATCTAACTCTCAGAAAGAAAGCACAAAAAGCACTCCTTTTTTAAAAAGCTCCTCTTGTGGGTGTGTTTAGATCAGTTTGTTCAACAGTGCTGGCAAAGAACAAACGACCCCAAAACCCGTCGTCACATTTTGATTCCAAAATTGCAGGAAAAAACAATCAATCCTGTGAAACAGACAAAATTGTTTTCATGTAGCAAGAAGCTGAAAGCAGGTTTTTACGGGAGCTTTTAGGTCAGGGAAATAGTGCAGCTTGTATCAGGGATGGAGTCAAGCCCCAGAATGTGTATTTCTGTAATGATAGAAACCAATGTTACACATGGTAGTTGCTGTGTATTGTTGCTTAATTAGTGTTGTGTAACTGTTATCCTTGTTCCAACTATTCAAGACTGGAGCAAAGCAGGCAGCGAACTGCACTGAATATGAGCAGAGATTGTTGCATTTTGAATTAAGTTGCTTAAAGAATTAGCTTTCCCAGTTACGTTTCACATGTGTTGATAAATAGCTCTACATCAAATATGAGCTTTGATTTTTGCTTATAATTGTTGCCGTCTTGTTTATTTCAGCTTTGTACAAACTGGGTTGCCTTAATTATAAAGATGGGTTTTGCAGCACTGGTGTAGACGTTTTGTGTTTCTCAACCGTAATCTCCTTTGTTCTCAATAAATCATCTTAACAGGTTTATCATCATGACAGCTGTGCCTTGCTTAATGATAAATGTCTCGTTTGTTCATTTCAATAACTCGCTTATACGGCTAAGAACCCTTTCTGGTTGGTTTTCCTTCATTATTTGAGAACATTGCACACACACACACACACACGTGTTCAGTAAAGGGAATTTGTGCTGCAAGACCATCGTGATAATGATAAATTAATATGTCTGTTATGTGGATAGAAAGGATTTCATCTCCATTCGCTCACGCTGTTAGCTATAATAGGTTAGATTTCAAAGTGTGTGACAGACTGTGGAGCTTCTTAGTCTTTTAAGATTCATGGAAATAAAAATGTGTTTCTGCCCTGGACACCTGAGTAAACGTTTATTCTCTTTCAAAACTGATGCTGCTTTAAATACTTCTTAAAGTCAGTTAGCAGGCTACGCCTTTCTTTCAGCCGTTCATGCCTCAACTATTAATAATATTTACTTTAACGCTTCTTTCCTAAGACATTCACCTCTCTGCTCTCTTCACCCCCGTCTAGCTGAGGATTGCCAGGCCGATGCGGAGAACTTCATTGTTCCCATAGCTGTGGGAGTTGCCCTGCTTGTTCTCATTCTTATCGTTCTGCTGGCCTACTTCATCGGGAGAAAGAGAAACATGGCCTCCAGCTACGAGACTTTATAATTAACCTTTCCTCGTTTAGATCTTAAAGCTCTTCAAAGGATAGCCACTGAATTGCTACATTTTGACTAAAAATTATCCAAGTGTTGTATTGACATTTCCATGTAGTGTTTAGTGCTGACTGTTTTCGTAACGCGATAATTTGATATTTTGGGAAATTTGCAAGAGTTAGATGAGAAAAATTCAAACTACTCTTCATAACTATGAAGCTGTAGCCGGTTAGCTTAGCTTAGCAAAACGACTTCAAAGGGGTGGAAACAGCTAGCCTAAAGCTCATAGATGAACATTTGTTTCACACTTACATACTTCATACTTAATTAAATGAAACCGCTCTTCTAAGCTTTACAATTGTTATTTGACTGAATGGATCAAAGTGATAATATAAAGAATACATTTGGGGTGTTTGAGATGCTGCAGACTTTCTTCTTTTTTTTTTTTTTACTTGAGCATTTTGCACATTTCCCGAAGTCTGACTATTTCTTTAAGAATTTCCTTTGCTCGTCCTGCATGACGTTAATGTTCACAAACACCAATAAGTAATAACATCTTGAGCGATTTCCTTGTTGTGCCTTTGGAATATTTCATCACCCTTTCCTCTGGTCTCAAACTTTCTGTAGGTTCTGATCTCTGTTCTCTCTTAACTCTTTGTGGACTGTAAACATCCCAAATCCTTCTCTTTGAGTAATATTGTTCCAGCTGACCAAAACCACTAACATGCTGTCTGTCTCCTCTCTGTTTCTGTTTCTGTGGGTCTGTCAGCTGAGGAATGCTACCTGGACTCTGATTTGAGCTTTTTGGTGCCCATTGCGGTGGGCGTGGCGCTCAGCTTCCTAATCATCCTTGTGCTTATCTCTTACCTGATTGGTCGGAGGAAGAGTCGTACTGGCTACCAGTCCGTATAATCCAACCCAGCTGCTTCTGCCTCTCGCACCCTTTTCAACCCTCACAGCTCTTTAAAAAAAAAACAACCTTCCCTGCCCGTCAGTGCATCGAAAGCATCCCAAATTTCCTGCTCATTTCTGTTTGCCTAAAAATAACCTTAAGCTTATTTCTCGTACACAGTTTAAAATGAATCCCACCTCTTCCAGCGGTTTCCTTTTTGTTTTTTGCTTCAATGCCAATAACTAAATCCAGTACCAAAACATTTATGATCAATATTGCATCGTTTGATTGTAGACTGCATGTTTTGAAAATTAAATTTATGGCTGTGAGTAGCCGCCCACCTCCTCCCACCCCAGAGAGGCCTTTTCCCCTCTCGCTCTCTGTGCTGTATAATAGTATATGTGTAAATTACTCTCTTGTATAGAATGAATGACATTGATTCTTGATGACGTGAATGTAACGAGCAAGCTCCACTGTTGTCATTCACATCCCAGATGCCACTCTTCTTGCGTTGTATTAACCTTCATGTAAAATAAATTAACGCCTAAAAGAATCGCTCCCTTTTGCACAAATAGTCAGTCAGTTGTAGTTTGATGAAAGGGACACTAACTACGACACTTTACCAGCATTGGGACCAGTTTATTTTTGTTTTTTTGGGGGGGAATGTGTATTGTTTCATGTTTCTGTCACCGTCATTAGGAAGATTTATTTTTCTTGAAAT
Organism: Pholis gunnellus; assembly: GCF_910591455.1. NCBI lineage: Eukaryota > Metazoa > Chordata > Actinopteri > Perciformes > Pholidae > Pholis > Pholis gunnellus. The sequence continues at coordinate 17,508,085 of NC_136537.1, forward strand.
GTACACTTCTCTGTAAAGATTTACATTTGAGTGTTTGGTGAATCAATGATAGTGTTCTTCCCTTGTGATCTCAAAAAGGTTAACAATTCTGTCACCAGGATCAAATTAGGTTGCATGTACATTTCTTCCTGCACTACCCTTCATGCGATAGTACAGTAACATCAACAGTAATATTTATCTCACAACATTTCATTTCCACGACCCTCGGTCCTGTTCATTCGATCGCTCCCCTCCGACAGTTTCGTGCCTTCGTTTTGTGCACCTCTGAGTTGCTCGCTTGAAGCTTGTCTCCATCTGAGGAAGAATGTGAAATGATGAGCTTGTTTAACACAAAGTGGGGAACAAATTAAATAAAGTTTCGTTCTTGTTTTGTATCACTGTCATTCTTTTAAGGGCTCTAATTTTAGTGCGAAGTTGCCAGAAGCTTGTGGGTCTTGTGACAAAGCTGAATTCAAAGGTTAACGGCTCTAAACTAAACACTCACGTGGCTGAGGGAAGTGCTGTAATTGCTCTAAATGTCTGTTCAACTTTGATCAACGGTGTGCTTTTTACAACAAGGGGCATGACTCGCTCCAGCTATTACTGGCATTCAGGCAGTTACGCATTTTTACACAGAGGTCACACCAGTACGAAGGCTCAAGTCTAGTTTGAGCAGTTTGATGAACAGTTAATCTTTGTTTTGTTAACTTTCCTTCCTTACTGTTTGGTGTCCTTTGAAATATTTTTTACATTTCTCCTGTCATTATAAAACTCATGTTGGAAAGGTTTTGAAGTCTTTACCACAAACGGGGCCTGCACTCCTGAAGTAAACACAGAGTTGACCACAATGTGGGTTTGTTGGTTGATCCACCACTTTGGTCCGGACTGAAATATCTCAACAACTGTCGAATGGATTGGTTCTAAATGTAACACAAATACTCATGTTCCCCATGAGCTTCACATGTGTGGTTTTGAGTGAAACGTCTCAACAACTTGTATACCGCAGTCCAATATCCTGTTATGACACATTCAGGAGACAGTTGAAGCTTTTTATGTTCTCAGCGATGTTCTCCCCCATTCCCCCTTAGGTCAATATGTTGAAATCACCCACCTACAGCTTAAAGCCTTCTGATGTTTTACTTCTTGAAACCTACGCCCTCAAATTTGCAGGCAAGACAGTTTTCTCGAATTCTGACGTTCATATAACCACAGTGGCTGAATGTATTTTTACCATTCAAACTGCATTTGAAACTAAGGTACGAACCCCAGCCGTTCATGTCCCCCTCAAGATGACTTCTAATGACCTCCTTTACAACTTCAGTCATCATCATCATCACCAAATATGACTAACTGCATTCACAGTATCTAATAAGCTAAACTAAGATGTGTTAGCATTTAGCTCAAATCCCCACTGCAGCTAGCATGGCTGTAGATTCTTTGCTTCTTTTTTTTTACGAGTCAGGATATATTTCATGTTGTATAAGTTATGGGAGAGACATGAGCTATATGTTCCCTTTGTTAGGCCTAAAGTAGACCTCTCATTAATAAACTCCAGTAACAGAAACACATTACAATACAAATACATTGTATTTAACCATATTTTATGAAGTTCCTAATGTGTAATTTTCTGTAGCAGACTTATGAAGCATGTCATCAGTTCAAGGTTATACAATTGGTTAAGGACTGTGGATTTTCACATGTATTTACGTCCAAAAGAATGTAAAGTTTAACAGCAACCATTCCTAAATGATACTATTTGTAGAGTTTTACTGAAAGTGAAAGAGTTGAGATGTGTTACAAGCGTTGTAAAAGTTGATGTGGAAGAAAACTTACAGTACATACCAGAATATTGTATTTATTATAAGAACTATAATAGGAATAAATACAACATTGATACCATGTTTAGTAGCAAAGTTCAGACAGAGATTAATACTATCATAAAACAGTTATTTTTTTAAATGGTACAGACCTTTCACAAACTATTTCACAGTACAGTATGTCTCTTTATTGATCAGTCTTGTGTAGTATTTCATTTTCAAAAGCAAATGTTTTTACAAAAGAAGGCAAGAAGTGGCTTGTGATGCTTTATCATAAATGTATATTACTGCTCTATTCAACAAAAATATAGTAATAGTGTATTTGCAGTCATTTACTATGTCTTTTTTTTTTACTGTGTAAGTACAGTACAAGTCCTGCTTTCAGTGTTTGCATGATAGATAATTCTTACAATATACATGTTTGAAAAATATAATTCAAAACAAATTAGTACACATTGTCACACAAAACTGTGCTCACAAAACCACGATCTAACCTGATACACCAATATTTCTAATCGTCTAGTAATGTTTTAAGTCATAATTGGATTTGCATAGCCAGAAATGCTAACTATTGGGCAGAGTGTAATTTAGTTTGATTAATCTTGCTAATCATTACAAAATATCAGGAATTGTAACTCACTCTATGACACTTGTCCTGTGCTCAGCGATGTTTGTTGTGGGTTGCCAGTAGCACGCTCAGGGTACAAAGATACGACAGAAACACAAGAGGAAATATCTACTTCTCGAGGAATTTCTTTCACAGCAAAAGATGTGGATATTTAAGTAAAAGATGAGGAGAGGGAAATTACATATTTCATGGGAAATAATGGTTCAACATCATTTTTTCTTGTACATTTTCCTGCCTCGTTGTCACGGGAGCATCCTGCTGGCAGCGATATCTTTGCTTTACGCTCCGACATCCAAGGAGAAGGTCACACTGCCCAGGTAGCGGTCATTGGCTGAGTCGTTGATGATGCCCTTTCCATTCAGTTTGCATTGTACTACGATGTGAGCGTCGTACTGCGCTAATGCAAAGCGCACAGCCACCACCGGTGCAGAGTAGTTTGCCTGAGACAGAAGTGACACAACGGATGTTATTTCATATTTGAATACAATTGTGGATATTCTATCCACAAAGATGAAACTCTCACTCACATGTCTGGACTTCCCATAGTATGGATAGTACTTCAGGTCAAAAAAGCTTTTAGGGAAAAATTGGACTTCTCCCAAAGCTTCTGGAGGTCCTTTCTGAAAGAGGAAGAAGTTATGTTTTGTTGCATTTTCAGACATTAGCGCTTTGATAGTATTACAAGCAAGAGTGTGTGGATGATTACTGTACCTTAACTCCACAAGTCACGTTCACTGGTTTGCCCTGGCCAGGTAAGTAACCAAGAATCTATTGAAAAGTAAGAACAGTAAGAAACAAACAAAGTTCTCTTCAGCGCCTTCTTCAAACTGAACTCCCATGGATGTTTGCCTGACAAAGACTTTGTCGGTCGAAATGTTGCATAAATATAAAAATGTTGGTAGTTTGCAAATGTCAGTGTGTGTTGTCAGCCTCTCATCTTCCTTTGTATGCTATTTTTGTTGGATGGACACACTATCCACCTTCCTTGGTTCAACTCCAGCAAGAGAATGTCTTTATACATAAATAATACAAATTACAAGCAAAGATTTTAATTCCAACGTGTATAAAAAAATATATGAGAATGTGATTCCGCATAACATGTCATTCAAAATGTTAACCAAGACTAAAAGTAGTGCACAAGTGGCTCCATGTCTGTTCATCCTCCCCCTGAAATGGCCACAAGATGTCACTGGATGATTAAACCATGAGCTTCACTAGTCCGGTAACACACTGTGTTCCTACTGTTTTATGTCCCCTCTTTTGTTTGTACATTTAAAGGCACACTGCGTCACGGGTTTTGGGTGACTGATGCTCGTCTTACCCGGTTCATTCGAAGGAGGATGCATGGCCTTCCCAGAGAATAGCCATAGTTGGGGTCCTGCAGCCCCGAACAGTCACCCAACCAGGACCTCCTGAACTCACACGCTTTCCGCTCTGCGCTCTCCTCCAAGTCCTCCTGCATGAAGTATCTGTCGTGTGTGCAACGAATATTCTTCCTCTGCTGAGGACCATCGTTATACGCTGAAAATGGAGAGTAGGGAGAAAGAGGCGGGGGGTGGGAGGGAGGGGGGGAGAGGGAGAGAGGAGGGCATAAATAAACCCTTGCTACAGCAGTACCCTGCCAGACTCAGGCCTCTGATTAAGGAAGCTTAACAAAAGCAGGGTGAAAAAAAAAAGAACGAATTGAATGGCTGCACTCTGCCCACAAAGAGGCTTCCCTTCCCAGCATGCCCTGCAAGAACCAAATGGAAAAAGGGGACAAAGGTAGTGAAGATGAGGATTAACTCGTTGCATGCCCGCTTGATTTTAAACAAACTCAACAACCTCATCTGATCCCCTCAACTTTTACCTTTTATCATCCCCCACAATTGCCACAGACTCACGTTTTAGATATTCATCCATAGCCCTTGCGTACTTCTTCCAGGACTTGCGATCAGTGGCGTTGAAGATGATTTCGTGGCCTTCTAGGTGTGGGGCCATCGTCATACCTGCCAGTGGAGACCCAGAGACAGTCAACTGTGCTGAGACTCAAGTAGAAGCAGGAGACTGAAGGACAGTGGTGCAGAGAGACGAGAGGAAAGTGACAGCGGAGGATGCAGTGGAGTGGTTTGAGTTTGGGGTTTTATTTACCTGGTGGCATCACTCTATCATTGAAGGTTGGATGGTAGGGACTAATAGACCACATGAGGCAAAACATACAGCCACCAAACATGGCTGCGAGAAACGAATAAAGTACAGCGTAGAAGAGGAGGATGAGGCCTGGAAGAGGAGTGAAAAAAGAGCTATTAGGATGAATATTTCTGATGCAGTATTTGCACAAAAGTGTCTTGCATAACAGTTGGCGCATTTCTCAACAAACCTCTGATATGAGTTGAGAAGGACAATGACCCATTATTAATTTCCCCTTTTGCTCAGACTGTGTGGTCTGTCTGGGCTCCAGCTACTGTCCTTCATCAGGACGGTCACTAACTTGTTTCCTCATACAAAAGCACTGTCCTGCCCTCATTTCTGGACTTGCAAATAACTATAAATAACTAGTAGTTCTAGTGTTAAATTCACCATAGTGAACTAATGTGAGAACTCTGTAACAAACCCAAGAGCAATTTTCAATTAACAGTCCATTAGCAACTAATCAAGCCAAACGTGCCCTAAATTAAATGGCTTTTGCTGTGCGGGCAATTTCACAGGGGACTAGCTACAGCCAGCCTTGCGTCCCTGGAGCCACAAAGGCCTTTCTGTTTGAGCTCAGTGAGAATTCTCCCAGCTGTCCTTTCACTCAGGAACACAGTGAACCTCCGGTTGCCATCGTAGTGAAGGTCTTTTGCAGCCATAGAGGCCCGGCCAGCTCCAAGGAGCCCCAATCACCCCACTCTGGTATTGTGTCCCCTGTTACACACCCGTCTCACAGGACACACAGCACAGACTCCAACTCAGAGCCTTTCTTCATTGGACACATGGGCCCCACTCCTCCACAAGTGTGCACACACTGGTTTTGTAGCCGAAATGAGCTCTCGGCTCTGCCCAGGATCCGGCATGTCAGCTCATGCGAGTAACACACACTTTCCTTGGATATTCTCTCTACAATCAGTGGGATCATGTTTGCCATTGTGTACAGTGAAGCTGAGGGAGGGGCTCAACAGCGTCACATGGCAGCTACCCTGGAATACCAAAAGGATGCTCCATCACCATTGACTCAACAAACTCGTCCAGTCTGTTGCTTCTGCCAAATAAAGTGAGCTCTATAGATGATTTTAAAAAAAAGGGAAGAGCATCTCTACGTGTTTCACTGCAAACGAGGGGCCTTGAGCATGTTAAGTTCAGCAATGAGGTCACCAAGGCTTTGGGAAAGAGGCTGTGGAGAGCATGGTAAGATGTAGAGGAATGTGATTTCTGGCCAATGCGAGGCCCGGGACAGTGAGCTCCCGCTGGGGATGCGTCCCCAGGCAGTCTGTTTTTGTCGGGCCACTCTGAATTGTCCATGCACCTATGTAAACATTGAGCATAAGGACACACACACACTCACAGCACAGTGAGCAGAGTCACTGGACTGGAGAGACATTTCTAATCCCCTAAAACTATCCCTGAGTGCATCTTTTAAAGACATTCAAACACTGTGTCCGCTCTTGTTGCAGACGATTCAAACTGTATTAATAAGCATTAGACATTAGATCTGTAATGATTGGACACATGCATTCAAAATAAAATACTTTTGCATTAATCCAAACGTTCCCCCGTCATATCCCAACAACATAGAACTTTATCTTTATCGTCAACTCACTCCAGCTCTTCCCAGAGCGACCCATGAATTCCTTGGTCTCTGCATTCCACAAGTATGTCTTAATGTCGTCTATTTTCTGGTAGAGCGTCCTCTGGGGTAACGGTCTGGGCTTCCATCTCTCAAAGTTCAGGTCTTCCTGCTCTAGAGGCTGGTGCTCGGCCAACTCCTCCTGCTCTTCCTCCAACTCCTGGCCATGTTTGAGTATCACTTTGTGAGGCTGGTGGAAAGAAGAAGGAGAGAAAAAGCCCTCACCACACATATTCTTAACTGCTAAGTTCTGCAGTCAATCTATTTTCTTTTCAAATCGTTGCAGGGAAAAAATGGCATGCCTTCTGATCCGAGTATGACAGACGATATAAACTGCCAGCGAGTGCTCTGCATATTAATGAACATCGCACTGATGGTCCTGTCCCCTGTTTCTGCAAATTATAAACCCGCTGGTGACCTCTCTGGCACTCGTTGGGAGAGCTGACCTCCTCTGAGTGGACCCTCCTGCTTGGAGCAGCAGCTGCAGACAGCAGAGCTGGAGGGTCACTCTGACAGCCAGATGTTACTCACTGACTCTCAGCATCCACAGGACACACAGATCCCATGAACCACAGGACGCTTGAAAGTGTCACCAAAAAGTCACTTCATTTGGGAAAGTTTCGCTTTCAAAAGAATCTGCTGTTAAATGTTTAAAATGCTGTTATTAGCTTTAAGTCTTGTGCCAATAAAACCACTTGATTATTGACTATATAATAACAGGGTTTTTCATCAAAAATCGATCAGCTCCATTGTTAGTGGGAAAGATGCCTTAATTGCCGCATCTGCTTCAGTGAATAAAGTGACTATAAAATGTTATGTTTTCTATCTAATATCAGCACTTACAAGACCTGGTGGATGATTTTTAAGGAGCTTCTCATCAGCTCCTCCCTCTGTGGAACTGGGCTCCATATTCTTCACAGAAGGAAAAGGTACTTGTTAAACCAATCACATCCATGCCATTGACTGAAAGCGTCACTTCTTTACATCTACAATCTTGTCAAGTTCAACATTTGCACAACTTTTCACAACAATGCCAAGTCATCTAAATAACTTACTCTGCAATCAGACAACACATTGAATTTCATTTAAAAAAAATCTGACATACCTGTAGTTTTCTTTGCAATAGAAACGCGTCGTGTCGAAAGCCCTCTTGACCCCCAGAGTAAAAAAATAATGTTTGTCAAAAAGTGTTTGGGGATTTCATTAGAAAGTTGTAGGCATGCAAAGGGGACCGGGTGGGGAGAACCTCCTGCAACTAAGCGCGCATCATGGTGAATGAACGCTGGACAGAGAAAACCTGGGGGTGGGATACAAAGTGTTTTTTTGGACCGAGAGACGTTTTGGCAGCGGCATGGACCACGGCACTGCATTCAGCACACGTACACCATCACTCATTGTCTGCTAAGCTGGGCTAAGACTGAAGCAAACCATGAATACAATATTTATGGCGTATTCCAACACAAGAGACTGTTGTCAATCACTGCCTGACTGCGCACTGTACGTGCACATGGATAGTCGTACAATTAACGTTTTTTAGAAAATGTATATTGTATTATTATTCATATTGATCGGGCATATATTTATTATGAAACAAAAAAATCACATTTAATCTTTACATTAGGTATGCCTATTGTCTCTGCACATGCATGCACATTGATCCAGTTGCCAACGCCATGCTCCATATAGACTCTTGCAGCAACTGCTTACCATAAGCTCCCCTCTGGAGAAGTTCAAGTTGTCCTCATCCCTGATCCTATCTGCACGCCGGTCACGTAACGCTCTGTTACCCCATGTAAAAAAAAGTGGGCGCGGGGGACTTTTTTTCTTCTTCTTTTACATGAAAAGAGAATTTGCGTCATGGAAAAAACTGTTCTGTGAGATTTGCGCGGCAATAACGTGCACATGTTCCAATGTGTGCGTGCTTATGCATGTGCATGTTACAGTGAAGTCTTTCTCACCAAATAAGGGAATTTGCAAGGGACCTCTTCCTATAGAAATAATATTAATTTCATGTACCTGTCGATGCAGAAGAATTCTCTTTATCGTATGCTATTTAAAAGTATCTTGCCTTTAACTGCAGGCTACATATTCAATGCATTGTTCCTACAATGGATACATGCAATAGTGCAGGGCAAGCTCCATGACCAACCAGAGGGCCCCAGGGTACAAATGAGCTGCTGCACCCCATATTGTATGTGTGGATGTCTTTTTCTTTACTGGAATATGACCTGCAGGCCACAGGTTTTGTAGATCAGTCCCGTGTTCACGTTCATGAAAACATCCAACAGATTTGATGTATGGTAATTTGATTTAACAATAGAGCAATTTGGGAAGTTCCGGTGGCTTGCTCCAGAGCACTGCCGTACAGTGTGTTAACTAGAAAACTGCTGGATCAAATCAGCAGCCCTTTAGTCACGCTAATAGTCAGCCTGCACACCCAAAAAAATGTGGGTTGCCATTTACGCAACATGATATCGTGTAAGGATGTGTAGGTTTATAAATACAATTGTATTTCAAGCAAAAGTTGCTCTGTGTGCCTATGTGCAGAGTAGTTATGTGTCCAAGTCTGTCACGGTAATTGCAACCCCCTCGAAAAGTATGCAAATAGGCTGTGCACTTTTTATTCACATTATATTTGTTCAGTTAACTAAATTCTGTATTTTCAATTAGTTTAATGATTATAACAAATAAAATATAATGCATAACATTTTCTGTAATGTTATTTTCCCTACATGAGAGTTTATTAGGGCCTGAATGGAATTTTGTTTGTCATTGGTAAAACCCCAAATTCCCAGAAAACAAAACCTGAGGAAGCTACAGCCCTGTCGATAAAAACTATATATATATATAAATATGTTAGGCAACATATATAATTCTAAATGTATAGCCTATGGTTTCATGATTATTTTACCTCTGATATTTGTGATTGCTGTGCATTTCCAGTCTCATATCTGACTTGGATTTCCTCAATATACTTAAAGTAAAATGTAAGCTATAAAACAAAACGTATGGGGTCCTATTTATTTCAGACCAGAGGGAATTGTATACAAAAAAATCGTGTTCAGAACTTTAAGCCCTAACTTAGTACGTGAAGGCAGCATGTGTCACGTTGTTGCACAATTCACGTGCTGTTCAGTGAATGTCTGATAGCTCTTGTTGTGTTGTGTGTCTAACGCATGATGGCGCTCGATGCTCGGCCTGAATATGGTCCTGACCTGTGCCACCTCCAACTTGTACTTTCTCCCAAAACAAATCAAATGTAAGCTACACTGCAGTATAACATATTTTAAACATACTAAATATTATTTATTTGACTCCATGTGATGTATAGCAAGCTCTCACATTCACTTGTTTACCCCTGCGTTCAGTGAGAGACACTCAGGTGGTGACAATGCTAGTGACCGTTACATTTACCTCTCTCAGTGACTTTTTTATTTTTTACTTTATTCACATTACTTATATTTTCCTAATTACAATCACAACACTAAAACTGTACTACCTTGTTTTAAATGCCAAACCCATTATTCGATTTAACGTTATCTCAATTGTCGTTATTCACCTTGTATCTTGGAACGTTGACGTTAACCGTTAAAGTAGCGTTACTGCACGAACATTTCCCAGCGTTAGTTATCTTTAAAATGCCGGAGTATACTTGAATTTCGGTGGACGTCAGTTGTGTAGAGAAGATATGAGGAGACTGTGCTATTAATTACTCTGACGGTTAAACATTTCGTTACACTTCCTTTGAAACAAATTCAAGTAGTAACGTCTGTAAGAGTACAGTTGATTTTTTGAGTACGTGTTTGACATGCGCACACACGGCCAGCAGCAGCAGCAGCAGCAGCAGCAGCATCGACCCACCGTCCCACACCGACACACCGCGAGGACGGAGACCGACAGAGCTAGGTATCACAGCCGCGGGGATGCGAGACGAACACGGGCTGGGCGAGGACGGAGGGCGGTTGTCAGAGAATGCCACACAGCAAGCCAAGACACCGTTTGCGTTTCCTCCCGAGTCTAAAATATATAGCGAATAACCAATAACGTTGAGTCGTGATTATTTTTCTTAATTATTTTTTTAATTTGCAAGAGGATTGTCCAGCGGACTGCGTTAAACATCCTCCAGCCAGCATGCCACCTGCTCAGAGCCTTCAATCCAGCAGACTGACCCTCTCTGAAACAAGCATAGGTAGGTGTGTGTGCAAGGTCAACGTCTTGTCTGCAGCAGGTTTGATCAATTCAATAATATGCTGGTTTTACTGGTTTAGATTGTATTACGCTCCGACAGCATTATTGTAATTGCTCCTACACACAAAGGTTAATAATTACACCACTCACTCTTATTTTGGTCGGTTAAAAACACCAACTGTATGTTTTCTTTCTCTCACAAAAGCAGACAAAAACACTCGTTGATCTCCAGACAGTTTTTTTCTTCTGGTCCAGGCCTGCAGCGCGTCACTGCAGGCGCGGCGACGTTGAGTAACCACAGGAGCCTGGATGTTTGGCTCTGATGGTTAACTGCCTGACACACAGATCAATGCAGGATGGCCGTTCTGCTGATAACATTAATAAAAGGGTCTTTTTGTGTAGGGCTAAATCTGAGAAGATATTTTGTGCATTTTAGTGCTGCCCATAACAGGTTATTCTCACTAGATGGTACATGGCTTGCTAATTGTAGTACTCAATCTACACAGTTGATGGTAGAAGCATTCATGTGAGTTTGCTTTAGACTTCGTATTCATTTTAAAGCAATTTTGGAGAATGACAAGTAGTACCTACTGGAGCATCACTGGACTGTAGAGGCATAGATAGGTTGGTGGTGTAACCATATAGGGATGGTTATGTCACTCTGACCGTCAGTGGATCTACTGTACTTGTATTTTGAGTAACGTTAAACATAAGTAATCTTTAATCGAATAACTGTACCCATACTTGAGAGTATAGTTAACATGTCTTTAGCCATGTATGAATTTGAGTTAGAGCCAAAGGACGTTGATTAAATCAAATGTGTCAACAATGTTATTGCTTCAACCTTATATCGACAATCAGATAATATGTTAAGTGGCAAAATTGTTGTCATTTCATATTCAGTTTGGCCTGAGAGCTAGCAATGGATGATGTATCTCTGAGATTAAAACTGAACGGATGTGATGTGATGGTAAAACCAGAGACATTTATTATTAATTTCAGTGATGCAAAACAGCAACGTGCATTGTTTCAATTAGCTGTAATTTGAGTTGATGCTCTTATTAGTCTGACGATGTTGCGATGAGCTTTTTGAATAAATAAAACAGGAAGAGTTAAAAAATAGATGGAGGAATCTGAATTGCAAAACTTTCACATATTTTGTTGAGTATTTTAATATGTTCTTATATAAAAGATGGTTGTATTATTAGTATCTTGTGTTGAATGTCGTCCCGTCTGTCCTGTCGCACTATGACATCACTAAGCCAAGTTCTTAACAATATTTGTTGTAATGCCAACGCAGTTAATTCAATTGATACCAGAATAAAAACGAAGTACGCTTACCTGGCATACATGCATCATATAGTATCAGTTGGCTGTAAAATAGTCACCCTAATTTCAGCCTTTCAAAAAAAGCAACATACACGGTATGAATATGTCAAGTAAAGATTGTTTATTTTGTTGTAAGTTGTTTTTGTCTTTTTCTATCATGAGCAACATAAGAAGCCATTGTCCTTTTCAGAGCTAAATACTGCAGCATAATTGGCCACTCAATGTAAATGTGAAGGAGAAACTGGAGTCCACTCCTGAGTCTCTTTAACTACTTCCCATTGCATCAATGCTTGTGGTGGATTTTAGTTGCAGCCTCATCCTCGTGATTTCCCATCACATTACTGCCCACGTCACAGCAGGAATGCTGTCTCATTTGTCGTCTCACAGGTTCCTTTAAGAGGAGGAAGAGGAAATCCATCATAGTGTTGGTGTTGCTGCTCATCGTATCCGTGCTCATCCTCATCTTTGGCCTGGCAGCGACTACCAGGACGCAGAACATCACAGTGGGCGGCTACTACCCGGGAGTCATTGTGAGTGCACGTTCACACCTGCATGCCACAGCAGGCAGGCCTGTCAGAGTTCATAATGAGTGTGTGAAGTGAGAGTCTTTCCAGCCAGCACTTCCCTCTCCTGTTGAAACTAATTACTGAAGGTCTCTGAGGATTGAATTTTCCCCACATTCATTATTCAGCATCACTGTCATTAGGTGCTGAGTGAGGTAAAGTATCTCAGTCCATAAATGTGTTTTCTTCACAATACTCGGCTTTTATCATTCTGCCTCAATTATAGAGCGACTATGAAAGCAGCTACTGTATGTCAGCTACATTTTGCTTATCTATAAAAGTTGATGGTTTATTAGAGAGTAAACACTCTGAAATTCTTCCCTCGGGGCATCACAGAAACATATGTTTTATCGAACTGCTTTATCATCAAATGAGATCAATGCCCTAACAGCTTTTTTCTTTTTTTTCAGCTGGGCTTTGGCTCTTTTCTGGGAATTATCGGCGCTCATTTGATAGAGAACAAGAGGCAGATGGTAAGAGGATTTATATTACCTCTTTGCGTTGAGATCACTTTAAGTGCTTGGTGTCTCCCTCACAGAAAACTGTCATTAAACTGTATACCAGCCCCAATGACCTTACGACAGCCTACAGGCCTGATTATGTTATTTAAGTGACAACAGAAAGAGCAGACCTGACCCAGACTGTGAGTCCCACTTAGCCTGAGGAGGTTTGTGTATTGGAGAAAGTATCCTGGGCTTTGAGGGACATGCGGCCAGAAATAGAAGTAGGGTGTAAGTTGAGGAGGACCGATGTATTCACTGGAATGTGGGGAACTGTAGAGTAGGGGAGCAGGTGGAAGGTGACGGGCAGGGACTGTCAGGGCTGCAATGAAGAATGACTCTGTACCGTGACACCTTTTCACATAACTCAGCAAGGTTTGGACGGCTGCGATCCCACAAATGATTGAGCTATGACATGTTACGCCACGCTGCCCTTAAAATGTTATGACACACAATAAAATCCGATGATTTATGTTATGGTTTTGGGGAATTAGAGGCACACAGGACTTACATTTTCAGTAGTTGACCTACAAAAAATGAATTGACTCTTTTGATAATCGATCAATCGCTTTATTCATTTTTAAGCAGAAATGCCAACAATTCATGTCTAGACGTGTGGGTGTGGTTTGATCTGATTTGTTTGACAGATTTCTTGCAGCATGAGCAAACGATCCCACAACTGGTCATCAGACTTTAATTCAAATATTGCCTCATTGAGATTTACAGTTGGGTGTCATCCACTTAAATCCAGCGAGAAGAGCACAGAGTAAAAAAACACAGATACAGAAATTCTTTTAATGTTCTTAGTTTGGCAGAAAATAGTGCGTTGATGGAGGGCCACATCGTTTAGAGTAAGAAATCATTAAAATAAGTTGTCTGGGCCTTTAAAAACGATAAGCCTGACCAACAATCAACATGTCACAACTCAAATCCTAAACATGTATTGTTAAAAATGCCGTCGTTTTCAACCAAATGCTGCTGGATGTATTCATGTTAGCATCACAGAGGGCTTTGCATGGCATAAATCCCCGTTACCTTGAGCTGTTTGATCCGTTGTGTCACCTGCACTGCCTCCCTGCTGCGAGCTGGGCTGGCTGCAGACAGAGTGGTGTGATGTGTAATTGAATACATGCTGTCTTTCATTGAGGAGTAGGGGGGGGTTGGCGAATGTGTGTGTGTGTATGTGTGTGTGTGTGTGTGTGTGTGGGGGGCATCGTGCTAACCATGAAGAACATCACAGGACCACACAGCCCCCGCCACCCTCATCCTATTCCATTCAGAAGTACATAGTCCTGCATGATGATACACATTAGTGATGAAAACGTAACCCAATACAAAAGTGCTGAGAGGAAGCAATTAACGTTGTTGCTGTTTAAGTTGAGTTTATAGTTTCAAAATCATTACACAGTGATGAAGAGTGATGCAGCTGATGTTTTCCTTCACAGTTAGTGGCATCCATGGTCTTCATCAGTTTCGGAGTGGTGGCCGCCTTCTGCTGTGCTATTGTCGACGGAGTGTTTGCTGCGAGGCATATTGTAAGTATCACTGAGGCTTATATTTATTTAACCAAACTGATAAATTATGAATATGAAAACGTATGCCCTGACTTATAACAAGCTGATTAATCAATGCCATCCCCATTAAAGCTTAATATACTCTGTCTGCATTAGACATACAGTAAAACGAATGCCCTTCTGCAAGGCCTTTGCTCACATGTGGCCGTCTGTAGCAGCTGCTGCCCCCGTCTCAGCGAGACAAATATATAACGTCGTAGAGGCAGATTCTCCATGACGCAAAGTACTTAAAACGATAATAAATAACCACTAATGCACTCTTGAAAACAATTATGCTAAAATAAGTAATGGCTTGGTGAAAAGTGAGATCAGCACTATTAGCAGGTTTTCATTTGCCCGTCGCGTCAGTGAAATGGAACATTTATTTTCGGACAGTTTTTTTGTGCACTGAACACCAAAGAGGCTGCCGGCACGCTGTTGAATAAAGAGAACTAGGAGTGTGACGCCGTGACAGACTGAAGAGATGATGTGATGCTGTCAGATGGTTTACATTGCCTTTTTTCTGACTCTTACATGTATCTACATTTTCTCGAACTGAATCACATTTTTGGATCGAAGGACAAAATTCTTTCTCGCTTTTCCCCGAATATAAATCAAATATAGGTCTACACAATTAAGCGCATAATAACCACAATCATCCTTTCTGTTATGTGCTATAATCACGAGCTACTTCTAAAGTGCTTGCGTTCAGTAAAATGTAGTTTCTGACCCTTCACAGGTGTTTGTTTGAGGCACCTAGCAATAAATTAATAATTAATGAAATAATCACAAACTAACTGACATAATGAACCTGAATTTCCGTGTCCCCAGTGGTTTTTACCCAGTTAATAATTCAGCCTTGCTTTCTGGCTTTCTATGAGGTTCTGATGGATGAAGTTTTGCTGTCATTAATAATGCAGCACCAATCACATACAAGCTCTTGTCTCTTTGCTTTTGCTTCTTCTTGTTCAGTTTGGTTCGTATGTAGACCAGCGATGAATTGTGCTGTGAAATCTATAAAAATATGTTTATTGTACCGCAGGACCTCAGGCCGCTGTATGCTGGCCGCTGTGAGTATCACTCTAGTGACACTTCACCTGAACGTGATGTAAGAAACACATTTTATTTACTCTATCTGTTTACAGAAATACTATTCATTTCATCCTCGGTGTATGTGTTAGCCCTGAAATTGTATGGGGACATTGTTAGGAGCCAGAATCTGACCCAAAGTAAAAAGGACCACTTATTTGAAATCATTTTTTACCTGCAGGTGCCCTGTCAGACGTCATCGCGGACATCCTGTAACCTGCACGTAAAGGGCAACACCTGTTACTGCTGCGACCTCTACACCTGTGGGAAGTGAGTACGCTTAGAAAACGGACAAACCTCTGAATCAGTGGCTGCTTACTTTGCTGTGCTGCTTTGATTGTTTGGATTTTTTGACTGTGCCATTTTTGTGGGAGATTGTTCTGCACTGCAACGTTGATTGTATTAGAAAGAGACTGTTTCTTTTCTTTTAACCTTTGTTTCAGAGAACATCCTCTTATGGGACTTCAGAATAAAGATGTTTTGAAAAAGTTTAGAAAATCATCCATGATTTGGAAGTAGGTCCCTCTTTTTTCTAGAACCATATTGGCAATTTAATGATCAACTCATAAGTGATGACTAAAGTAATTGTGTGGAGTCTGTATGATGTAACTCACTATAGAAATGTGTTTTTAGGGTGCCATTTCCTCTCTGCATGTCCTTTTTGTGTCCAAACCCTCGTCCATGTCCTCTGTGTCTCTAGCTCGTCATAGTCTCATTTATCTCTATCAATCAAAACCTTATGTTTTTCCTTTATTGTGTCCTGAATACAACAAGTACAAACTTAATCAGTGACCTTTGTAGCTTGACTGTATGCCGTCTCCCTCTCTGTCCCACCCACTGGTCTAGCCGTGTAGAGATGATGGGAGGCTACCACGAATACACCGATGTGAAGAGCTGCCAGGACGTGGTGCACCTCTATCACCTGCTGTGGTCCGCTACAATCCTCAATATCATCGCCCTCTTTCTGGGCATCATTACTGCGGCAGTGCTGGGAGGCTTCAAAGACCTGGTGGGTACATTTGTTAACCAGCAAAGAAGAGAAGACACCGTCGGACAGCTGGGCTTAAATACTGCTGAATGTGGCTTTGTCAGTATGAGCTGAGTAAAGCAATTGTAATTCTCTGGCGTTTGAATTTATAGAAACTGATCAATATTCTTCATGTCCTTGTCAGATTCCCTCTGCTGCCTTAGAGAGTACATCTGAACCAGAGGCCATCACAGCTCCAGTCCTCCCACATCCTCCCCCAGCCACCACCACCATCAACTCATATTACAACACTGCCCCCTGCCTGCCTCCTTACACTGCATACGACCTGCAGGTAAGGGGCCAATTAAATCAGTGACGTCTAGTTCAGTGTTTCATTCAAAATGATGTTCTTTGATGAACGAAATGAACGTGAAAGTGATCAGGCAATATTATGATGTGAAATGGCATTTAACTGCCGGATTAACTTGAAGGTTGCAATGCCTGCAGTCAATAGTATCTTCTTACACTTTCTATTAATATTTTCTCACTGTCAACATTAAAGAATCTAAATAGGATGGTAAGTGTCTGCAGCAAAATTAAAACAGCAGTTTCAGATTAGGATAAACCCAAACTAACTGATATAATGACTCTTTCACAACCTCTGCCATCTCTCTAAGCTCTTTGAGGAAGATGACCTGAGAGAATAAACACATTCAGGGACCAAATTCTTAATATCCTTAAATTTTAATTGTGCACTCTGTGCATTCTATTTGTATATTATTGTACTCTGTGTTCTTATCCCTTAGGGGGATAAAATAAGTGATTAATTGACTATTCTGAAGCCAAAGTCGTAAACAGATCATTCTAATAAATGATTCGTCTCGCCTGCAGGGCTCCTGCCTGTTCCCCGACTCCTCAGGTCTCTCAGATGACTCCCAGTCTGGAGCCAGCCACCTGTGGCCCACTATGATCCCTCCGCGCTACTCTCCTCCTCACAACCATCCTGACGAGAAGCCTCCACCGTACAGCCCGTGATACGGCTTCAAGCAAAGACGGCGCCTGAAACATTGTCGGGTGTTTTTAGACGCCGAATGCACGGTTCCTCCGAGCTTTTCCTCACAATCTTTGAGAAGTGTGTTGAAGGAAAGGTGGTGAGGAAGAGGAGGACGACCACGGAGCACACTCACTTTGAGTTCAGCCCAAAACACTGAGTGTTTGTCTCCCTGGGCACCACTGACACTCATGCCTGCACTGTGTGTGTGTGTGTGTGCATCTACACATCGAGAGACAACCGGATCAAAGCCAGGACTGTTTACACATTTATCTGCCTTAATGCTTCCAGCGCTGCAGCTCTTGGGCTCCTGGATTTGTTCTGTGCGAAAACTCCAAAACTCTCCTCCAGCTCATGCTTTAAATGTACTTCTCTTTAGTTCATATTGTAAATACTTCATGCCTCGAGCGGCAAAGAGGACGACGTCCTCACTGTTTGCAGTTTGGATCTGGACTGATGCTCACAGCCACGACCTTGCTGTGGGATCGAAGCCCAGTTACATAAAAGCTTTGGTGTCTCCCCCGAATCTGAATCAGCTAGAAAATTAGAAACTGTGGTTGTAGGCCAAAGCAGTTTCTTTAGCCGTTTAGTAGCAAAGTAGACAGTAATGGAGGTATTACATGCTCGTAACGTATGTACAGCAGTATGGTATACAGATGCTACTTTAGCAGTTAAGACTACGGTATCCGAACAGATCATGGTATCTATTTATCAACTCTTCAGTTTATGTTCCACAATATCTTGATCAATGTGTGGTGCACTTTGCAGAGCAATGTTTATGAAGAAATAAGTAGATGTTGAGGAAGGACAGTTAAGTTAAGTTGCACTTCAAACCCTATTTATTGTCTTTTCACTAAAAGCTGCCAAGAAGGTAAACATATATCTATGTCTCTCTTTGTAAGTAGTCGTAATGTCACATCTATGAGTTTAAAAGTTGTCTCTGTCAGGCCGAGTGTGGACAGTCAGTGCTGGATTCACTGACATGAGATGGGAGATAATGAAGAGACAAAAGGAGAGAGAAGAAGAGTAAACTTAGTCCATGAGACAGGTCTCTGTTAGCTTTAATCACTGCTTTTCATCATTTAAACACATTCTCAGGGGCTGATTGTCAGTTCCTCTTTGTCTTGCCATTAAAAAATGTTTTGTGTAATTCAAAGAGTGTTTCTTCCTTTTCAAGGTAGCTTTCATCCAGACTGAAACATTTCAACAGCTACAGGTAGCCATGAAACTCTGCCGACATTCATAGTGCCCAGAGGATGATCCCTACAGACTTCAGTGATCCCAGCTTTTCCTGTAGCGCCATCATGAGGTAATGAGGTCGACACTTTTTGGTATGACGAAAATTCCTGATCCGTTTGAAGGATTGCCACGACGTTTGGTGTAGATGTGCATGTCCCCCTCTAAAGAGGAAAGTAGTGACTTTGGTGACCCCTTAACTTTCCACGTCCATCATCTCGTCAAATGTTTAAGTTTCCAAAAACATTGGTTTATGACCACATACCGGAAAAAACTCATCTTTATGTATAGTGCTAATTAGCAAATGTTAGCATGCTAACTTGCAAAGTAAATATGGTGACAGTGGTAAACATAAACCCTGCTAACATCAGCATATTGGCTGAAAGCACCGCGTCACAGAGCCACTAGCGAGGCTACATTTCCTCTGTGAAACCAGGATTAAACTGAGTTTACCCATTTCACTGAACAAAAATATAAATGTGTATATGTCTTATTACACCAATGAGTTCAACTCTTACACCAGCTTCTGATTTTGTGTATTTTTTCCAGACTTTGCGAGAGGCAAATTAAGACTCGTCGTGTTCATCTCATATCATCGCGACACAGTAAATAAAATGACAGATATTTAAATGCTGTTGGTGGAAGACAATTAAGTAAAAAGAGTAAAAGAATAATTTATTTACCATCAGGAAACCCTTGTTGCTAATAGACAGAAAAGGAACATTTAGTTAGATGCCAACAGAACAGAGTATTTTTAATAACTATTTCATGTTGTATACCTCTATAAACCTAATAAATACATATGAAACTGTTAAAAAAAGAAAGTGGGATTAATACAAATATACTGTACATCAGACACCAATGTTAATCTGTTAATTAAAAAACAAATCTTGCATGATTTTATTGAATGACAAAGAATCGATTCCCATGTTAGCACTACTTGTTTGTTTTTACTCACACTGTCCAACCACTACATTTGTGATAGAATGGAAAAAAAAAAAAAAAAGTAAAAAAGTAAAAATATTACAGAAAAATCTTCTGCCTGATCCGACACCGAGTGCTTTGAAATAATCCTCAATTTATGTCAATCCTATCATCACACTGCTAAGTCTCTAGCCTACTCTATGAAGGATTTTGGCATTGAAATATATATATATTAAAAATAAAGGAAACATGTTAAGCATAGGAAATAAAAATGTACAAGTGAATGAAAATAAAAACAGGTTTAATCAACAATAAAGTAAGCCAAACCACTGAAAAATTAAATAACCATTGTATATCTTCCCTTCCACAACACCCAGATGAGGAATCGCCAACAATCACACAATGAAAAAATATATTTCCAATCATAATAAACATTCTCTTTAACAGAATGAGGCTTAAAATAGTCTCAAATTGGAACAAGCAATGATCAGTTCACAAACGCCTTGTGTTAAACTTCATGATCCGGTAACGATAGATTCATTTTATTATGGATCATATCCTGTATTGTATACAAATCTGTTGAAACTACAAAATGCATTCTAATGTATCCTGTGAACAAAAGGTTTCCTCGTTACTCACAATATCATTCACATTCCTAAATAGGCAATGATCCTAAATGCGTAGGGCCGGTTGCATACACGGGTCTAATGTCACGTATTGGCCTGAATGTGTAAGATGATAAAAACTAAATATACATGATTTAACCGTTTATTACAGCTAGTGAGTCTTCTTGCATGGATTTGTTTCCTTTATCCTCTTACTGCGTGGTAACCACTGCTATATGTTTTTTGTTAATGTGACTATCATTTCTTCCAATGATACAAAAAGCATCATGTTATTACACAAGCAGAGTAACACGATTAACGGTCTGGTCATATTCAACTATTCCTTCAACTCAAGTTGAAGAAATTCAATCAATCTCCAGCTTGCTCTGGCAGTCTCACCACGTTTAGTACAATATTACGCCTTAAAAATGTCATTGCAAGGAAGCTGACACTGAAGAATTACAGAAGAATATTGTTGACATGGAACCAATAGGGGGGGGTGGGGCACCTAAAAGGCACAGGTAATGGAGCAGCTCGTGCTGCTCAGTAGGTCTCTGGTATAACAAAGTCAAACTCCGTGGCTCCCTGTGGAGGACTGTTAATGGTCGACGCCGGTCGGGCGCGAGCGTTGGGCGGCATGTGAGCGTCGGGCTCGACGAAGATGTCGTCCCAGTTCAACATCCTGCTCTGAGTGGAGGAGTGGACGTCTTCGCCGACGGCGGTTATGTGATGCACGCTGCCATCCTCCGATATGACGGGGACCCCCTGCCCGTCCGTGCTCCACGAGTACGGCTTCATCTGCACCGTTTTACACGGCAGGAGTCGGTACACGTTGTTGTCCGTCTCGTCTTTCTCTTTCCTCCCGCTGGGATCCTGGTTGTGGGCTTGCTTGCAGTGGGTGGACAGCAACTGGTAGTTCATGAACATTTCATTGCACACCAAGCACTGGTACCTCCGCTCTCCCGTGTGGTGGATTTCATGTTTAGTTCTGTACTCGGCCAGTGCAAAGACCTTGTTGCAGTGGCGACACGGATACTTCTTTTCCCACGAGTGGGTGTTGAAGTGACGACGGAGACTCGTCAGACAAACGTAGGGGCGCTTGCAGACGACGCACACGTAGAACGTCTTCCCGTCCATGATGAGCTCATAG
The DNA here is from genome assembly GCF_910591455.1 of Pholis gunnellus. Taxonomy (NCBI): domain Eukaryota; kingdom Metazoa; phylum Chordata; class Actinopteri; order Perciformes; family Pholidae; genus Pholis; species Pholis gunnellus. Next base: position 17,529,469 of record NC_136537.1, read on the forward strand.
TGGTCCTCGAGCTCCATTTTGGTCTTTTTCTTGTTTGAGCCGCCCAGCGGTGAGGTGGGTGTTTTATCAAACGGTTTCAAAGGCGTCGCCATAAACGCCCGCTTCCCTCTATTGACTTTAGAGCCCCCTTCGCCTGGATCTTCCTTCACCGGGACAATGTCGTATGTGTTTTCTCCAATATTTGCATACACTTTACAGCCTGACGAAATCGAATCAATCTCCGTGGTTGTATTGAGTGTCACTGTCTTTTTTGCTGCTATGGCCGATTTGGGACTGTTTGTTCGATTTGCTTGACCTTCAGTCAAATCTAGGAGCTTTAATTTGAAATCCCCCTGCTGAGAGGAAGCAGAGACCTGCTTCTTGTGGACTCCCGTTATATCGCTGCTGTCCGAGGACTGAGAGGCACTCGAGGGCTCGGGGGTGACATTGCTTGACATGGCTGGCGTTGTTGGAGCACTTCCTGAGGAAACTATGGCCGGGGACGCAGAGTTATTGGAGCTGCTGTCTGGACTGTGCAGAGGGATGCTGGGGATTGGACTACTGATGATAGGAGGCTTTATAGGACTTGTTTTCAAGGGGGCGCTGGCTTTCTCTTTTGCTACTGTGTGATTTGATTCTTCATTTTGCTTTGATGCTGCCTTTCCTGAATCGGCTGTATCCACATCGATGGCGTCACCAGATTTGGCTTTCTGATTGGCCGCTCTGGTTTGAGCGTCCGTATGTGAGACAAACATAACATCACCGTCCGAGTCAGAGTCACTGCCCGTCGGCTTGCTCGTCTGATTGAATTCCTCGGCAGATATGGAGAAAGACTCTGCGATGATGGGCATCATCTCTGTGGGTGTGCCACTTTTGCTCAGGATCTCCTTTGACAAACCAGGCAGACCCTTAACTTGTGACAACGGTGACCCCAGGTTTGCAATGAACTTGACTCCCAGTATCTGTCCAGCATTGATGAGTTCCTCGAGCATGTCGGAGCGTACGCGGAAAATCTTGGCGCTGTAAATGTAATTGAGAATCTCCTCAAAGATTTCCGCTCTGATGAAGTTTAACTCGATCACTTGTCCGGCTACACTGAAGAGCTGGTGGAAATACGTACTCGAAGCAGACAGGACGGTTTTGTGAGCTCTGAATTTCTTGTCCTGTATGATAATGGTGACGTCACAAAATAACCCGTGATTCCGCTGCTCGTTCATCGACTTCAGCACAGACCCTGCATACTGTGTGTCGGTCGCAGAGATCAGCTTTAGACTCGGCATGGCTGTAGAGAGAGAAAAAACCAAAGAGAACAAATGAGGATCACATTTATTTAAGAAAAGGCAGAAAATTACATTATGTGACATGCAAGCATTCAAAAAGTGAACAATCACGACAGTTTGTTCAAGGGTGTCCTGAAACCATCAGACTTTGTTTTCTTTTGTTTGTGCAACACTGCATGTTACACCCTTGTTTTTGTGGAACTCGTCTTAAAGAGGGTTTGATATATGGTCATTTTGGCTCTAGTTTGAGATGCTGTTGTATTTGTAATGCATTACACTGCAGGGTCTAATTTAGTCTGATCAATAGAAGATCTTTGATGTCATTTTCGATATTTAAAAGTACATTTTTTTAAGTGCTCTAGTGGACAAGCTTTGTGATGGTTATACCTTTAGTCTAGACTATGGAGCAGAAGTGTCTAATAACTTGTCAGTCAACATATTCCCCCGATTACAATAAATATACGCGTATTTATTAGCAGAAATATAATGTAGTTCTCGAAAAGGCCGCGTTTAAGTCTTTAATGCAAACAGGAACAGTTAAAGTATGCACTTGAACATCAGTGTTTGTAGTCGTGCTAATGTTAGGCATCATAATTTAGTCCGACAACAAAAACAAAAACGTTACCTTAGCCACACGTTAGCTAACGTCACACCTCAGTTTAACAAAGTTGTAGAAACTAGCTTTGAGCTTAGTCTCGCGTGACATTGCACACGTGCAGAACTATGTTCAATAGGCTTTAACGGGGACGTTTGCTACTTTAATTAATCTAGTATTAATGCAATCGATCTGATATTCAAACATCGTAACAGGCTAGCTAACAAAGGTTACTAGCTGCGCTTCCTCCTCACTTCCTCCTTCATGAGGAGCGGGCAGCGCGGCCTGCTGTTTAGCATCTTGTTAGCATGCTAGCTTCAAACACAACACCACGATGGATGCGTGAGATCTGTTTATGTTAAACTGCTGCACATATAACGACTTCTGTTTTACCTGCAACCCTGATGTTTGCTGACAGGACTGAGCAGGACCACCGACTGTAGTGTCGTAGCTGGCTACAGACAATGGCTAACAACACAGAACACCCTGCCGACTGAGCTACAGCCTCATTGATGGAGCAGCCACAAGGAGTCGCCGTCGTGTAGGATTATAAAGCACACATTTAAACCGTAATATCATTACAAGACCCACAATAACAAAACATAATTTGATTCATGTTAGTGTTAAAACCACAATGAAATCGTGCCGTTAATTCAGCAGAAAACGGTTAAGTTAACGTGTTACTGTTTACGCGCCGGGTTTAGATAACGTTAACTGCCGGTTCATTCCCTTCAAAATAAAAGTTTACTGCGACTATCTCTACATACATTAAATAAGAGTACAATACCTGGCGCGATCTCATTAGGCACATGTTCAGGTTCTCCTGCTGACGTCCCGATGGAGCTGTTGAATTCTGCATGAAGTTCATCGGACATGGTCTTCCTGCTCCTTCCCTTGTATTTATCATACTTTCCCGCGTGTTTTGCGATGTAATGCCGCTTCATATTTAACCCCGTAAACAATACTTTCTGCTTGCAAATGAGGCACGTAGCGGTCGCATTCAACTCCGTGAAAAAGAACTCCATTGCCAGTGCATCATCAAGTTTCTTGCACACCGGCTTCACGGTTCTTTCCAGTTTAACGGTATTAGAAGACATCTTGCTTCTGTCGCGTCTCTGGTGTTACAAAACACACGGACTACTTTACAGAGAGAACCGATGTTGTTGTGTAGCATCCCAAACAACTGTATACCGTGGAGTTGCTGGTTGCTCGGTTAAAAGTCCAAAGACCACATTGATTTTAACTTCCGGTGTTGTGCCTGCACACCGAGATCTTCTTCATGTATCTCGCGGGAGGTCACACGTTGTCCAGAGCCCTCAAAAGTGAGAGTCGCGTCAACGGAAGTTCAAAATGCTAGATCGCGTGATTCATGTAGACAAAACTCGGTTCTTTTTCATGACAATTGCTTTTTTCAAGAAATTGAAAACTGGTCTCTTGACATGGGGTTTTAAGTTATCAGTAGAAAAGTCGGAAACTTAACCGTTAGTTTAAAACTATATGGATACGGAGTAAATATAGTGAAAGCATTTCAATTTCAATTAGGTCAGTACTGGATTATGGATTTATTGTGTTTGATTCAGCTGCATGAATCCAGATATGAGCCAGTTTTATTTTATTTCATTTTATTTTAGTAGTAGACATCCTGATCCACACTCCATGCCAGTTGGTGGCGGTAACGCGCCAATTCATTGTTTGCCAACCGCCAATAAACCTAAAAAAAGATGAAGAAGGACGAAGTCGTCTTCTACTTCCTGTTGTTGGACGCTTTTCTTGCGTATCACAGAAAACATGGACGCGTGTTAATTTTTATTTTCTCTCTCTAAATACTAACTTTTTTATACATATTTGTATCCCTAGTGTGTGAGAGTTTAAAGCGGTCAGTAGACATGCCACGTTCGGACGGCTCGAGCTCTGACGGCGGCGCGGAGCCCCGGAGTCCTCGTGCCCGGAGACCCCGGAGTCGCTCCCGCAGCCGCCACCGCAGCGGCAGCCGCGAGCGGAGCCTTTCTCCGTACAGCTTTGGGCCCAAACTCCCGAAGCCGCGCAACAGGGAGAAGGAACACGAGGAACGGGACCGCCGGTTCCGCGAGGCGAGGAACATCAGACGGATCCGCATAGGGTCTCGGTCCCGGTCCAGGTCCAGGGAGCGTCACAACAACAACAACAACAGCACCACCACCACCAACAACAGCAACAACAGCAACAGCGGTAGCTACAACCACTGGTCCGAGCAGCGGGACGCTTCTGGAAAACACGGAAGCTTCAAAGAAGAATATTACTACGAGCAGCAAAGAGACGACGCTCAGAGACAGAGACAAGAGGCGTTTATTGCCAGGTAAACAATGAAAACACTAATATTACAGCGAATGGTCTTTATATTGATACAGTTTCATTGAAGGGTCACTCCAGAACTCAATGTTGCATTTATATAACTTTATATAACAGAAGACAGATTAAAACATACCCATAGACACTAACATAGTCAGATTCAGCCTATTAGACATTAAATGATCTAATTATATGGCTACATTACAACTATTTGATAAAATATCAACTGCAGTTATAAAATATATAATATACTTTTGGAATATTAATTCATTTCAAGTTTTCAATTCAGTAAACTATTAAATTATCCAGAAGCAGTTTAAAAGATACGACTAACTTGTTGAAATCCTTATCACAATATTAATACAGGTATTTTTTCCAACATCTCTACAGTGGATGCTACAAAATAACGTAATAACTTTGACCTACAGTGTGAAACATAAAGAGTTGCTTCTTCAGACTTTTGCATCCGTCTTTCTGTTACAGGCGTCTGCAAGAGAGAGAGAGGATCGGTGAGGTAGGTTGTCCTGAAGTTTGGGGATATTCACCGAGAGTTAAAGAGCCGGAGTAAGTCAACAATCGCACCTCCAAAGCAACACGTTGTTTTTCAGAGGCACCACACATGTTTATCCTATTTTAAATTATGAAAGCTCACATTTCTGTCTTTGTTCTGCACCAGCTCTGACGAATTCACACCAGTCGAAGAAGACGAGAAAAACAGCAGTTCAGAATCCAGCTCAGGAGGTACAGCACAGTGTTTGAACATTAATAAATATTACATTGATATTGTTATGTCGTTTGTATTTACAAACACTTCTGTTATTCATAGGAAAGAAGAAGAAAAAGAAGAAGAAGAAATCCAAGAAGAAAAAGAACAAAAAGCATTCTGAGGACAGCGAGCTGGAATCAGATTCAAATGGTAAGATTATCAATATCATAATTATATGAATTCAAGTCTTTTTAGTGAGTTATATCGGCTGAAATATATTTAATATTTCTTAGCTTTCATTGATTTTCATCCTTTTTTGCGTCTTTCAGAAGAAGAAATAAAGAAGAAGAAGAAGAAAAAGAAGAGCAAGAAGTATGCGCTAATATGCAGCTTTACGCCAGCGTCGCTTCATTCACACAGAAAAGGGACATTTTGATAAACCAAACATCTCTCGTTTCCTTTTAGGTCCAAGAAGTCCAAGAAGAAGAAGGCAAAGAAGAGTCGGAAGGAGTCCAGCAACTCCAGCAGTGAAGAGTCAGGGGAGGAAGGGGAGGAAGAGGAAGAGGAGGGGGATCCCAACGGAGTGATGTGGGTGGAGAAGACCTGCATGGACGAAAACGTGGTCGGCCCCGAAGCTCCGCTCACACACGACATGTCGCAGGACGACAGACCTTTGGAGTAAGTCGGTCTGACGTCATGTAACTAAAGCTCTTAACATCTTTAGGATTAGAATTTCCAAAATAAAAGCACCGCAGCAGGATGTGAGAGGATTCATAGCGCTGACAAGGTTATCATTACTACCAGCGCCGGGAGGACAACTTCCTGTTGTACTGTTTTGAGCAGAATAAAAGGGACGCGATCACATGTTTATCATTCACCTCAAAGCAACACAAACAGCCAAAGAGTTGCTCAAGAAAATAATCTGCAATAAAATGAATACATAAAAAAATCATTGGTTACTTGCAGCCCAAGAAGTTGGCTTTGTAATATTACTAGCAGGGGTATTTATACTTGTTTCAGAATCAGAGAACATAAAATATTTTGTTCTACTTTTATTATTTTTTGCCAATTAATGACTCGTCTCGTTTTCTGTTCTTCCAGTTTTGGTCACGCACTGTTGCCGGGTGAGGGTGCTGCGATGGCGGAGTACGTGAAAGCGGGCAAACGTATCCCGAGAAGAGGCGAGATCGGTCTCACCAGTGACGAGATCGCAAACTTCGAGAAGTCCGGCTACGTGATGAGCGGCAGCAGGTTGGTGATATTCATAAGTAGGACAACTAACTCTGTGATAAGATCCTTTCAGATCATTACTGACGAGTTTCCGATGTAACCCCGCAGACATCGTCGTATGGAGGCTGTGCGTCTGAGAAAGGAGAACCAGATCTACAGTGCAGATGAGAAGAGAGCTCTGGCTTCCTTCAACCAGGAGGAGAGGAGGAAGAGAGAGAGCAAGATCCTGTCCAGCTTCAGGGAGATGGTGTACCGGAAAACCAAGGGCAAGGAGGAGAAGTGAACATCTTATTTATATAGACAGGAGGGGTAGTAATGTTTCATTCTAACCACATTCAGTTTGAGTTGACTGTACAGTGTGGGGGGGGGGGGGGGGGGGGGGGATTTTACTTTTAAAGAAATGTGTGTAAGACTCTGTTCTGTTTTATATTTACTCACTGGAGTCGTCCCTTTCAATTGTTTAACCTTAACTTGTAAATGTTTCTCTGGATCAGAACAGTAAATACATTTTCATTATCAAGTTGTGGATTTCATATTTTTTATTTGATTTAATTCATGAAAAAATGTATTTAACTAGTAACGGCCTCATTGAGATTAAAAAGCTCCTTTTGAAGAGTGTCCTGGCCAAGACAGCAGCAGCACATACGTTTCAGACAAAGAATAAGAATTTTAAAGAGCAAATAAAGCATCTACAGCCTTTTTTAATTCTTTAAGATAGATTGAAGGAGTTGGAGGAAGGTACATCAGCAAAGATTTTTTTAAATGAATGAAAAACTTTTTCTCTGCTTTCCTATTGATCATTTGTCTCCTTAAACCCAGTTTAAGTACTAATGAATTAGAGCAAGCTTTAAGTTATACAAAGCTTCGATTGTTCGTGTTCAGAGCTGCGACTGTAAATATTTCTGCTGGTTAAAGGTCAGTAAAGTACACAAATAATTGAAAAACATATGTTCTCTATCCAGTTCTAACCAGTTCACTGGAGCTCATAGATACTGTTAAATCAATTGTTTCATGTTCAAACACCTGATATTATAGATAATTACCATATTTCAACAGGACTCCTTTAATGTGGACACGATGGCCAACAGGACTGCATCAAATCGATTAACCTGTTAATATTTTAAATTAATCAATTGTATATTAAATGTCAGAAAATTCAAAAGAATGCACATCACACCGTCTCAAAACTCAAGGTGACGTCTTTAAATGTCTTGTTTGAACAATAGTCCGAAACCCAAAGACAATCAACTATGATTTATTAAATAGAAAAGTAGCGGTTCTTACTTGATTATGGGATTATCAGAATTGTAATGACAGTTGAATTGGAGAGAGTCTTCCGTTTCACCAGAAGACATTTAAGATGCTTCACAGCTACAGTACAGGATAAACGATGTCGAGTCTCACTACAAACAGACATTTCCTCTGAGAACAACACAGGATTATCACCTGTACAGGTGACATAACAGCTACAGTATAAAGTCATGAACAGGTGTACAAACGAGCCAAGAATCCTCAGCAGATTTCCAGTTGGGAATAGTTTAATAGATAACTGGGACGACTGTCTGAAAAGACTGAAAAAAATACAAACAGCTGAATGTTAAATATAATCCTTTAATGTCCAACGTTCTTCTTGTCAGGATCTCCATAGTTCTGTTCATCAGTGGATGTTCTCGAGTCCCTGTTGAGGAAGAAAAAGATTATACATCCAGTCTTTTTAAAGTACATATTTGCATTTTATTTTCATACATGAACTGATCATTTGTCAGGGAATAGTTTAAAAATGTTTGTATTGTCCTCCAGACAGCTTCTGGTTTTATTTCAGCTGGTTATTGAGCTCTAACTAGAAACTTCACTGAGAGAAGAGATGCATCACAGTGTTTACAGACTGACGTCTCATGCACTCGCTTTAGCACTTGGGAGGAGATTTATTTCTGTTTTTAAGTGAATGGATTTTGGTGACTTTGCTTAATTTCCAGCATAACTCTGTCCACCTTCAAACCAAGCAAAGGTTTATTCAGCAAATGTTAAAAACACAAAGTTATGTTCTTGTGTTCATGAAGATGATTTCAGCGTGATATGTGCAAATTCTGCTGTAGTAGAGTTTGGAAGACATTTAAATCCCCACAAGAAAATACTATATTATCTTAATGCATGTTTGTAACCTCTACTCTACACACGACAGGTTGTAATCTGATTATTGAGTGAGTGTTAGTAAATAATTATAATTTTGATATCATAATTGCATTGTTTGCTTAAACAACAACAGTACATCATCCTAGTTGTTTACATGATCACTCAGCATTTCATAAAAAGTATTTCATAACATAAATATATGACTTTACTTTAGTTGTATAGCAGGTATGTGTACTTCAGTTGTATATTCAGAATGTAAAAAGTAATTTTCAGATCAAATACCAACCTAGAGTTTTTTTATTACTATGTTCATAGCTCATAAATGTAATAATGCATCTTACACTCAAATGATGGATATAGGTGGAGGTTAACGCTCCACTTTCTTTTTAACTATGTTGTAACTTCTGCTCCATGTAACAGCAACTATAATATATAGTCTCATAAATGCTAGTTTATTTTCAAAATAAGCTGACACAAACTACATAGAGATATACATCTACATATATGTATATATATATATATAACGACACGTTGTCGCTCACCTTGGAGGTAAAATATTTCCCTGATCCAGACACTCGCTTGTCTCTCTCCATCAGATACCACTGCCAAGGAAACCGAGCGATCCTCTTCTCCTACAAGGAAGAACAAAGTCTTTAACTTAGCGCTTTAGTTTAGAGGACAACAACACTGACACGCAGCACGGTCTGCATCCTCCTCACCTTTCCTCCGTTGGTGAACTTGTGGATCTGTGCGGTGGCGATGCCGGGAATGATCAGACACACGGTCATGACGGCGAAGCCCGGCAGGATCTCATACCACATGATGACACCCGGTGTAACGGTCAGGCGGACAGAGAGCAACGGTGATTACAACCAACCTGAGACAACCTTCGACCGTTTATTTTGCTAAGGAGCTAACAAAATGTCGACTCTCCTGATAACCCGGAATAAGAATAACACTTCCTGTCTGATTTTTTCAAAAGAAAAGCATCTGCTCTACAAAGATGATAAAAATCGTCGTTGTTGTACTAACAACTAGACTATTATGCCGTCAGACGTTAGTGTACATTATTGAGAAAGAAATCTGTTGCTATATTTGTAATTCTTTTTTTCAAAGATTGCCTCCATGGTTAATAACAGGAATTATATTTTAGATTACACACCGAATGTTAAGAGAAAAGTTTATTCAGCAGCGAATATAACTTTTAATCACTATTTAAGGTTGCATCATTATCATTATAACTGAACGCTCACTTGGTTGGCGTGACAATAGTATCAGAAACAAAATAAACTGCTCAAAATGTGAAGTTTTTATTTTGAAAGGAATCCGGGGAAAAAAGGAAGCGTTTTTTGGACTGAACGGTCGTTATTTTTAAAATAGAATAAAATGACAACAAAAAATTACATTTCAGTCAAGTTGACGTAACGCAGACAAAAACAAATGGACAAAACTAAATACATTTAATTATAATTTCAAATTCACAGTACACGCTTGTTTTGACTCACAGCGCCCCTACCTGGTTGTAACACCAAACTGCAAGCCCAACCGCCAGAGAGGAAGTTAACGGTTGCTACTAGCAGGCTAACTTGCTAAAAAAAGTAAACAAGTCTGTGGAATGAGATGAAATACAACCGCGGATTGAAGTAGCTGTTCAACTATGAAGGAAGACAAGGAAAACGCTCGGCCGAAGGAGCGAAGATTGGAAATAAAGAGCGAAGATGGAGAAAAGACGGACAGGTTGAAGGAAAAGAAAGAGGCCATGACAAAGGTAAAACGAGCTAGCTAGGTTAGCTACAGCTGCTACTCGTCAGTTATGGATACTTATAGTTTAATTAAATAGCAGCATGCTTTTAACTAGCGTTGTTTTGTCGGATATAGCGTGCATTGTCTACTATTACTTTATATAACGAGTTAGACAAATTATCATTTGACTAAACTTCAAGTTAATATTAGTTAATGTTCTTAATGTTCTCTTTTCCTCAGTCTGATTGTTATTCCTTACTTTAACCGCCAATATTATTTTATTCAAAGATTGTGATCAGACGGTTACCACCAAGTCTGACCAAGGAAGAGCTGGAGGAGCAGTTACAACCTCTCCCAGAGGTGGACTACTTTGAGTTTTTCTCCAATGACGCCAGGTGAGTTGATCTAAAGACGTTTCATCGTTTAAATAATTTAAATAATCAGTGACTCTAAAAGTCTTAACATGAGTATTCTGTCCTTTCAGCCTCTTCCCTCACCTCTTTGCAAGGGCCTACATCAATTTTAAGAATCAAGAGGATATAGTTCTCTTCAGAGATCGATTTGATGGATACGTGTTCATTGACAGCAGAGGTATGGAGAGCACACATTTACAGCTACATACATTAAACGTGGGGATATCAGACAAGGGTTCATGCTTTGTTTATTTTTAACAGGACAGGAGTATCCTGCCGTCGTGGAGTTTGCACCTTTTCAAAAGATTGCCAAGAAAAGAAGTAAGAAAAAGGATGCAAAATGTGGAACAATTGAAGAAGGTAAAGACATTTACCGCTTTAGGCTATGTTATAATACAAAAAAGACAGATTTTGTGATGTTTGTATGTGTGTTTCTTTAATATATTAGTATTGTTTTTCTCAAAAGAATCACCTTAAATAGCGATTAGTTGTCTTGGTTGATATTGCAACATATTATCATTTGTATGTTGTTTATTTTCTTTCAGATCCTGATTACAAGAAGTTTCTTGAATTTTACAACGGTGATGGCGACAAGATGGCATCAACACCAGAGACACTGTTGGAAGAGATTGAGTTAAAATCAAAGGAGCTTGTAGGTAGGTGAACAGTCTCCAGAAAGTGCACCCGAGACATCATTGTATACATCTTATAAGAGACACACTGCTGGATGGATGAATTCAAACATACTTTTGTTTTCTCCCTTCAAGCTAAAAAAACAACTCCTCTGCTTGACTTCTTGAAGAATAAACAGGTAAGTAAAGTACTGTGGCACAACAGTTTGGTGGTACTAGTTACAGTTGTTAAGTTGCATGGTTAATGCTGGCCTCGTGCCTTGTTTTAATGCTGATCAGAGAATCAGGGAGGAAAAGAAAGAAGAGAGAAGAAGGAGGGAGCTCGATCGCAAACGCCTGCGTGACGAGGAGCGTCGCAAGTGGAGGGAGGATGAGAGAAGGAAGCGCAAAGACACGGACAAGATGAAGAGACATGAGAAACCCCTGGAGAAAGACAAGGACCAAGTGAAAGAAGAACCAAAGATCAAGGTGTGTGCTGCGTTGGGAGATTTCACACCGTATTAAACTGCTTAAATCCAACACCTCATTATGATTTTCTCTTTAATTTCAAATGTGTAGCTCCTGAAGAAGCCAGACAGAGCGGAGGATGCTGATTCTGAGAAGCCCAAGGAAAAGGCCAAGAAACCAGACAGGCCAAATAAAGAGGACAGATCCATGGGGGGTGCCGATCACAAGAGGCGTCAACACATTGAAAACAAGGAGGATCGAGGAAGGAAGTTAGTTGCTTCAGTAGTTTTTTTTTTTTAAAGTACATGTTTCACTTTGAACAGATTCCTTAAACCTAATGTGTGCTTCACACACAGAGCGGACGAAGAGGGCAGGAAGGAGTTCAGGGAGCGTGACCCAGAGCGTGACAGAGAGCGCGACCGAGAACGGGAGAGGGATCGGCTGCAGAGAGAGAAGGAGCGCATCAGGCGACAGGACGAGAATCGGCGGAGGAGGAGAGAGCGTCAGGACGGAGAGAACTCGGGCAGGAAGAGGGAGGAGGAGGTTAAAAAAGACAAAGAACGGGCCAAGGAGAAGAAAAAGGGTGACAACGTTGGAGACTCTACTCACTCTGAGAGGCCAGAGAGGTCGACCAAAGACTACAAGAAGGACGAGAGTAGTAAAAGAGACCGTCTACGAAATAAGGTAATGACTTACGCCTCACAAATCAAATAGTTTTTGCAAAAATTGTTAGTATTTCTAAGAGCATCGTTTCCTTACGTCAGGACCGGCCTGCAATTCAGCTGTACCAGCCAGGGACCAGAAGCCGCAATCGAGGTGGAGGAGGAGGAGGTGGAGGAGGAGGAGGAGGAGCTGGAGGAGGAGCGGAATCCAACTCTGCCGACAGAAAGCCAGATACCGAGACCGAGAAAGTGGCCGACAAAGGAGAGGATTGAGCAGATCTCTACTTTATGGCATTTTAAGTGTGGTGAGGAGAGGGGAGACAGGCCTGTGAGGCTCAGAGCAGCAACGTGGCGCCTCAGGGCGACACGCACTGCAGGTCAAGCAGAGCTGCATCCGGTTCTCCCGGTCTGGGAGGCAGGGATGTGATGGTGGAGCCTCTTGGGGCCTGAATGTGACCCTCCTTTAGTTTTATTTGTTAGGAAAGGTAACCGTAAACCTTCGGCTTACAGTTTGGCTGTAGGGCACACTAGTCGAAGCCAAAGCTTTCTTGGACCACGTAAACTCAAAGTGACCTTGCTTCAGTGTTGTGCACACTGCAAACATTGGCTTTCACCATGTTAATCCATATCACAGCTTACCAATTACTCAATATGTCAACAATGCCGAGCTCATCAATATTGTTTCTTCACTGTCATGAATGAGATTTCTGTTGTAGCATTGACGTGTTCAGTTTGAAGTGTAAACATGGAAATCTTACTCCTGCCCGGGAAGTGAGATAATCTAAATGTATGTGTAATTTACTCTTTTCATAGTCAGTAGCTGTAAAATTGTCTTGTAGACTGAAGCATAGTCTGTACGTAACCTGGTTTGGGATCATGTGTTTTGTTCCTACATTCATACAGTGACAGAGAGGAAACAGCCATTTCAGACTAGACTGCCATGTGACAGCCATGCCTGCATGCAAGCTTCAATCAGAGGGATCAACCAGTGGCCTTCCTTCCTTTTCTAAACTGAATCTCCTCTTCAACATGAATGTGTGTCGCACCAAACTGAATACAGCATGAGAACACATCACTGCTGCTTGTATACAGGAGCCACTTTTGACTGGAAATAAAAGAGGTCTTTGCTTAAGTGTACATGTCCTTTTTTTGTTCATTATTAAAATACCAAAAAACTCACATAAGTTCAGCGTAGTTTTTTTAAGTTAGGGGCTTTTGATTGATTTATTCATAACACTGCAGTAGTTCAGTTATGTCCACATCTTCCTCCACTAAACTAGACTGGGTAGAGCTAATTAATGCTGAGACTAGACCTGAATCTTTGTCCAAGAATGTGGGGACTGGGACAGAAATGTTCTGTTCGGGTTGCTATCGACCTCCCCAAATACTCCTTTGGTGGAGTAAGATCTAACACAGGGTCCCTTTCTCATACCTACAAATTGACCTTATAATGCAGACCCCAAACTACCAAACCATAACTGACATGTAGTAAACCTTGAGCTATTGGGGTCTGTGGTTTTACCCAGTCTACCTTTTCAGATAAACATATGTACTGTTTACATTTCAGCTTTTTAGTTCCCAGTATTAGTAGGGATTCATCTTTGGCAGCGGTGGAAGCAGTAATCAGATCTTTTAGTACAAGTAGCAATACTCGGATGTAAAAAGAAAAAGTACTGAAGTATCCCGTCCTTAAAGTGTCAAAATTAGAAACACTTATTACAGCCACAACATGGCTCTTTTCAAAGGTAAATTATTGTAGTGTCATCTACAAAATTCCTAGGAGTTATTATTGATGAGAGTTTAAGTTGGAGTAAACAGATTGACTGTGTTAGTAGAAAAATAAACAAATCTATTGGAATAATAAGTAGGGTTAGACATCTTGTCTCTGCAGACTGTCTACTTATTCTTTATTACAGTATCATTTATCCTTATCTTTCATATTGTAATATAGTTTGGGCAAGTACTTTCCCTACTTCTCTGCAAAAAATGTTGGTCCTCCAGAAACGTTTTGTTAGGATCGCATCCCGATCACAGTCACACTCATCTTCTGCTCCTCTATTTCGGAAATTGCAGATTCTCAATATTTATAACATCAACACTTCCCAAACTTGTGTTTTCATTTATAAGATACTTTCAGGTGAAGGGAATATTCCTGATCATTTCAAGACTTACTACAAATTTAATTCACAGGTTCACTCATACTCAACTCGCCAATCTTCACATCTTCATCCTCCTAATATACTGACTAGCAGAGGTCAATTTTCAATAAGGTTCAGGGGAACCAAATTATGGAATGACTTTTCCCACTTAGCTAAAAAATGTCTCTCTGTAAAATGTTTCAAAAGGTGCCTAAAAGAACATCTAACTGCGGTCTTGTAACAGTCTTTTATGTATTATTGTTCATGTCTTTCTTGTTTTGGCTGCTACATTACATTTGCAGTTGTTTCACTCATAGGGACTTGTATTGCCATTGCTTATGAGTTACTGCAGGTGTATAATCCAACATCACTGAACAGGACAATGCTCACTCTCACATCCACACACATGCTCGCACACACTTGACACAATTACATTATTTTTTATCTTATCTTTCATTCTTTCTTCCTTTCTTTTGTTGTAATGTAATGTCTTATTCATACTTTATGTTTGTAATTTTGTAAAATTTTAATATTATATAGGTGGAGGCTTCAAATAAGCCCAGTTGGCTTTCTGCCTCCTCCTGCACTGTGATATTCATTTATCTCTGTTATGTTTGTTTGTTTTGAATTTTCATTATTTGAATTGTGCAAATAAATAAATAAATAAATAAAATTGTATGCATTAAGCAGAGGTTTAATATTGTTGCAGATTGAGGTGGAACCAATTGTAACTACTTTAAATATCGTTGAGTATTCCCATTAATATACGAATCTTTTTATGAGCTTTTCATTTGTTTTGTATGTAAAAATATTTATATGCAAAGTACCTAAATCTGACGTGTAAGGGAGTAAACATCGCAACATATCCCTTGAGTAGTATAAGTATAAAGTAGCAGCAAAAATAGAAATGCCCAAGAATAGTACACATGGCTCAGAATTGTATATAAGTACACACATCGTGCCTCAAAGTACCAAGATGCATGTGAACACACCCTCCACTAGGTGTCGCTGTGTGTATGACGTGAGGCCTGCTCGGTGGACGCTTATTGGATAAAACCGCCGACGTCACGTCCTTCTCTCTCTTCGGCCGACGCCATAGTCGGGAAAGGACTGTGGACAAAATGGTAAATACAAAATCTTTAAACATCCACGTCTGCAGCCCCTGTAAACCTGCTACGTTGTATTGTGTGATTGATAAACATCTTAATGGTACCTCACAGATCCGTATGTTGTCTTAAAATATGGAAGATGAGCATATTAGAGCTGCTCAAAGATGCTAGCCGGTACCCACTCTACGCATGTAAATTCCTTCATAGACGTTAGCTGCTAGCTTGTTCACTAACACTTTAAAGTGCTTTGAATAGATTCGTTTACTGTTCGCAGATGTTTAACATTGGATAGAAATACTGTGTGTCGATGTGGTGTTAATGGCGCTCTTTGTTGTGTTTCTAGTCGTCCCACAAGACTTTCAGGATCAAGCGCTTCCTCGCTAAGAAGCAGAAACAGAACAGGCCCATTCCTCAGTGGATCAGAATGAAGACTGGAAATAAGATCAGGTGAGTTTGTTGTGTCTCGTGTTGTGTGTAACATGAACACTGTGAAGCTGCCGCGTCGAGGAAAGCATGCAGTCTGTACATGTGGGTCCATTTACCTCATACCAATGCATTTTACTAGAGCTAACTAACTAGCCTACCATGCAATCTTAAACACTCATATTTAAGAGGAGAAATACAGTCAATGAGAAATTAATGAAAGGCTGAAACGGGCATCTCTGCAGACTTTAAGTGTTTTGCAAGAATTTACAGACACAGGCTTCTTTGAAAGTTAAGTCAATACAGTGCTACAGTTGAATCAACTTTTTATATAATGCAGTATACTGAGATGTGTTGTCTCAGAGTATAAATGTCAATGAAATATCAACCGCACCACCAACTACATCCTCTATAATAACATAAAATACTAAATATGGGCAGGTATTATATTCCATTACTCTAGCTTGGTCAACCTAATAGACTGGCATTAAAGTATTTACACAACTTATGGGATGGCCTGCTGTTTAGTTGCATAGTTTCCTTTATAAAGGTGTAGAGCATGGTTCACTCTTCTACGAGAGGTTAATGTTGTTAATGGTCCTCACTCACTCTGCTACAGTTTCATTGTTGAGCTCTTGACTCTACGTTATCAGTAAGTGCAGAGATGTGAGACTCGCTAATGCAGAGACGAAACGGGAGCTTCATGTTGTGTAAAGCAGGTCTGCAATTGCAGCACTTCATGTCTGTAGAGTGCTGTCATTAATCCTGCTAAGAGCATCTTTCTGCTACACAGCTGCTATTCCTGCTCACCATGGTGGTGATGAGGAAGCTCTGTAGCTGAACATTTCACTGTTTGACCTAAAGTTGTTGATGTACCCGCTAAATTGCTCTGCTGGAGGACCAGTGTTGGTGGTTTCTAAAACGACTGGTCTGGAAGGATTCCCGTAATGGTTTTAGTTCCAGTGAAAATAGATCATGCCTGAAACTGTTTTTTGAAGGGGTTTGGGGGGTTGGTAACACGATTTCAAGAAAAGAATCTCATTGTTGTGTTTTAAGTTGACTGTATATCACAAAGGATGTTAGTTTAGGGCCTCTGAAATGAGCACAGCTCCCAACAGAATTTGCATAGTTTCAATTGAACCCTTCAACCTGCCCTTAATTTTACTAGGTTTTGTATTTGAATAAAATGTTCTCTCCTTATACGTTTGCTTAAATGCTGTTTGATTTCAGGTACAATTCCAAGAGGAGACACTGGAGGAGGACCAAGCTCGGCCTGTAAGCGTGAGGATCCCTGGATCCCCGTGTCCCTCCGTCCCAACATCTGCCAGGACCTCCAGCTGCTGGGCCTGATCCTGAGGAGGGAGCCGTGTTATCTGGAGCAGCATTTGTTTTGTACAAATACTCTGGTTATGGTCTTGTTTGACAATAAAAGATCTGTGATCAAACTTGATATGAGCTTTTCTGCCTTTTTATTTTATTGTCCATTTACAGGGAGTGTTTCTCTGAGGTAAACTAAACATCACAGGGGTAATGCTGACACAGTGCAGCAGAAGCGAGCACTCTGAAGGGGATTCACTCTCTTGACCACACAGAAAATACTTTGGAATCACTGTTTCATGCAAGATCGTGGTTATTTCTAGTTTGCCCAGAATCTAAGCTGTGGCTTTGTTGCTCCTACCAAACACAGTACTGCTATTCATCATGAAATGTTTACCTTGGTGCTAAAGCCGAGCAGAAAGTTTGCCACGGCAGCAATATCCAACATTTATATTCTTTACATAAGCAGAACTGAGTCTTAAGAAAATGTTACGCTCACTATATGTAATGAGTGTTTAAATTTGCTTCAGACAAAGTGCAAAATATGTACTTTGAGAGTCTCAAACATCCAAATTGAAAGGATTATTTGTGAAATGGGACTGTGGCTCCTAGGCCTGGTTTCCCTCTATTTGACTCCTCACAAGTCATGGACTCAGTGCTGATATGAGCTTTGAACAGTTTCATTTGAAGGATTTAAGCGTATCAAGTAATGTATTTGACAAGGAAGTCTGTCATCCCTTTTGATCACTGATAATCCCCATTTTATTCAGTTATTTCCACGCATAGTTAAATCTCCAAAACGTCCCTCTTACATGTAGAAAATTCTGCAAGTACAGCTGGAATTTCTGTCAACTTGTTGGAGCATTTTGCAGAATAAAAGCTTCTGGGCTGCTTTCACTTATTTTTCAAGAATTAGAACTCAAGCAGAAATAAGCACCACTGAAACCGTGAACTGCATGAGATCATGTACATGTTTGAAGTATTGTCTTAACCATTCAGCTTTTGTTTCCAAAAAATGAAAACGAGGGTAGCAGCTTACTTATAAACCCAAACCTCAAGCTGCCACCTCTCCGAGTCCGGTCAAAGGAGTTCACCGCCTCCACCTCTCCGTGATCGACCTCATCATATGCAGTCAAGTTCGTTGCACCGGCGCAGTTGTTGTTCACGTTTTGTTTGCCATTTTGCGCACACCCGCAGCTGTGCTCTTCATCCCAGGTCCCCAGCAGCTCCCTCATCTCCAGCGGGGCGTCTCCCTTCAGATACTGCCAGGCTCTCCTCCCATTGTAGTCCATGGCGTCGACGTCGGCGCTGAAAGCCCCGACCAGCAGCTTGATGACCATGTAGTGCCCGTGCATGCTGGCGACGTGCAGCGGGGTGAGCCCGCCGCTGCCCCGCGCGTTCACATTCACGGGGATCCCCGCACTTTCTGCGTGCCGCAAAAGTTTGAGCAGAGTCTCGTCCTGTCCTCTCTTGGCCAGCCAGTGCAGCACCGAGTACCCGCTGACGAAGTCCTTCCTGGTCAACAGATAGGGGTTCTCGGAGATGAACTCCAGGATGGTGTCGTAGTTTCCCTCCACGGAGGACAGCATCCACGCGTGCTCCATCAGATACAGAGCCCAGCCCGCGTCCTGCTCGGAGGACACGCTGAGAGTCTGTGACAGCACGCTGTGTGACGGATTGCTCAGAAGCAGCTCTTTCAGGTGCTTTTTACGCATAGCGGGTGTGAGCGACTCTCGCTCCGGAGCCTCCCTCTGAAGACCCCCCGGAGGGGAGCTGTCTGTGACTTCCAGCTGCCTCTGCAGCCTCGACCTACGCTGGAAAGCACTGGGCATGACCGGTATGCCATACCTCGAGAGTCGCTCCACAACGGCGCCCTGTCCGCTCGTCCTGCCGCCGTGGGCGTCGGTGTCACCGACCGCTGGTTCGGATCCAGTTGGGTCACGTCCAGCATCATCAGATCTGCACTCATACATGGTGCTCTGCTCCCTGCGCGACGAGTTCAAGGCTACTTCCTTTATTTAGACAACACCCCGAAGGCTTCAGTGTCAAATTATAAACTGGAAACTGGGTCCCTTCACTCCTTCCCTGCGTCATGGGAGGAAAGTCTATTTTAATATATAGGCTACACATACAGACGTTTTAATGTGTGAAATGCACACGTATGCAACTTTAAACAGTTACTGCAAATATGCCAAGTTCCTCATTTTGCAAAGCAAAGGGAAGTTTGAAATGGAAGACATGAAAACCCCTTAAATACAAATTATACTTTAGTCTGTACTCAGTTTCTGCCACACCGATGTTACTCACCTGTTCAGTGTCCAAAGCGCATACGGACGTGTATTCCGTGCACACTTGACTCCTGTATCGATCATTAACCATTAAACCCTTTTATTAGGAGAACATTTATAAGATATGAATAATTAAAGGTTTTCTCCTAAAAAAAAAAGAAAAAAAAAAAGAGCCACATATTCAAGCTAATATCCTGGTTTCCTTTACAAGAGGAACTGAGACAAAGTTCATTCTAATCTCAGGCAAAACCAACAGCGAGAGTCCGTCACATGTGACCACTGATGGACTTCAAAGCA
This sequence comes from Pholis gunnellus, assembly GCF_910591455.1. Lineage (NCBI taxonomy): Eukaryota > Metazoa > Chordata > Actinopteri > Perciformes > Pholidae > Pholis > Pholis gunnellus. The sequence continues at coordinate 17,549,189 of NC_136537.1, forward strand.
GGAAGTAAGTGCAGTGTATACGCCCCAGAGTATGTCACCCATTATATAAAACCAGAGCAAATAAAATAGATAGCAGGGACAGATAAAAAAAACAACAACAACTTTATTTCAGTAAAAATGTCATAATAAAAACAGTCAACGTTCAGTCGGTAAAAGGTTCTAGAGGAAGTTCAACAGTCAGCTCATTGAGTGTTTGCAGAAAGGCGTCCAGCTCTGAGCAATGATCTGTAGAGGAGATACAGTGAAGTTAATGATACAGCAGGTTAATGATACTCGTCATCTGGAGCAGGAGCCCCATACTTATGGCTACAGCGGCCAGACAAGCGTCGCTTCTTATTTAGTGATAGATGTTGCTTTAACCACACGTTGGTTTATTTTTTGGGATAGTCAACATTATCCATATAAAAAAAGAAAAGAAAAAAAGATTAAAAACTCAGCATGGTTTAATACTAGTTAATTGAGCAAACAATTGTAATGCAAGTGAACTAAACCTATAAACCTCAATACTTTATTAGTGTTGGGCAATGATATACAAAATACCATAAAATAGATTTGCAAGTGGTCATATTTGACCATCCCTCAATGGTTTACTGGTTCTCTATTATTTATTTAATGCAAATTTGAACAATTCCAAACAGAAATCTCATCTGGTCTTCCATAAACTTGTAATCACAATAATAGATGATATGAAATTACATATACTGCAATAGGACTTTATCACCCTGTGCTACATTTAAATATTATTTGATCATAGACTGATACTTTATTAAGATACGTTTGCAATCCTAAACAATAAGTGTGAACGCAACCCTAACTGAAGTAGATACCTGAACGTGTTGGCATCTTTACAGGCGACTGGTTTGGGAGTGGATCAAACATTTCCAGGTCGTCGTCAAACAGACGAGGAGCTGGTGGGAAACAGGCCAGTCCAGGCAGCGCAAAGCCCCCGAGAGGAATCAGATCCTCAGGTACTCCGTACTTCTCAAACTCTGGAAAATTAGACATCAAAACGATGATGATAGTGTCAAGTTACTTACAAATAAGTTTTATTCTATCAAGTCTGCCTTAAAATACTGTTAACTTTCTTAACATGATCTTTGGTAGCACCCAGAAGGAAAAGGTGTGTCACTACTGAATGTGTTAGTGTTACCTAGAGGGTCATAAGGGATGAACTTCTCAATTTCTGGGTATTCCTCCACTTTGATCAGAGAAGCGCATTTGACTTTTGTTTCCTGTGGGAAACATCATAATATATTAGTACATGAATAGTTTGAAGTACAGAGAAAATAGGTCCCATTATGCCCAGACATTACTTTTAGATTGTAACTATGATTTATTCCAACCTGCGGCTTTAACTTCTCTTGTGTGTTGACGACAGGGGTTGAGACTTTTTTGTTGATGGCACCAAAAGCCTTACGACCAAATGCCAGAGGAGTGTGGAAGGTTTTGGCATTCATAGGAGATAAGAGTTTCTCTAGTGGGGGAGATAGATAGATATCAAAAGGTTAACTGAACAATATTACTGCGAGAAGAAAAATAGAAAATGCACACAGTTGTCATTTACCTGGAGCAGACTGGAGGCGCCGACGCATCTTCAGATTAGGTGGATGAAGACCTGCGTTTTCTCGCTCTGCAAAGTTTATGCTGGCCATTGTATCTGAAAACACGATAAGATATTAGCTACTGGAACACATAATTCATAATAATAAGAGACCTTTCCGTGGCAGGAATTTTGACACATTCTAGCAAGAACAGAGCCAATGGGGCTCTGGTATTGTGCATGCAATGGAAACAAACTACTATAAATGATTTTAAAGCTGAAACAGTCACGTTTTTGCATGTCAACAGAGAATAGGAAACTACTTTTAAAAGTCAACAATTAGTCATATTTTAAACAAATGTGAAATAACTGGTTTCAGCTTTTTGTTGTCATGACATGACAGTAAAGTGCACTGCTACTAATAGCCAATCTGGCAGAGTTACAGCACGTAGTAGCTGGAGCTTTTATGAATGAATGACTGACTGATCCTCTTATAGCTCAAGCTGAAACACAAGCTGGCTCTTTTCCCTCCGTTTTTAGTTTACGTTAACACTTCACGTCACTCTGCTGTCTTGTTGCACGTTACCTCTTAGTAGTAGGAGTAGTTAACTGAATTAACGTTAGCTTGACAAGAGTTTCACAAAAGGTTAGCTAAATTAGCTGGCCTACGTTAGCTACGTCTTAGATAATACAACTTACATGTAACGTGACGTTATTGGCTCAAAGTGCAAAACGCAACATTACCGTTGACACACTGGTTTTAGCCTTAACGTTACCTCGGTTAACGCCGATATTAAACGCTGTTGGTTGCTCCTTCTCTCTCGTATCACACGGTTGTTATGATCTGAACTTTCCTTTGCCGATGACCGCGGCTCCTTTTTAAATTCACTGCCTTCGTCCTATTGGTCGCTGAAAGAAGACGACTTGAATGGGCGTTTCCGACAAAATATTTTACTCCAGAACCGTATAATGAGAGTCACGTCATCTCCGTTCACTCCAATGGACCATTTTTACAGCAATGGGGGATCATAGATCTATTGACTGTAAAACAATAAAAAATGGTTAATCTCGACTCATTTGCGGATCTTCTTCTTTCTAAGGGTGATAGTTTACAATTTCTTGTGTCTTTTTCAAAAAATATTTTTAGACAACTTTCAAGAAACACAATCAGTAAATATCTCTCTCTTTTATAGAAAACAATCTGTAAAAACATTCTGTTGTCTTCCTCTGAGTTAAGCTAGAATTGTGACAAATATTTATGTGTATACTACACAACTTTAGAGTGAAATATGTCAACAAGGCAGGTAACTCAAATATTAGTATATTTTATAAAAAATTGATGTAACTAAATATATATGCCATACCTCTATATTAATACTGTAAAGAGTAATCATAAAAAATCGCAGTTCTCTCTCGCTTTTTTCAACCGATATCTACCAAATATCATACACAAATTGCCTGTCAAGTACTTCCTGGAAGCATCTGAAGTCTAAGTGAATCACGTGACGATCAAGAGTTTTCTAAAGGTTGACGCGACTCTTCCTTATTACGGCTCTAACTTATAATAACGTCCCATAACTAAAATATAGTATAACGTATTTAGGAATTTAGTTCGTGTAGTTTATCTAACGTTACGGTGAAAGACCTTTCTATGCAGATGTGCACATTTTGACAAATCAGTCCTACTTCTGCAACGGCTCAAACATATCGTATATGTGTTTAGGACTGCACTTAAAACGATGAAGTTATATCAAGACTTAATGTTTCTTCTGAATTTAATCATCTTCTTTTGTAATTTCCATTGACTGGTCTTCCAAGTTCGCACTGGGAGACACCATAGAGGCATCATGTGGGGGAGCTCAGTGGACAGCGCTCATTTTTAATCCTAATTTTTTGGAAGACATTTTTCAAAACACGAGCCGAGTTGTATCTGGCGTTTATCAACGCCCGGTGTGAGCACCGTTTTTACAGTGTAGTACAGTCGTAAAACAGTCTGTTGAATAGTGGTACATTCCAACTAGGCCACCTTTCGGCGTAACGTCAACAGCGCAGCTTCCTTTGCTAACTAACGTTAGAGACAGCGGCAGAGGTTTCGTCCTCCGTTAACCACCATGGCGTCAACTGAGATAGCAAGGCAAGCGGTGAGTAACCTATTTTACTCAGGAAGCCATCGTCACTATCAACACATAGCTCTTGAAATGTGTTTGCCATCCCATATCAATGTCAAATATATAATTCTAGCGTTAAGTAAGAAAATACGTTTGGGAGATATATAGGTTAGCTAGCAACCGCTGTTCATGGTGAACGTTATATTCCAACCGAAATTCAATGGAACGTCGCCAAACAAAAACGACCGTTGGTGGCGGTTGGCTATTAGAAAACTGATTGTGCATTTCTAAATCGTATAGAATAGATGGTTTTAAAGTAAGGCCTGAGGTTGCTCAGTCGTAGCTTTCTGTTAAATATCTTCATTTCCGTAAATTAACGCCTGCAGACATCCTGTGCTGATATCGATGGCTAAAACTAACGGTTTCAAACGAAATGGTCCTCTTGGGGGATTAAATATTTGAAATACTGTGTAGTATATTCCGTATTAACTCACGGGAAATGGACAACCTATAACAGAGCCGTCGGTAGGCCATTCATTCCTAACGCCCCCGTTTCTGCACAGTTACGGTGCTCATTTCCGTTATGTTGTTTCAAATAACGTTAAGTCCCGTTAACTTTCTGTCGGGCGTTGTCTGTTGTACCAAACATATTTCTGGTCGGTTATGGTCGTTTCGAGCCTGTAATTTGAATTGTGTAAAGTTTACCTGGCTTTTGTTTGTGTGTGTGTGTGGGGGGAGGAAGCCACTACACCCAGAAAAGAGTGCTCAGAATAGCACGCTTTTGCGACCCAATGAATGGAAACCCGCTGTGTGTGACTTGGCTTGTAAGAGTGTTGAAAAGCAGGAATGGTTTCAGGAATGTTGCACTTGCAGCTGAAGAGGAAAAGGCTGTTTGTCCAGTCACATTACCCCCAGCTAGCCCAAATACTCCCTCAGCTGTTTAAACCCAATTCTAACAATCCAAATAATCCACAACTGCCCAGTACCATCAGCTTGACCAACGGAATGTTTTCCTCTCAAAGCCACATTGGAAAGCAAGTTAAGCGACACTGTGTTATTGTTAAGCCACATAATGGCCGGTTGGCTGAGGTCTAGCTGGTTGAGAGACATTTCTTTGCCGTATAATCTAAATTCTTTGCTTTCCGGCACCTCATAATGTAGACGTGGGCTGCCGAAATGAGATTCACAGAAGATGGAGATACTCACCAGCAGCCACACGCCCCCACACACATGCAACAACAGTGCTTCTACACAAAAGTAGTGTGAAAGGGAAGTGCAACCGGCCAAAAATAGGGAGTTAAAGGGTTCAAGTCAAAGTGACACCTCAGGACTCTTTTGTCTCTTATTCTTTCAGCTTTTAAAGTATATATTTATTGTCAAAGCTCTTTGTTGTTTTTGAAATGATCTTGACACATTGACAGCGATACCTTTCCATATATGTACATTGTGGTTTGTAACTGTCTCGTTTGTGGGGAGACAGTTCAGACTCCGGAAACAGGAAGTGAGCAACATTGTACCTAAAGCCTCTCTCAAACACTAACATGATCAAACGTGGTGGCAAATATAATGTTATTTCTCTACAGGACAACAATTATTGAGATGTATATGATAATTGTAGAGTGTTAGAGAGAAGCCATACTTTTAACAAGGCATTTCAATGCATACGGTGTTGAGTGATTGATAGAAATCTGATGTTTAATGTTGGTTTTTAGGGTGAAGGTGCTCGTTCTGTCCCTCTGGCAGGCCATGTCGGCTTTGACAGCATGCCTGATCAGCTGGTCAACAAATCTGTCAACCACGGATTCTGCTTTAACATCCTCTGTGTTGGTGAGTATGTCGTGCGTGAACATGCTTTTACTCTCTCTCTCTCCTGAGGCTAAAAGATGACTTATTTGCCTCAATGAAAGTCAGGCTTTTCCGCAAGATGCAAAGCACATTGCTCTGTGTTTGACCTGCTTAGATTCCTTTTGGCCGGTCAGCGTTTGTTACCATGATGAGTGAGATGCTCAGAGAACAAATTCAGAATTCTAGTAGATGTTTTTTAACTTGATATATATATATATATATATATATACTCAATTGCCAGTTTATGAGGTGCACCCAGCTACAACTAATGGAATATAATACAACAGTCGTGCAATGAACTTAAGCTCTAAGCTGTTTTTAAGGCGTTTTTTCAACTTTATGGTCATTTTGAGAGCTATAGTTTGTGGTACGGTTTCATTGTATTGGGTTATGAGAGGCGTTTCTAATATTGTTTCCACTCTATTTGTGTCAGTGGGTGCTGGCTAGAACTTAAGATGTTTCAGTTTTTGGCAACATTGCATTACTGGCTGCTGTATGCTGTCAAACATGTCTTTGCTATTTGGAATAATGTTATTTTAGGGGCACATAAAATCCCAGAGGAGCAATGGAAATTTGTAACCAATTGGTTTGGCAATGTTTTCTTTTTCTACCTTCTGTGTGTTTTTCCCCCAAACATCTCCTAATTTTAGTTTACACAGAGTGGAAGACATGACACACACACACACACACACACACACACACACACACACACACACACACACACACACACACACACACACACACACACACACACACACACACACACACACACACACACACACACACAGAAATGGTCATTACTCGCTACTGCTCTCTAAGACCTTGTATGCAATGTATGCTATCTTTATGTGTCATGTTGCTGTTTATATGTTTATATGATACACTGAGACTATTTATATTTGTGTAGGAGTGAAAAGTGGATAAGGCCAACAATAATGTGTTTTTCATAATTTAAACAGAACTGATGTCATAATTACTTAATATTGGGGCTATAACAACCAAACCATAACTCAACACTACATTTAAAAGACTATGAAAGCAAAGATGATGCAGGAGACTAACATCTTTTCTTGCACACTCTGCTTTGACTCACAAGTGCAGCAGTTCACAGTACAAGCATTACTTCAGGCAAAGACATGTGATCTTTGTTTTTGGTTGTGGCCTAAAATTCCCAAAAGGCAATCCAAAATGTGGAGATGATTGGTTCCATTGGGCTAACAGATGACTGACATTTGTGCACAGGGTTTCTATTATGTCATTTTTATTATAGATTACAGGAGGTTTGACTGCAATTCTTTCCAGTTTGTCCCTCGGTTTTTTAAAAAAAGATGCCAAATTTCCTTGAGCATGAGAGACTTCTCTATAGCAACTTAAGCTGAGCTCAGAAACAGGAAAAAGGGCCCATGGTGCATCTTTTACTCTGGATTCTGAAGGAAGATTAGAAATGTGGAGCATTGAAATGGGCTATCATGCTTAGACTGTAGGTCAGGCTGTGAGGAATAAAAATAGAATTTCTTACAGAGGGAGCTCTTTATCTGAGTCATATGATGGCCTCGTTACAGTAAAAGGATGGCAGGATTCATCAGTAAATAAGCTCCATGGGGAGCTCTTGTGTTCAGAGCATCTTCAATATGTTAAATTGAATCTTGCATTCCATTAAATAATGCGGTCAATAAACTTTCTGATCAGCTTGACCATAGATTTATCAGAAGCTGACTGAATGGAGGTGCAGAGAACAGTTTAGTGGGAAGGAAACCAAGATCAAGTTTCCTAGGATCCCAGTAACACGATGACATTTCTCTTTGTTGTCTAGGCGAGACGGGTCTCGGGAAGTCCACCCTCATGGACACATTGTTCAACACCAAGTTTGAGGGCGAGCCCACCCAGCACAACCAGCCGGGAGTCACGCTCAAATCCAACACCTATGAGCTCCAGGAGAGTAACGTGCGCCTCAAACTCACCGTTGTCAACACCGTCGGCTTCGGAGACCAGATCAACAAAGAAGACAGGTAATTCAATCTGGACAAATGTCACTTCTTTGAGAGAGGGAGAGGTCTGATCCCCACGCGATCATGCACACTACATTCCTGACATACGACTCTGTGAGAGCTCCGAGCCCTTTGGGAGCTCAGGTTCCTTCGGCCCCCATCCTGAATGAAACTGTACCCGACCTGTAGGATGTGGAATCAAGTCTCCATCTTCAGGAGTTTCCGCAGCAGTTTCATCGTATCCACTCGTACAAACCAAAATCAGATGTAGACGCTTTCTCTTTTTCTGGTGTTTGACAAGATTTAACAAGATACGGTCATGTGACTGTCACTATTAGTTCACTGATGAAAGGCTACGGCACGAGTATAAACAAAGCTTAACGCTGAAGTTTAGGGCGAGATATCACGTGAGCGGCAACTACATGAGCTCACTGTTAAGGGAAGGCTTCAGTTGTTTCTAGGTTTCACAAATTGTTCAGTATCAAATTACCGTCATAGAATAAATAGCATGGACATACTTCATTTTACACAAGCGTATACTGTGAACTGGAACTGGCTGAATACTCTCCAGTATGTACACAAGCTGTGTGTTTCTTTGTGTTTGTTTCTGGTCATGTGTTCGCTCATGATAGGCTCATGTTACTTTCCTATTTCTCCTTTTTCTGACAGCTACAAGTCTATCGTGGAGTTCATCGATGCCCAGTTTGAAGCGTATCTACAAGAGGAGCTGAAAATTAAGCGCACGCTACACAGCTACCATGACACCCGCATCCACGCATGCCTGTATTTCATCGCTCCCACGGGACACTCGCTCAAATCCCTGGACTTGGTGACCATGAAGAAACTCGATAGCAAGGTGAGCTTTGCTTCACTTCCTCAAACTATTATCATCAACCAGACGCCATTTTATGTCTCTAAGTATCCTGTTGAGTTTGTTTTTGTTGTTTCTTTGAAACTTTGGGATAATTTATTCAGATACCCGCTTTCAATCCTGGGTGTTTCCATTGGTATCAGATCAATTCCTATTAGTGTTAACATTCACAAATTTTGTAGCCATGCATGGTGTCTGTGTTGCTTCTTTTTTTTTTTTTTTTTTTTTGCGTTGAATGAGAAGGACCATTGTGCTGCAGAAGAATGATGTCAAAGAATAACTATTATAATGCTTACAAACATGGATGGAGCTACAGTAGCATGTGACGGATATACTGTAGGTGAATCCTTTGGCACTGCATTGTTGTGTGAAGCATTAGATCTATCTACTCTAGTCATGGGCCATAAACCTTGTCTCGGCCATCTGCCTGCATGCCAATTGGCTCTGGTCTTGTGACTGCGTCGGTGTAGGTCAGCTGTGAAATGCAATCAGCCTTGTTTTTTTTTTTTTTTTGTGAGGGCCTTTCCACAGTAGCTTATTTGCATGGATCTCCTGGCTTTTGTACAAAGAGTCGGCTCAGTGTTTGCCAGAGCAGCTGGGCCCTCTGGCAAGTGCTCACAACAGCGTGATCCAGAGCAGAGCCTCCTCTGTTTACACATTCACCTCTTGCTGAAGTGTCCATGAGTAAGATGTTGATTCCCCACCAGACTCAGGAGTGAAGTAAAGTATTACTTGTTCACATGAACCTGTGCGTCCCTTGCTGTTTAAAGAGCCCCCGGTTGGAGAGCAAATAATTTGGAAATGTGTGGGCGATGGAGCTCGTAGGAAATAGTCGTGTTGGAGGGAAGGTCTCGTTTTTTCATCAGATCGTTGTAAGTGCATATATAAGAATGACCCTGCCTGTATTTTTGCTCCTCATCCCTTCCCTTCCGGGGTTCTTTTCCGTTTGGATAACATGGAGAGCACAAATATTGTTTAAATCATTTGCGTCTGACTATTAACACCATGTTTGGAGAGCACTTAAATGATCTGAAGCAGGAGATGGAAGCCTGCAGCTCCTTTTTTGCTGCATTTACTATTTTTATCTCCGTCCTTAAGAATGTGTAATTGTTTGTGATGCACTAAGGCCTGAAGCTACAAAGAGCTACTGTGATGGGTTGAAAGGATGAAGAGAGCACAGGTTATCCTGGGGAATAAAATAAATGAGTAGAAGCGTATAAGTGTTGCTAAACCTGAATGCTGGTGGAGATCCTACTTCTAAAAGACAAGAATTATGTGATTTGCAATGTTGTCAACCTTGTGGTACTTTTTAAAAATACATCAACTGTTTTCCAAATCTGTATTATGCAAATAATGATGGAAGAAAGTTGCCACTGACGGACGTCTAGTGTTTAGCAGCGCATCTAAAAGCGTCGTCTGCACCTTGTCATTGTGTCAATCTCCTAATTGCTCAACCGCAGGTCAACATTATCCCAATTGTCGCCAAGTCGGACGCCATCTCCAAGAGCGAGCTGGCTAAGTTCAAAATCAAAATCACCAGCGAGCTGGTCAGCAACGGAGTGCAGATCTACCAGTTCCCCACTGATGACGAGTCCGTGGCAGAGATCAACTCCACCATGAACGTAAGTCTCACAACTGGTGTATACATTCCATCATGCGTTAGTGGCATAAACACCATGTGATGTAGAATCAGGACAGTCATCGTCTGCGTCTGCTCAGGCTGTCAGGAAGCCGCTCCATGCAGGGAGGACTGAGTTCAGAGCGGCTCTCTCTGCAGTGTGGGAAAGGGCCTGTGTTCACTGACGGATGAGCCAGGGCTCACTTAGCTGTTTATGAGGTCAGACTGTGTCAGACTGTGGCCTCTTGGCTGTTTATGTACAGTCTGACCACCACTCTTCTGATAAAAAGTCATACATCCTCCTGTCAGAGCTGTTTCTTGGCTATTAATGGTCAGGTTACGAAATACATACAATGCATTTTATTCCTCTTTTCTAAGCGACGTCAGAAATGTATCCTGAACATGTATGAATGAGATAGTTGCAGTAATATTCCCAGATTTTTGAGTAATGAAATGTTCATCATGAACGCTCTGAAGACTGTTTCACACCAACATTTCTTTTCCCTCTGCTCCACAGAGCCATTTGCCTTTTGCCGTGGTGGGGAGCACGGAGGAGGTGAAGATTGGGAACAAGATGGTGAAGGCCCGGCAGTACCCCTGGGGGACGGTGCAGGGTAAGCATAGGTCACATCCTGCACAGGAAATGAGAGCGCGCTCCCTCTTCTGCAGCTCGTATTCCTGCTCGGCCCCAACAGCTGCTGCAAACTAGTCGATGAGCTGTTACATAACCTCATTTAGCTGCAGCACCCTCTCTACCATCACACTGTATGCTAGCGCGCCATCAGCTCTTAGTTCCTACAGATCGAGTAATGTAATGTCTCTGATGATATGTTACTCGCTTTATTATTATTATTGACTTACTTGATCAATACATAACGGAGTGGGTAATCTCAGACTTGATAAATAACTAGAATGATGATGCGATTCTAAACATAGTTGCTGTTTAACTTTCTGTCGATTGACTGATCGATTAGCTGTTGCAGCTCTACTTTACAGCTAAAATGTATTGTTGACTATGAGGCTAATTTACTTTAGCATTCATTTTAGGGTGTTTACGTTCACGCCCAATGATGTGTGTAGAAATGTTTAATATTTTATATATATATATCTCCTCAATGCTGAGATTCAGCACTTTAACCTCACAGTCATTGTTTCATTTGAAATACAACGTGCTGGATTGCATGAAAAATAATGCTCTACTAATAATTACCAACTGTTAAATATTCCTGTCCTTTATCTGACCGTGGTTCTGTTCACAGACTGACGTCATGCGAGTACACACACACACACACACACACACACAGTCACACGGTCTGTGGGAGTGTTGCGCTCAGTCTGGTAACAAAATCAATAAACAAACCACAGGAAGTGAACACTATTCTAGTTCTGACTGGGTCTGTGAAATACTCTCATGTTTTAATACATTATGTTATTTGCTGTAAATGAATGTAAACGTTAGGTGATGCTCGTGTTGGCTGTTTCTGCTATTGTACACATTGCTAATTACATAACCCGTGATGAGTAGGAAGCCATCTGATGTGTTGAGTGAAGCTCTCACGTGTCACTACGATGTCTCTCTCACAGTGGAAAACGAGAATCACTGTGACTTCGTCAAACTGCGAGAAATGCTGATTAGAGTGAATATGGAGGACCTGCGAGAGCAGACTCACACACGTCACTATGAGCTCTACCGCCGCTGCAAACTGGAGGAGATGGGCTTCAAAGACACAGACCCCGACAGCAAGCCCTTCAGGTAGTAGACTGCTCCCATACATCTTCATGTTATCCACCTCTACTCTGCTCTCTATTTTATCATCCATTTATAATTCAAACCTTAAATTCTTTGTGTCTTCATCCGGTGTGTTGTCTAGTTAAATGTTGCTGTCACTCCATTTAATTCCCTTTCTCCTTTCTACCGTGTCAGTCTTCAGGAGACGTACGAAGCTAAGAGGAACGAGTTCATGGGCGAGCTGCAGAAGAAAGAAGAAGAAATGAGGCAAATGTTTGTCCAAAGAGTCAAAGAGAAGGAGGGCGAGCTCAAAGAGGCAGAGAAAGAGGTATCCTCATCGAACTCATCCTGAACACCATCCTGAAATATCACGTGCATCACTCGTTTAAGGAAGGAAGGTTCTGCTCTCGTTTTCAATAATCCAAAGTATTGTGTTTTTTGTCACCAACACATAGCTGCATGAGAAGTTTGACCGTCTGAAGAAGCTCCACCAGGACGAGAAAAAGAAGCTGGAGGACAAGAAGAAGTCCCTGGACGACGAGCTCAACATGTTCAAACAGAAAAAGACTGCCGCAGAGCTCTTGCAGAACCAAGCCCAGCAGGCAGGGGGCTCCACCACACTCAAGAGGGACAAAGAGAGGAAAAAGTAAGTATTGTTCTCTTCCTCCTGTGCCTTCCTTACATCTGTCCTTACATCCACCACCTCCAGTTGTACAAGGACTGGAAAAGGCTGGATCCTATGAACATGAGAGGAACAAGGCCACGTGTTATTACATTGTTTCAGGATGCCGATCATTTGCCAAATGAGTACATGAATATAATTGCCAATAAGTGAGAAGTCGTTTGTGGTACATTCCCCTGGGGTTCTTATGTTGTGCAATAGACTAACATATGTAGCTGTGTCCTGGTAAAATGCAAACTTCTTCAGCCTTCATTCCACTCTGTGCACATGTGCTGCAGACAGAACTTCATCTTGGTCTGTCCCACTAATGTCATCAAACGCTTAGCGGTTTCTCTGTCACCACTCGCTTATAATCCGCCAGATATTTGTATAATTTAATGCGTTGAGTAGTTGAAGGCTCTGGCTAAACCGAAGACTTCTCACTCTGATCTTCTGAAAGAGGCTGATGCGCCAGTTTACCCTCCGTATAATAACAGAGAATATGTTCCATGCTGAGAGAGCTGACCAGAATTCCTAATTTATCATTAGAGGAGCAGAGCGGGGGAGTGACTGGTGACAATGCCTCGCTGTCCTCATCTAAATAGTTGAAAAGTTGCCAACTGTCAGAAATCCTCCTCATGAAATGTAATACTTTGTGTAAATAACTTAATTGCAACTCTGTTAACAATTACTGGACAGCTCCATTAACTTGAAAGGAAGTTGATAAACATTTTTTTCACAGTTCATAATCGTTTCAGTGGAAACGATCTGTCACTGTTCCTCACAGAGGCCACTCGTTTGGTTTTAATCAATCTACAGTATGAACTCGGTTTTCCATATTTGTTTTTCCTGGTATATGACATTAATTCTGTTGTTCTTTCACTAATCATGAGCATATGAGACTGTTTTCCACAGCATGTTTCATGCTTACAGGCAGTTTTTGAAGCCAGATGTGTTTGAGTATAACTTTAGTGCTGTTGACATTGTTGGTCCCCTCATGTTGGTAATCCACTCCTGGTTTTGTGTTGAAGCTGATGTGACGCCGTGCCTGTTAGAAATGGAGGAAGACACTTGCACTGAGAAAGGTTCTTGTTGCTTTATTTTCTTCCCTGTTAATTTGTTTTCTTCACAGCCACTTCTTCTCTTTATGAGCTCGGCCTCGAAAGTTTCTCTTCCAAAAAGGGGGCGGGCCTCTGTGCAACTTTAGCTCCGTCTGTGGTTCCCTGATGCACTTCAAGTGTTAACACGGATAATATTTATGTTTATCTTTCAGTGTTTTCTGCAGTTTCCAGACGAAACAATTATTAATTACTGCTTGTTTTGTAAATGTGAATGTGTCCTGTGAGTGCATGTGTCACCCATGTTGCATCCGTAATGTTTTCCAGTTAACTCCTCCCACACTTGCTGCATGCTGCATGGGGCATCTTTTCTGGTAAGACACCACCGACCATCTCAAAATATAACTATGAAAAATCAGCCAGGTATCGACTTTTAACTTATGACCAGTACACAAGTAAAGAATTCCTCTAAAATACAAGTTAGGAATAAACATCACCTAAATGACAGTTTGCGGATACTCACCTTTTTTTTTCCTTTTAATTGACATCCTGCAACCATCCTAAACATAGAACAGGATGTGCACACAATGTCCACATTCAACCACAATCAAATTAACCTTTGAAAGCTATTAAATATGTTAACTAACACGCATTTAATTGGCACTTTTATTATGTAATACAGTGCGATAAATGGGCCCAGTAATTCTAATAAACGAGGAGTGCAGGCTGACAGTATATCACTGTTAACATCTGTGTCCATCATATCCTTGAGCTGGCAGTGTTTACCGTCCTTGTGCCAGCTTCTAAATCAACCAGTTTATTAGCTCCCCACACGCCCATTTGATAAACTGCCCCATCTGCCTCCCTAAATCCACAACAGTTTTTTTTTGTGGCTCTACAAAGTCCTTCCCCACCCAGCCGTGCAATCGTACAAAGAACCATTCAAGGCTGAACTGAGACTAACTGGCCACCCCAGAGCAGCAAACAGCCCCGGGGCCCATCTCTGTTTGTAGCAATGACATGTTTTGTTGATCTCGCAGCCATATGACGGCCCACTCTCCCTCTTGAGTGGATAAAAAAACCAAATCCACAGAGAGATGTTGTTGAGTCTCAACCGCTGGGGAGGGTAGAAGTGAACGAAGACATCTGTCTCGCAATCTGTAAACTCCTCAAAGCAGCTCAGGACTGTTAAAATAGACAAAGACAACTGCTGTTTGATGATGAAGACAATCAAACCCATTGTTTATTAAAGCTCAGGAGCGGAACAAATCCTATAATTATAAAATACATTTATTCCGCTGATTCCGAGAAATAGACGACCGTACTTGCACCCTGACCTCTGTGCACTCGAACCCTTTGAGCACGATCTCCTCTAAATACCACCTGGTCACTAATGTTGAATGTGATGTCAAACAGTGTGTGTCGTGATGATGTTTTAACTCAAAAGAAAGCAATAACAGCCCTTCTCTCTCATTTGCAGCTTAGGATTCCTGTAGAAAAAGTGCTCCCTTGTGGCCATCCTGCTGTGAATGAGTTTCCACCCCATCATCTTTTTTACAATACCCCTCCCCCCACCCTCACCCAACCCCCATAATCCAACCCTCCACATGCCCCCTGCTCTCTGGAAGATGCTGGGCATTGCTATCAGTCTGACCGTTTTTGTTGAATGACGCTTGTATGTTATATGGTTTGTACAAGCAATTGTTTGGCTTGACTTGTTTTATACAAATTTACAGAGTAATGCATTCCATGTTTGTTTTATATTAAGTGATTAATTGCATGATGGAGTGAGCTTTTTGAATATTAACAAACATGGCTACTGTAGTGATGGGCAGACATGTGTTGAGGGTAAAGTGAAACACGCAGCAGACAGTTAGGACCTCAGTGTGGACAAAGATCTGCAGAAGATTACAGTAAAGAAAGAATTAGGTCGATTGATGATTGATGCAAGGATGGATTAAGTTAAAGCCGTCTTCAGATTAAAGCACAGCAATCACAACAGTGATTCTCACTTGTACAAATACCAAGTAACAGCAATTTCTGAATGGAATTTATTAATCCACCTTTGTAATGGCGGACCCCGCCACTAACAACGTAGACTATTATCACCAGAAATGCAGAAATAATATCCAAAAGGGGATTTGATTTCATGAAAATCTAATAACTAATTATTACCTCAACCCTATAGACTTTAGACCTACAATATGCATTTAATTTGAGATTTGATTTGATTTGTTTTGGTATTTATGTCCTTTTGCTGACGCTGCTTCACTTTATCCAGATGCATGAGTAGTTGTGAGCCTAATCTCTTTGCCACTTCTCCCATACCTCATTCATTGTCATGTGTTATGTGCATACCTGTATTAGCTTTCACATTTGCACTTTTTTTTATACACAAATGTGATGTTTTTTAAGTACATATTAATGTTGTTTTTTATTTTACTTACTATGAAGGCACATTTAAAAGTAATTCATTATACTGTCCATTGTCCTGCAGGGACCAGTGTTTGTATTCGTGTTACACATAAAAGACATATTATCTCTAAAGAAAATAAAGGCCAATTTTTCACCAAATATTACAATTGTGGCCATAATCATTGTGTATGAAAAATATTGCCTTAAATTAGGAGATTACAGGAAGGTTTAATAAACCCAAATGGGGAAAGTGGGTACGCTTGATTTGCAGGATGAAGCGTTTCGGTTGACTTGTTATTAATTGGAAAACCGTGAATGAATGTTTATGCCAATAAGCGTTACTGTGATGATCAGTTATTGTTTTTTCACAACTTCAAAATTCAAGGTTGCTTGTATTTTAAAATGTTCTTGGATTCAAGATAAAAACGCATGCTACCAGGGTACAAATACATCAAGACAGAGAGCCGTTCCCTCCTCCTAATCCTCCGCTCACTGGTCTGTGTGGTTTCACTTTCCTTTGCAGTAATCCTTGGCTCTGCACTGAGTAGGCCCTCAGCCCTCAAGCTTTGCTAAGGGACCGGCCTTTGTGGGTACTGAGTACCTCAAATGTGACCAGAGGCTTTGTGGACCCCATCCTTCAGGGTTTCTTAATCATGACCTGCTCTGCTATCATTTTGATTAATGTGTATCTGTGTTTCTCTGCAGCTTTAACCTCAGCAATCTGATTCTGGCTGCTTCTCCTTTTTGGCCTCTGCTTATGTTTATATGTGCACTGTTTGTTTTGGGGCTGTCACTAACACCTTTTCCACTTGATGAAAATGATATGCGCACTTGTTCATTTATTGTCGTATTTGGATAATCATTAACTCTTTTTTTCCTTTTTTGAACTGGACCACAGGCAAGATGTGATTTAACACAGTTTAACAATCATGCAGCATCATCAGTCGGCACAATATAATCTCATCATTTTAATGCTTTATTGTGTTGCTTGAACAACTATGATCCCAGGGATTTTTACCACCTAACTTTGTATTTACGATAATCAAACCTAGACATGTTTTCCACCTGAATTCAGATGCACTTCTATATCTCAAGCTTGTGATTTTGTTGTAAGAGTTTCTGCTTTGCCACCTCTCTAACTGCCGGCTTTCTCTTTCTTTGTCTTTCTAGCTTCTTTTAATCTGTCTTGACCACCTGACGAGAGGATTGCAGCTTCAGCAAGAACTAAGCATCCTTTACCTCTCCCTGTTTTTCTCGCTGTATCGACCCTTTTCTATTCTCCCCATCGCATCTCCTTTTTTTTTATTTTTTATTATGGCCTTATGTGGACTCACATGGTATTTCTGACCACCGAGTGAAGCTCTAAACCCATGCAGGTTGGGAACCGGGCACAGTTTAAATCTGCTAATATGTCTTAATGTATATAAAGAGAAGCTTGTAGTTCATAGAAATCATCAGTTAGGGTTCACACATTTACAGGACTCATGTGAAATCATTTTAATTACAATGTCCTGGACTATGCACTCATCTTTCAATACATGCTACGGAAACATTGAGGCTTGCTGATTAAAGACAAACTCGTCAAGTCAAGAAGCACTTAATGCACTATGTATAACGTGTTATGAATGAGTAATCATATTGTTTTCTCGAATCTAGTCCAGTTTTAAATGAAAACCACCTGCCTTCAGGTATTCTGAACACTAAAAGTAAATGAATGCAAAAGCCAAAGCAATATTCCTACTTCCACTTCATTTGATGTTGCCCATGTTTACAAGTCTGTTGAATACCATGGAGGTCACATGTAATGGCCTTTTTAATACACGTTGTGCTTTAATATTCACCGGCCTATTCTATATTTTTGCATGCCTCTTTTTATTTGATTACCTCTTTGATATTTGACCTGCTTGTTTTTTTATCCCCTAATAATTCAGTTTTGCAAACTATTTCAACTTTATTGCTGTTTTCTTCAAATGGTGCATATTATTAGTGTATATTTGCTCTGTCCTATCATTTCAGCTCCCTTTTTTGCCAAATATTAGTGTAAGATGGAGTTGACCTCAATCCCAGATAGGAGTATTAAAAAGATACTCATGCATTTGTATAATTTATAAGGATATATTTTGTGTATTGAAGTGGAGACTTGTGGTTTATTACCTATGACCTTTGGACGTGAATCTGAGTGTAAAGTAACATTTGGTGTCATAAAATGCCATACATTTTTCTAGTATCAGTCGTCACCTCTTGTAGTCAAAGACTTTCCCACACTACAAATAATTAAATATCTTACTTTAGTTTGATTCCATTGATGTACATTTTCAATAAAAAAAAAATATGATCCAAATCCATTAAGCGTTTGCCTTTTATTTACAGTGTTGGACACGAACGGTTACCCCAGATCATGTTTATAAATGTCGTTAATTAGCAGCAGCATTGTAGTTGTTGTGGGCTATGAAAGTCTGCCAATATGACCTGTAATCAGTACTTACTATATGAGTATTAAAACTGTGAGACACCTCAATATTCAGCAGTTAAATTGTGAAGAATTGCATTTTTTTAAATGTATTTTAACTTCATTTAAACAGGAAGTCCTATAGTTTGAAAGCTATAGTTACTTTGCAAATGAGAAGTCATGCACACACAGTATAATAAGTTCCCTGCTCAATATGATTATACTCACTATGTGTGTGTATGTGTGTATACTTTTACTCCAATAATATTGTGAATGCAGTACTTTTACTTGTCCCACATCCTTTTATACTGTGGTCGCACTACCTTTATTTGCAGAACATTACAAGTAGAAGACGCCTAAGAGGAAAATGTAATCTAAAAATAAATTGTGTTTCTAACGCTAAGTAGAGCAGGTGTATATACATTTGTAGGGTGAATTTATGCAATGGTTTCGATGAAGAAATTAAGCAAAGTACAAAGATAAATCAATTAAGAACATGTATAAGGTACAGGGATGAAGAAGGGGCCGGTCTCTCTCGGGACTATATTGTTGTTACTGTAAAAATAAATGATTATAGAAAATAAAGCATAAAAAAGGAGATAACAACAACCAGAATTCCAGGGGACAGTATACAAAATCAGAAGACATTATTCATTCTTACATATACTGTACATTAAAGGACGTGCACACATTAATTGTCATAGCCTTCTTGTTTCTGGAGGAGAAAATAGTTTATATTGCTTAGTTTTATTCCCAAACATAATACATATTTCGAGGTATAACATTTAGATTTGTTTACATGAGATTTAGCTAAAAGAAAGATTAGATACATAATATAATATTATTTAATTGTATTGCCATTACATTAATTTAAACCTTCTCTTGGCACAGAGTGAGATCAGCAGCCCGCTGAGCTTGAACTGTCCAGCGGCAAAGCATTGTGGGACATCGAGGTGACAGACGCCATGATTTTTACTGTAGCTGCACCAGAAAATGGATGCTTTCTGCTAGTTAGCTAGTTGAATGGGTGTCTGAAGCTCCCAGGAGTTTTCTGCATCATCTCAACCCAACCTCGTCTCGGATATTACACCCAGAGGACCCAAACGTACATGTTGTTTTCTGAATCTGATATAAAACTACATGAGGCAGGTTGTGGCTGCGGAAGTGCAAGCTGGGGTTAGCTCGAGGCTAGTTAGCAGCTAGCTGGCTAATGCTAGCAGCCGCCAGCGGGGGAGCCCATGTTAGCTAGCTAGCTAAAAGAGGCTAGCTACGATAATAACAGCCGGGTGATCACACGAATACATGCCCTGTCGAAGTACAGCGATACAAATTGGACCAAAGGCTACACCTTGAGGTAGGAATTTGACAGCTAACAAGTCGCACATTCAAATGTTGATATGTGTGTTTCTACAACATGGTTACGTGTGAGAAATTAACTATGTTGGCCTACTGCGTCATTCTGTCAGGGCCTTGTTTTGGTTCTAAATGCAACTGTATTTCCCTCAATTAATATCATAACTTGACACTTGATTTCTAGTTCTGCAATATATATATATTTTTGTCCAGGCACGTATCGTTAGTTGGTGTTTTCAGTCCCTGCATGCTGCTGGCCGGTGGTGTTTGTTTTCCACGGGATGTTTTGAGCCTTTATGGGCAGCATGGAGTATTAACTCTGTACGTCCAGATAGTGTGTTTGTGTGAATTTCATCCATTCATGTAATGTCTAACTCACATCTCTGGCCTCAATAACAGGTATGGCCTGGATTTGATTTGGATGGTGCTGGTGATGGCAGAAGGGACTGACACTGGCGAAATGCCCTCCTTTGACCCAAGTCCTAGTTCTGAAGCAAAAAAGAGACCCACTTCTTCTGATGGCAGTGAGTGTTGATCTGGGCTGTATAGTGTGCGTTTGTTTATAATTGTTTCCATTGCCGTGTTGTTATCTACTGTTTGTGGTTCACTGCTACATCTTTATATCCAAATATGCCCAAATATATATATTTTATCACACTTTTATAACTACTCTTTAGTTTCTTAATTGAGCAAAAGGCTGAGTTGCTGTTTTTGGGGCAATCCTAACACATCGTAGATGCTGCAGTGACATGAGTCAGAGGTGTGTCTCAGGGCTTCAGGTTGCAGCAATAAGCACTGACAATGTTTTCATTTTTTTGTAACTGTCCACAAATCCCACAAAAAGTTAAACAGCTGATGTTGTTATACCGCTCTCCATATTTCCTGACTTCTTCAGCCGCTCTGTGGCTTCCAGGGGAAGCCCGTTCATACCCACTGAAAACAAACTTCTCTAGAAACTAAACACACAATTTCCTTAAAACAGTTGGGCACTGTTGTTTGAAACACCAGTGAATTCTCTGGGCAGACAATAGGGCCGACATCTTAACGTTAAATATTCAACACCAGGGAAACATTGTCCTGTTCTCTGTTAAGATGTGTGCACAACAGTCTCCATGTTAGAAGGAGCTACTCACTGTTAGCT
This sequence comes from Pholis gunnellus, assembly GCF_910591455.1. Taxonomy (NCBI): domain Eukaryota; kingdom Metazoa; phylum Chordata; class Actinopteri; order Perciformes; family Pholidae; genus Pholis; species Pholis gunnellus. Next base: position 17,569,965 of record NC_136537.1, read on the forward strand.
TTTCATGGGATTCGTTGACAATAATACAAATACAGACGTTCACCAGACTTATCGTTAAAGGCTCAGATCTGCGAAGCACGACACTTAGAAATGCACATCTTCCTCCTCTGTAAGTGGGGATGGTTGAGGAGGCAAGTTACAATTTGTGCCCATTTTACGGTCTTTGACTGTACTTCAGAAACTAAACCATTGACTACGTTCTGCCACAAAATCTGGTTTGAAGAAAAGAAAGAAATCGCACATAAAAACAAGTTTCATGGGACTTTTATGACACTAACCCTTTTGTGCCCATCTTAGAGGATCATTTATTTATTATTTAAGTCAAATCAGACTTCATTTTTTATTTTTTAACCTGTATTATGTTATTGCAGGAGACGAGCCCATGAGGAAAATGCCGATGTCAAAATTTGGTTCCAGACCTCGATTTGAGCCGGTGCACTTTGTGAGTGGTGGCAGCAGCGGAGGAACCGGCGCTGACGAGAAGGAGAACGATAAGGAGCGCAGGAGGAGCGAGTCGTTCGGTGCGAGGCAGTGGGACTCCGAACACTCGTCCTACGGCGGCACCAGCAGAGCGCAGGGCTCCGCCTCCCTGAGGCCTGCGTCTGACAGAGTGCCATTGTACACTTCTGACTCTTGGGGTTCCCACAGAGACAGAGACAGGGAGATTTTTTCAGGTAGCACAAGTGGGTTGGGGTATGGAGGACGTTGGTCCACCTCAAACTTTATGGTGAAAACCGAGCAGGACTACTCGACCAAGTATGAAGCCCACTCCTCTCGGGGTTCAGACTCCTATCCTCAGCCCCAGAGATACAACGGATACGGGGGAGCGAGCAGAGCAGGAGGCTTTCAGGATTCAGGACGTCAGGGTTTGGGATACAGTCATCAGGAACGGCTGTCATCCAGCAGGCCGTTCAGCAGAGTCTACAACAGCCCGGGCAGGAGCAGTCCCACCACTTCTCAGTCGGTCTCTTCATCACAGCCGGTTGCTATATCTCAGCCAACACTGGATGAGAAGCAACGGCTGATTTCCAATGTAGCGTCTGCATTGGCTGTTGCGTTCAGGGACCCGATGTTCCTGACTGGAAGTGAATCACCGAACTATAATTTCATGTTGAGCCGCAGCATTCAGGCCTGCAAGACTAATCCCGAGTATATTTATGTCAACCTGAAGGACATTCCTCAATCCGACCTACCGAAGAACAGGAAAGTACCAAGCGACGGTTACGCCTGTGAGTTGAGATGTCAGGGTGTGTATCTCGCTACCGGGTACTCCGGTAGTAAAAATGGAGCGAGGGACCGGGCCTCTGAGCAGGCTGTTAAGCTCTTCCTGAAAACAGTGGAGGTTCGTGTGGTGCAGCGCAAATACAGACACTCGGTAGTCACTGACATAGTCGTGTGCCAGATGCACAGCCCGACCCCCGGCTTTTTACCTGCACTCCGAAACCCAGAGGACAAACCGACACCCAGCTCCAAGGGCCAATACGAGCCGGACAAACGGAAGCACTGGACGGAGTTTGTGGTTATGGACAATGCTCACGACGCCATCTGCATACTCAACAACTCTGCGGCTTTTAATCGCATGAAGATAGACTATAAGTTTGACCTGCTCCCCAACAACATTGCTTGGCTGTGCAGTGTTTTCCTGCAGGGCGAGCTGGTGGCGCAGTCAACGGGTACCAAAAAGAGCTCGAAGCATTCAGCGGCCGAAGACGCCGTGAGGAAACTTCGGATGAACCAGGCGCAACGACAGCAGCAGCAGCAGCAGCAGCAACAACAACAACAACAACAACCGCAACAGCAACTATCACAATACCCCAGAGGAAATAATCAATCAGATTCCGGTGGACGCTTTGGACAACAGGTTGGCAAAAAGAAGCATCTGAGTGAGTTGGTCATCCTGGAAAACTCTGACAATGCAATCTGTATCATTAATGACACGGCTCAGTTTAATAAAGTGACTGCTGATTACAAGTTCACGGTTCTGCCGGATCATCGATGGAGGTGCGAGGTTTACTTGGAAGGACAGTATGTAGCCGCGGGGATTGGGCCCAAGAAAATAGTGAAGCACATTGCAGCAAAGGAGGCCTTGACCACGTTGAGGCAGACACAGGCCGTGGTCAAATCCAACCTCAGGAAGGAGGGTCACTGCGACGCCATATCACGATCCCAGATCCTGGCCCGCTCTGGTGAGGAAGCCATAAAGCAGGAGATTAAGGAGGACAACATCGGGAACCAGCTGCTCCGCAAGATGGGCTGGAAAGGAGGCGGTCTGGGCCGAGATGGGGAAGGTATCGCGGAGCCCATCAAAGTGAAGGAGCAGTTCTCCAGAGAAGGTTTCGGTTTGGACACGGACAAAACCGGAAACCAGCTCAGCAAGCGCGACATCGAGGACATCATTCGTACCTACGCCAGTTCGGACCGCCAGGACGATCTTCGGTTCTCCACCGACCTCACCAACGACGAACGCAAGCAGATCCACCAGATATCTCAGAAATACGGCCTACGGAGCAAGTCGTACGGACAGGGACGCCAACGGTTCCTCATCGTCAGTCGCAAAGTGCACAAAGACCAGCTCATTGGTCAGCTTTTACAGGAGGGACAGGTGGGACGGTACGAGCTCGTGAAACCTCAGGCCATTCACTGATGTGCATGCTGGGCAAAATACAAAAAAAACATTGGACATCCATTTAGACTTCAGTACAAATCACACTCGAGTGTAAATGCTGTGTTTCTACTTGTATGTGACAAACTTACAACACACATTAATAAAAGAGAATCCTTCAGGGATCACCTGTGGTTTCTGCATTCCTTTGCCATGCAATATACTTCAGCTTTAGCAGGAGCTTTACAATAAGTGATTTGTCTTTTTTTTCTTTGGTCTCCTGCCATTCCACGTCTTCTATTCGTTTAACTTTTTGCACAAGCTTCAGTACTTTGTGGTATCATGTCCTGATGATGTTCCAGTTACTTTAGGAATTAAGAGGTTTTTGTTAGCGAGATCCGCTTTTTTTGTTTGTTTTCTGGCTATTTCAAGGAACTTTGCAGAAAATGCAGCTCATCACTGCTTGTTGTGGAACATTGTTGACAGTCGACTCATGAGAGGCATCAAACTGTAGCCAGATGCTCATATCGGTCTCAATGTAGTGATACGTCTCTATCTCTCTACCAGCAACGCTGTCCGCTGTCATTCTACAAAAACAAGCCGCGTCCATGAATCAGAAACTCTTCTCATGGAAACTGTAAGCTGTGATCTTTGTTAAATGTCGGATGTGTTGGTTTGTGTGAGTAGTTAACTTGTTTGCTTGTTTTCACGGCTGTAATGAATAAATCTGAACTGATGACATCAGATGGATATTTTTGTGTTGTGAGTTAAAAAGCAACAGAGACAACTGATGTATATTTATTTTTTTATTTACAAGAAAATGTACATGTTTGTTACATGGGTTACCAGTGCAAAGTTTTATAATCTGAAAACAGACACCATCCTGTTGTGAAACAGTGTAATCAGCCTGTTATATCAGCTGATGTGTAAGATTGTAAAATAGCATAGAAATGTTCTCACACAGCCTTTAAATGTCAATATTATGAAACTGTGTACGTGAAACAAAGTGAAGTGCCCGGAAAGGGAACTAAACATCTTTCTGTGTTGAAGCGGGACATATATGTATTCACCAATTTCTATAAAGTTTTTTTAAAATCAAACGCATGGCTTTACAACAACAGTTGAGAGAAAAATGACCCCCCCAAAGGCATCTGTTGAGCTGGATGGATGTCTGTGCAGGATTAATTTTCTATCCCTCTCAAAGGCATTCAAAAGACAAACAAAACCAAAAGAAGTGAGGCCACTAAAAAAGAAGGAGCAACACCCATGAACAGCTTCTTTTTTTTGTAAATATGTATTGTCGGTATCTACACAGCAAACCACACAGCAAGCACATCAAATGAACTGTCACTGTGTCATCCAACCAGTTTACTTCATGTAGAAATAAACAGGGAGAAAAGTGACAGACTGGCTATTGCCTTTTTTATTTATTTATTTTTTATTTTTTAAGAAACGAGTTGGTGCATGTAGCAAGTAACCCAGATATAACAAGTTACATTTACTTTGAACAAACGTACGCTACAGCCCAACACTAGCATTCGGCAGGAGTGAATGCCACAACACAACAGCATACAAACGTAGCAACAGCTATGGGACAAATCTACTGAGAAGGATTTTAAGATTTTATTTCTGTGAGATCAGCTGTTTCTCTTGATCTGTGGTTTCTTGATCCGGGACACTGTTCCTACTCGAACGATAACAACGGGGGTCAACAGTCACGCCAACTCTGTTCAACAATAGCAGAAACCCTCTTCTCGTACTCCCGCTTGTTTTCCTGGTACAGCTGGGCTGCTTGGCTGTTGGCTGGACTGTTTGGGTTTGGCTCATCCAGTAAAGACTTGAAATACACAACAAAACACATGTTTCAAATGAAGCTTTATGACATAACAGGCAGTCGCAACCTATAAATTACTTGTGGATATTATTTCTTTGTCACTTGAACTAATCCTGGTTTGCTTTGGCACACAATGTGTTTATGTGCGTGAAGGAATGTTGGATTACCTGTATTGAAGTTAAGATTGAAGAGACATCATAGGTTGGACTCCAACGATTCTGAAGTATATCTAAACATATGCTTCCATCTGCATACACTGCAAAGAGGAGCACACCTAATATAAGGGCTATGTGTAACAACATTTCTGAAATTCTTGGCGCTAGATATATTACGAACATACCGTTTGGATGAAACATTTTTGAGACAAATCGCACTGTTGGAGGTTTATTTGGATATTCCTCTGTGAATTCAATGGTAAGTTTGAAGGTTCCTGGAAGTCAGAAGAAATGGCATTGTATGAATTGCGATACATCAACTAGTAACAGTGGTACAGTGCTTTACAGTAATCTAGCCAACTAGTAAATGCATGTGTCAAATTGATCTGGTTCTGGTGATTTTGATACAACACTCAAAAACGAGACTACATCATTTTTGGAAGTCAGCGGCCAAGTTAGTTATCTGAAACTGGTTATTTTTGTGGAATTGTGCGGTTAAAAGAAAAGATCAACAAAAGCTCTGAAGAAATACTTAAAACTACTATTCAGGGTCCACAGATGCTGAAGAAGAATTAACTCTAAGTCAAAGGCTGACCTTCTTGGACAACTTGACAAAGTCTAGTGCAGCAAGTTATTAGTTAAAACATCTAAGGCACCATCTAACATCTACTCATTACCATACAAATCACTATATAACTTCCCATGTGCAATATTAGGGTTGGAAATACACATTACTTGGATGTAAAGAGCTTTAAGGGGACTTACCATCTTCAAAAGGTGTTCCCTCAGGTCTAAAAGAGAAGTAAAAAAAAAAAACACAGGCTGTTGATCATCACTTACAAAAAAGATCCAATTCACTTTTCATACCCTAGTTTGAAATACTCACAACCCCCGCTGATATAAACTACAGTATTATCACAGTGACTATTTCTACAAAACTGATTACTAAAATGAATGTAATAGGTTTTAACAAATCAACTTACCCAAAAATGACTGCATTCCATACCATGATATTGTTTTCTGATGGTGCCCCACTAACTCCAGCTGGAGGATCCTCTTGCAGTCTAACAGATAGAGTAAAAAAAGCACAATGGTGTCACAAAATACAGATGATATTCAATTGAGCAAAACAAATGGAAGTCAAATCAGCAGACAGCAAGGCTCCATTGAATGTGAAAACAGGAATACAATCCCTAAGGCCGGGTGGGCATTGGGCAATTGTATGCTGAAGGAGGGCTGAGAGTTTGGAAAACACTCTGGCTGGATATATATCAACACAGGAAACCTTATTATAATGCTGATTACTCTTCTGGAATGTCTGTTTTTGGCAATATAATGATATAAATCATACTGTTGTGATATTGTCAGGTGAGAAATAGAGTTGTCTATAGTGCACTATCCTATCTCAGTGAAAATGAACACTGCCTCTACCTGATTGGCCATTTCAGCCAAGTTCTTAATGAATGTTTATTAAAGTTCAGTCCTTTAGTCACGCTGTCAGAGAAATACTGGGGTGATTGATTTAGACAGTGGGTTAACTCTTAACCTCTGTCTGTGACCATCAGTTCTGTTTAGTAAGAAAATACTGTAGATAAGAAACCGTATGAAGTGTCTGCAGATTGTTAGTGACTGCCTGGCAGATGGTTGCTTATCCTCAGGCTTAGATAGTGATCTATCAGGGCTCCCTCGATCACTGTGTATTTGGACATCTACCTTTCCTCTGCCTGTGAAGGGCCATCTGGCCAATGAATTGCATTGTCAATAACCCAGTTACAAATACAGACCAGTGGGCCCACACATATCACGTATGAACATGACCACTAACAGTTTCGGGCAAGGCGCGAATATCATGTTACAGTGTCCAAAACATCGACATCTATATCTATGAGCAGTGACCATGAATTGCACAACACCAACGTTGCTAGTCGCTGCCTTGCCAACGATTGTCACCAGCAACGTTATTATCGTTACCTGTTAATCTGTCATTAACTAGTTTACACTACCCACAACTATCATTAAGTACCCTCGCCAAAAACACGATTAGAATCCCCCAGTGTTCATGTGTGTATTTGTAGTATTAAAGTTGTAGTTCAGAATGCCGCTATGGGCTAAAGCTAACAAGCTAGTCCTAGCTTGTTAGCTTTAGCTTACGCTACAGCTACTTCGCTGATGTTTTCCTTTTGCCTACCGTTTAAAATCTCTCATTAAACGTCGTCTTGCTGGAGTTGACATCCTGTTGACACGGAAACCTAAACCCTTGGCATACACGTAAATGGGTTGTGTGTCGGGAAATATATATATTTTTCTCGATGTATTATTTTAACTCCTAACTGACTAGCCAACCATTGCTAGTTTGTCAAATATTTGTCTGCCTGTGCTAGTCTACGGGCGCTACCACTCGCACTAGAAAGAAGAGGGGTATTTTCATTAACTAGCTGTACAACGGTGAGCTGTAATGAGCCACACGAACACACGCTAACCGGATCACTGAACGTAGTATTGTTTAGTTTACCTGTTTATTTGTGTGAACCAGTTTCAGGTCGTACTTTACACAGCTAAAGTATTTTTTATACAGCAGAGAGACCCCGTCTTTACACTTGTTCAAGTCCATATACAATTACGTCATATGTTTAGCACCCATATTTAGTTTGTTTGGAACACTGTAGCAATTCGTGTGATTTTAAGGGTTTTACCCCTCCTTTGTTCGTCATATTCATTTTTTTCTTTGCACATTTGTCAATTAATTAAATATTCAATTCTACTTTGGATATAACCAGTAACCGTTACCAACCCAAGGTATTTATGGCTGACGTCCTGTATTCAATCTACAGTAACAGTGAAAGACCACTAGATGGTACCTAGCTACCAAGTGTTGCAATTTACACGACAAAGCGATCAAGAACAAGATAAAAAAACATGATTGGCTTTAATGTAACGCGTACTATGAACGTGTAGCTATCATGGTAACCACAGCTCATTGACTTGTCAAAAGATTTAAGGACACCATGGAATTAGACTGTGTAAGTATAGACTAATCCACTTTATTCAGACATCTTTCCCATATGGTCTAGCGGTTAGGATTCCTGGTTTTCACCCAGGCGGCCCGGGTTCGACTCCCGGTATGGGAACACACTTTTGCCCATGTTTAAAAAAATAATTTCTATTTGTGCGTTTGACCATCCCACATATATAACATCATATCATTATTGACAAATGAAGAGTGTTTTTAGGCTATTTGCTACATCTATCGCAATTCACGCCTGTCCTTTTCAAGGAATCCTACGTTGCTTTAGACCCCGCCCGTTAAGAAGTTATCCTCGATTGCTCTCATCTCACAAGGGCTTGGACCTTCCCGGAAGATGCCCATTTCCACTTTTATCTCGCTATGCTAACATTTATCGTAGTCTAGTAGAGGAAAACAAACTCGTCTAAAAAAAACTCCAACGCAAGCTTGTAGCCTACAACCGCCTTTTTTTTCGTCCGCAACTTAATTTGACTAAATCGCGTTGTTGACACAATTGCCTTTAAAGTGACACCTGTGACAGCGTAACGGTTTAGATACCAGTTTGTTTAATGGTTAGCGAAATTCCAGTAATGGATTACATATAAATAATATCCTACTAGTATTAAGAATAACATATCAATTGGATCATTATTTACATTTTAAGCAACAGGGCATGGCGCGACCACTTCTTTTTGTTTTTTCATAACATCTTTTAATCCACCCTCGTCCCTCGATCCCATATTGCTCAACTCCAAACCACCGCTCCTGATTCCGTCTTACTACTACAAGGTTACCGTCAGCCAAACTCTGGTCCCGGGCCAATCATTTCCCAGGAAAATGTGACTGTTTGGAATTCCCCACGCATCAGCCCCTGTCGAGGAAGAACTGCAACCTTGTGTCAGAAAGCACACGGACGCAGCAGGATGGTGAAAGCCGACGGGTGACTGTGGGATGATGGAGCTATAGTACCGGTTGCCTCACCTTTAACGACACCGTGTTTTCATGAGGACAGAGGATAACCACTTCCTGTTAACATGAGCCCAGGACATATGCTCTGCTGATGACATCTTCTACCAGGGTGAGTCCACAGTGTGTTTTATACGTATTGCTTACTTTCTTGTAGCCTTAACTAAGAATGTAGGCCTAACTATCTGTATGTGTACTGGGCCTATGTGAGGACCCTTTGGAGTTATGTTAACTACTACATTCTTCCTGGTGCTTTTCATGTGAAATGACTTAAAGCTGATAATGGCTTGTAGAATATTACAGCGGTTTAGGTGTTTTTATTGCACTTTGCCTACACTCAGAACACAGAAAAGTGATCACACTGCAGCTAAAGAAGCACGACTGCACTCATATGATGATAGTACTGTCCTCTGGGATACATGGCCTCCAGCCTACTACTCCATTTCTGTGTCTCCCCTTTGTGTCGGTCGTCATGTGACTGTGTGTGTGTGTGCTTCAGAGATGCCCCCTTTAATAACCACCCATTTGTACATATAATAGACATCAAGAGGAATGTCAGTACAGTTTGTAGTGCTTGTTTGTGTTCAGAGCTTTAATACTAATAGTTAATATGAACAGAGAGCTCTCATTTAGTCATAGTCCGACCTGTTGTAAGTCTTCACCCTGACGCCAGTATTTTCTACAAAACATTGAACCTTGTTCCTTCTACTGTGGTCAGATGTTCTGCCTCTTATTAGAGATAGTTGGTTTTTGAGCTGGAGTGTTGAATCAATGAATCCATTGGTTGATCGATAGCATATAAACTAATCATTCAGTTTGTCTGTTTTTTACGTGAAAATGCACAAATTTCACTAGTTCCAGATTCTAAAATGTGGATATTTAATCTTTTTTTAAGTGTTCAACTATATTAAACTGCTTTTCTTTTTGTCTTGGACTTTTGGTTGCATAAATTAAGCAGTTTTGAAATGTCAACTTGGGCTCCTGGAGATTGTTTTGGTCATTTTGTCCACATATTTTCCCATAATCCGACTCCACCGTGAGTCACCCATTCAATTGAAGAGGCCTCAAACTGAATATATTCACTAAAATAAGACAGAGTTGCTTTGAGAGTGAGTCTGAAATACTCATTGAGCTCCTCGGAGGACAAATATAAATGCTGTTTCTTCAAATATATGTCTTCAATTCCTGGCAAAAGTTTTTTTTTCACCATAGTATAGTTGATTAACTAAATTTAGTTGCAAGTCTAAATGTTTGCCAGATGTTTACATTTTTCAGTTAAGATGCTTGTATCATGGGACGGACGAACACAATCTCATTGGTCGACTGCAGTTGCTCCCTTCAGAGAAGGCGGCTGTGACGCAGAGGGAGGCGAAGAGTTACGAGCTCTTAGCTTGTCCGTCCCGCTAGAGACGGGACCAGCTGGACCCACCAACCCTTTCACCCACCCTGCTCTCCCCTTACAATCTCCCTATGGTGGGAACACGGGCAGAGGCTTGTGGGTAACTGGAAACTTCAATCCACTGAAATCAATTATCCAGAGCAAGACTTTCCAAAAATACTCCGGTGTGGAGAGCGTCATGTTTTGCTTCGAGCATGTGCCCTTGTTTTAGAAACATCCTGCCGTGCTTCTGTCCACACATTTAGCCTCTCTTTTCCCCTTTTCCTCTCTGGTTTGAGTGATATGGTGTGTGTGTGTGTGTGTGTGTGTGCAGACAGAAGACTGTGTGGTTGAGGTTAAAGCAGTTCCCGGTAGCCTTCTTATCCTGTGACAGTGATGTCACCATCAGCAGCCTGACCAAGGGCAATAATGGAGAGCCTTCCCGTGCTGTTCTCCTTCCAGTGACGAGGAGCTCCTCAGACATTAGACACTTCTTATTGCCCAAGACGTACCCGCCCGCCTTAATGGGCTGCTGGATATTGATTCGGCTACACAAAAAGAAGATCTGAGCTTTCATCCTATTTAGAAAGCAGCACTACAGTTTCACAAAAGCTTTCAGAGTGGCCTTGCAAGAGACTGGCAATCTTTAGCAATTTGGCACATGTGGTAATCTTAAAAAACAGGTTTACAACCCTGTAACCGTGTTCAGAGATATTTTGGGTATTTAGGAACTATTGTGACATTGTTCAACCCGTAGATTTATTGTTATGTGTCCACACTTGCAGCTACAAATAAAATGTTCTCGCTTGCTAACTCCTGCAAGTTTAAAACGAGAGAAAAACATTTTCTAAAGCCAGCATCTGTAAGCAATGGCATTCTCAGGTGTAACTTAGTGTAATTTGGTGGCTTAGGAATAACCACAAGATGGCAATGTTCTTATGCTTCGACTAAACAAACAATCACATGACATGGCTGACGCCTCAAATGACTTGCAGAAATGCAGGAAACGACCTGTGAAAAGAGAAATAAAACTGTTGAACTTCCCCTTATACGTGCAGAAATAAGACCTCATGTTGGCCTGTTTTCTGTTGAGGGCTCGCAGAGGAACTGCTGTTTGCAAAGTTCCTGAATTGTACGCGGCTGTTTCACAACCCCAGACTTTTGACACCTGAATACCACCTTGTCGGACATGTTTGATTGCGGCAGTAAACCGCTGCCCTGGACCTGACGTCAGAGAGAAAGGAGAGTCGAGGGGAAATTCCACCTGTAGCCTCACTCTGCTCTCCTGCTGCCTGTCTCACAAGCATGTGACTTGGACGAGTCATCGTGCCTGAGTTTCTCCATGAATTCGGGCATTGTCATGATGTAATGCAGCGTTCCAGTCAAGCTATTTTTAGCATACAAAAGAGGACAATGTTGTTTTTGAAGTATGTTGTTGGGTAAATGCAGTATTAAAGTTTAGTTGTTTCTTTTTAAACCAATTAGAATGATTCAGGTGTTAGAAAACGAAGTGATCAAAAGTAATGCAAAATACTGGCTTCAATGATGAAACTATTTATTTATAAAGTATTCAAAAAATGACAAATTGAGGCAATAATAAAGACTTTGCGGTGATAATCAAATGAGAATAGACTGTATTCGTCTAAAAGCGTTAACAGTTTTACATTTAGGACTAGCTTGACATTTTGGGAAATATGCATATCACCTTTGTTGCAGGGATGGTGTATTTCCCAAAATGTCAAACTATTGCTTTGAATGAAAATTGAAATAGGACATCACATTAGATTATGTTGCTCCAGATACCAGGGAAAGTAAGAACCCCCTTAGCCGCAGTATACTTTGTCTGCAGGAAGAATTACTGTAGAAAGAATCAACATATAACGTGTCCACTCTGGCAGCATGTTGACATCATGAGATTAGTTAACCGCATTACTTAGATATTTTTACGGGTCCATGTAAGCACACAGCATAGTGAGCTGTATCACTGATGTATGTGTAATTACGTTAAGGAGCGATGGCTCGGGTTGTAGTGTTCTACCTTACGGTAGTTTGACCACACAAAGGAGCTCCAGACCAAAATAGAAACGGGCTCAGCCTGCAACTTTGGCGCATAATGATATTTCACCCTGTCATTTTTCATGTCTCTTGGAGCTAATGAGGTAGCAGTGAGTGGTTCACGGAGGCCTTTCATGAGTCAGCTCAGCCAGTGGTGCTTGGATTCAAAGAGTGAGCTTTGCTCGAAGAAGCCAAAGGATCTTTTCCTCATTCAACTTTCAACAAACTCTTTCAACAAATGTGACTAACACAGGCGAAGACAGAGTTGACAGAATTCGCAGCGAGCTCAGGCAGCTCATCGTATCTGCTGAGAGGCGAGTGTCTGTCTTCACTGACAGTAATTTTTTATTTATTTTTTTCCTTTTGGGTTAATTTCAAAGTGACAGGCAGTCCTCAGGCTGGTTGAATTATTTAACTACATGCAGCCAATGGGTATTATAATCTAGGCCCTGAGTGACAGAGCAATATGCTCTTAGGGCCTCATGGCATTTTATTAATAATGAGCTTGAGATAAAGTAGAGCTCTCGGGTGAAAAGCTGCTGGCTGTTGGCGTACACTGGAGCACGCTATGCTCTTAGCCCAGAATTAGCTGGTGTGACACAGATGGACTTTTTTAAAACCTCAGCGATTGTTTCTGATAAGACGTCTGCATGAGAAACAGCAGTTATGTGGTTCGGTGACGTCGCGGAACAATGAATGCTTTCTGCCAGTATCTGACTGCAGGTAGCTGTTTACAGCCCACAGAGGTGTGATGTAGACGACCTGGATTGTTGGCCTGCTCTCTGTGTTTAATAATTAATGAGCTGCAGTCTGTATGTGTGTATCTGGATTCGGCAGCAGTAGACGTAATGCGACTACGCTAGCCTCTGCCTATCTGTTCAACAGCTACTGTATGTCTCATCAGCACCGTTTCCAGACGTAGCAGGCCGCACTAAACAGCGGACAGACACAGTTAGGTTTAAATCCGCTCCACAAATTTATTATTTTATATTAATTGCAAAAATAATGTGACTACTTCCTGTCATACAGCTCCCATTCTGAAGGAATAAAATCTCAAGCTGCAATATTTTACTAAACAGGAGGGAATAAATGTATGCATGCACGCTGAATATTATCTATTGAAGGCCTGTGGTCTGAGCATCGTGGTCACTCACATCCAGTTGGATGAGCTGCTGCACACTGAATGCTTTGGCTTCATAGCTGTACACCTACACAGCTCTTTGTCAGGTCTGTCTGTACCACAGTAACACTGAGTCAGCACAGTGAATCATGTTAGAGTGTGGATGGTCACTGTCCGAGAATGATGACGCTTTCTTAGCACCGTGAGCTGTCGGCTTATTGAACAAACTTGTTGCAACAAGAACGTTTGACCTCAACCAGCTGGCATACTTTTAAATCGTAAAAACTGTGATATTTGTATAGCACCATGACTGCATGCCTTCCATCTTTCGAGAGAGGAGCTCAGTGTATCCTCGGAAGTCCCCCGGCAGATTAGGCCTATAGCAGCATATCTAGGGGCTGGACCAAGGCAAACCTGATCCAGCCCTAACTATAAGCGTTATCAAAAAGGAAAGCCTTAAGCCTCCTCTTAAATGTGGTGAGTGTGTCTGACCCCCGGACTGAAACGGGAAGCTGGTTCCACAGAAGAGGAGCTTGATAACTGAAGGCTCTGGCTCCCATCCTACTTTTTGAGACTCTAGGAACGACAAGTAATATGGTACTATAAGCTCCTTAAGATATGATGGTGCACGGCCAATTAAGGCTTTGTAGGTGAGGAGAAGGACTTTAAATTCAATTCGTTATTTAACTGGCAGCCAGTGCGGAGAAGCTAATACCGGAGTAATATGATCTCTTTTCTTCGTTTCTGTTAGTACACGTGCTGCAGCATTCTGGATCAATGCTGACCTCCAAGCCACACAAATAATTCTGTGCGGCCTCCAGAGGCTCCCATATCTCATCCTGTCAAGGATCGTTACAAAATGTTTGTCACACAGTGCTCAAAAATAACTCTTTACTGAGTGATCTGGATTTCATGAGTGCGGTTCTTGCTGGAGTGGTTTGTCAGGTGCAACATTGTAGGGCACGCCGAGATAAATGGTGTCACATGAATCAAGTTTGGGAGCAAAAATGTAAAATGCAGTGAGGGCTAGTTGTGCTGTATTTGAGGGCTCCATAAAATAAACATTCTGGCTGATACAACATTTATTGGCATAGACATTTGTGTAGTAAGCTGAATAACTAAGTGAAATTCTGTCATATTAATATAATATTATAATGTGAATCTAGCAACTCAAAATGACAAGCAGAAAGATTAACAGCGTGCAATTATCTAAATGACGATCTTACCTCCCTCTTTTGGGTTAAAGGGAATTCACTGACACTGTTACAGGCCTTAACCACAGCAGCTCTGTGGTGTCAAGTATTGCTGTGCTCTGCCCTTTAATGGGGAGATACTGCAAAAAATGGGGCCTTTTTAGGGCTGGTCCTGTTGCGGTTGGCGTCTGTATGCCGAGCTCGCACAAAAGAATCAAGATTTTTTTCATTCTTAGGCTGCAAAGGAAAGGTATGTCTTTCAGTGAGTCTACAGGTTCAATTGGCTCTGCACTGATCCCACACACAAGACTGTTTCTTGATTGTGTTAATACACCACCATTGTAGAAACAAAGCAAGAACACAATGCACTGTGTTAGACAGGCTTTTTGTGTTCCCACACTGCGGGCTGATTTTAATTGTATCCCACTGACATGTCATGAAGCACCAGCAATTTAAACATCTTCACTTTTATTGCTTTTCCCCCAGAGTGTAGATGTGATTTGTTGTGCAAATCTGGGTGAGTTTGCGTTCAGTATTGCAGAAGATAATTGGAAGGACTGTAAATTCTTTGGAGAGGATAAGTGCAAATAGTTTTTTACTACAGGGACGGCTCAGAAGATACTGGCTCCATAGACTGTATAAAATATGGTCGTAGTCTCCGTGACGTCCGCCATCGGTTTCTGAAGACAAGTTGTGAAGCTCGAAGTGAGTGGCTCCTGCCATTGCCATCAAAATTGGCGACTACTATAAAATTTCAGTTAAGGTATAAAGACCAAACCCATTGTTGTACCAGGTTGTAAAAATGTGTGTTACTGCTGTAAAATTGGGTATTTTAACATGGGGCTCTATGGGGATTGTCTCGCTTTTGGAGCCAGCCTCAACTGGCCATTTCAAGAACTGCAATTTTTGACACTTCCACGTTCGCTTTCATTTCCAGCACCAAGAGGTTTCCGCTTGATTGGCACACGTAGAGGAATACATGTGCTCCTTAGTATTCATTGAAGGAGAGCCATGAGTTGTTTTTGATGCCATGCCCTCTCGTCTATTTGTTTGCTCCTCTTAAGAGACTTCCTGGTAGGGAAATATTTTTTCGACACAGCTGATTACCCACAATTAACAGATCACTGGAATGTAGCGCAGTCTCATTACGGGTCTCTTTTCTTTTCTAATTTTGCAAAGAATAATTTGTGCTTCAGGAATCTAAAAGCTTATCGTCAGCACTGCAGCTCTCTAAAGTTTCCTTTCCTTTTGATGGCTTTTATTCTTCTCTTTCAGAGTAGATACACAGTGTAAATATATAAATGGGATTTCTGGATCTAGAGTGCGGGTAAGTTATGGACCCAGAAAAGTACCCTGTTGATAGTGGTACGGTGGTGGCACACAATAGATCCATTACATCCATAATATTGACAAGAATGCGCTGAATGTCTGCAGCTCTTCTTTTGGGCCTAAGACGATACTTTAAAGCTTTTGTCTGCCCAGAGATTTTGTTTATCTGTACGGCTTACACAAGGGGAGTAACATTACTTTAGCTCATGTACATGCATGTGTGTGTTTTTGTATGTTTACGTAGTTGTCCTGGATTTTTAGCAGTGCTGCTGCAGTGCATTAACCTTAAGCGTAAATATCACAAGAACTTTCCTCCACTGCTTCGGAGTTGTGGACAGTATTTCCAAGAGGCGGTGATGAATGAAGCTTGTTTGGTGTAACTTTCCCTCGCAGCAAGGCGATCAATTTGCTCTCAGGCAAACAGATGCGTTCTGCTCTGAGCCGAACTATATTGAACGGAGGCCAGGAAGAATTAATGTGATGATGAGAGCACTCGGTTGAGACTGAGAAGGTGATTTGGGCGTCCGTGACAAACAGACCCCGCTGCAGTTGCAATTGAGTTTAATGGGTTCATTTTTTAAACATCAATCTCCAAGTCCTGTGTCTGTTTATGTTTATCTTCTTTCCCAACAATCCCAATTTGAGGCAGGTTTTATTTACATATTTGACTGTTGAATGCACTACGTGGGGCTTTTTCAGTGGAAAACATGTATAAATTGATGCAGAGCCAAGAGTGTGAAGACACAAAGTGCTCAACGCTCACCACAGACCACCGCTTCCTGTGAGTGTCGTTTCTGATGCATTCTTATCAAGTCTTAGCTATATCTGTGTTCTCTAAACTTAACAAGACATGTGACGGTAAAATGATCGGTGACACCTACTGCGGCTGATCTGTGACACTTTCTGTATGTTTTAACATCTTAAATGTAAAATCTGAGACACGAATACAGGCGCTTGAGTTAAAAGTGCATTTGATGTTTGTTCACAGCAGGAGCGTTGCCGTTATCATGATCACTGAATGTTAAAGAGGAGGAGGAGGGGGAGGAGAATGTTTTTTTGGCCCTCTGAGGTGAAGCACTTGCTCATACCTAAACGCAGTCGACTTTACAGTTTAATTTCTTTGTACCTCCCACTGGTAGAAGTTGTTTTATGGGGCTTTCTACTGCCGGCAGAATAACTCCCCCACAAGTCAGCAGCTTAACTGGCTCCCTGACACGGCTAATAGACTCACGATTCATTGCAAATGTTTTAATGGGACACAAAGGGGTGTGAACTTTACTTCTGAGCTGCCGTACAGATTTTAATAACCATGCCAGGCCCATATTGTATGGTCAAAGTCTAAAGTAAGTGCATACCTGTTCAACTGTTTACCTGCACCAGCAGCACTCCTCCGCCTCTGCAGGAGAAACCCGTCTATCGTCTTTCATGCTGTTTGAGGTGTGGCCCTCTGGTTGGACTCCTCTGCTCTCCCCTCCCCCGCTGAAGCATCGTCCAATCCCCGCCACATGTCAAACTCACCTGAAACGATTTGCATTCAGGGCCGATACTTGCTGCTGATTGGCCAGGTAAAAGCACTCTGCCTCAGGGCTCCCCTGCCAATGGTGATAGGGCTGCGTGACTCATAGGGAGAGGACAAGTTGCTTCACTACACTTCTCCTTTTTCTGCTTCAAACAGCAGCCATTGCATTGTCTTTTTTTTTTCTCTCCGTCCTCTGCAGTTTTGTTTTAGTCGCTGTGAGAAAGAGGTGTGAGGCTAGCCGGTGGTCCACACCTTCAGACAGCTTTGTCCCCCTTCTGAACGCACCTTGGATTATTCCCCTTTTCGCCTTTTGTTGTCTGTTTTTTCTCTTGATTTTCATTGGTTACTGTGAGCGACACTTGTTCGGTTGCTATTATGGACATTGTCACCCGAATCCTGAGTCTTTGAGGTTAGTGATGAATACTTCTCCTCCTCCTCTTCACACTTGACGTGTTTTGTTGTTTATTGTTAGTAGAAAATGCCGTAAAGTTGTTTTTCTGAGACTTTTTAAGTTTAAGACCCTAACCCTTCTGATCCTTATTTATTAAATTATTTGGGAGACAAGCAGCTAGATAGGTCGCCATAATGTGTACCTTTTGGTTTCATCGTAGCATTTTCATTAGCACGCTTGACATGTTAAGGTTTTGTTCACGGAGCTTTAACAAGTCATACAAGTTGAATTGACATTTAGGTGTTTTTTTCCCCATATGATGTTTTCTAAGCCTACGTCTATAACAAAATGTGTTCAAGGAAACAGCAAAACAGTATTAATAGTACTGTGAGTTTTACATATTAAGTAAGCTTTTATATTGGGCTGCGCAGATCAAACCAGTTCCCTCAAACTGGTTTGAAGTTGACACTTTCTACGGCTTGACAACGCGGGAGATCAAGTAATGGGTTTGAGTTTCTGTGTTTGTGCTTCTAACAACTAATACGAATTATCTGATTGTTGCTTTTCTTTTATGAATTGTTGCCTTATATGGTGTGCTGAAGCAAGGGCGGGAACCGTGTTTTGCAAGCCCCTTGACCAAGCCCACATGTATTTTTCATGGTGTAGTAATCTGTAATTACACATCATGTTGATGATGTTGATGTTAATTTGGATCTGTGATTGCTTTCAAAGTTTAATGCAGTCCTTATTGAACATGTTAAATGATGCATCAGTTGGCACGAAAACCTGCTGTGGTTTTGCTGTTGTTGCTCTCCACAGTGTTGTGCGTGGAGTCAGCCATGCAGCGCTTCATCTTCAGTTCATCAGAACAGAAGTTTGCTCATCTTGTAAAGTAGAGGCCCGCAAGGTCCTCAGTTCAATTCGGAGAGAAGTTTGGTCCCACAGTATGTTGCTTCCTCTTTTATGTCCATAATAGTTGACCTTTCTGAAAGTCATTTTTTTTCAACCATCAGCCAGTTAAATCATTTGTCTAAATGCTGGTGAGAATCTGTTTCTAAAAGTTGCTCAGTGCAGCAGAGATACAATCACACTTCCTGTTTCACCAGAAATCTACTCTGCACTTTTCTGGGACCACAAGAGAGCACATACTTTATCACTGAATAAACACGACTACAGTTTGAGAAGCATCTAGGTTTCACACCCACTTTTTATCGATTCTGTCTTCAAAAGCCGCTGCAGTATGCAGTAAGCCCTGAACAAGTACTGATTTTATCCAATTTTGGTTGATTTTTTTTATGAAGCCATATGCAAAAGCCCAAAGCTTGAGATTGTTTCATCGGTTCGGCATTCATAATTGATCTTGTTGATGTAATTTCTGACGTTACATGCGGTTGAGGCCAAATACAGGCAACTAAGAACAGAGATCGCAGAGATACCAAATAGATATCTGTGTACTTTAGGCTCAGTTACTGAACTATTATTAGCTTTGGATCAATTGGCCTTGACCTCTATTTGTATTTAGCACCTGCTGTAGTATCAACTCATGACGCAGTGAGTGAATAGCGCTGTTGTGTTGAGCAGGTGAGTTTGCATTTGACCTAACTCTTGGTACTCTGTGCCCACCCTGATTTGGCTTGTAAATGAGGCCCTCGTGCCTCAGAGGATGAACTCATGCTGAAGGTGGTGTTTAGTTAGGCTTTGTGTGTGCCTCATTCAGAGGCCATAGAGGCTGATGAAGAGACGAAGAGGGGCTGGACAGTAGTATCAGGTAGGCTCCTCTTTCAATACAAAGTCAACAAGTCTTGGCCTGTAATTAGATCATTAGGCTTGGGCAAGAGGACGGAGGCGTTGCAAGAGAAGGGCATGACGAGAGGAGGAGGTGGGGAGGAGTTTATTACTACAGTCCCAGCATGCCGAGATATGTAAAAGTGGAGGATTTATTCAGTTTTATGTTACAGGCACATGGTTCAAAGAGAATAACAACAGAGCAAACTTTGTATGGTCAGGTACAACAAATTGAACAGACTGAGAACCAATTTGCAATAATGCAAATAAAATGCATTTGCACAGGCTACATATTATATTGATTGAATGTCAGTAGCATATACAAGCTTAAACTCAACGTGTTTGGTCTTAACATTTAAATATATTAGAAGTTATAATTAATAACATATTTTAAAGCAAAAGGAGACCAGAATTTCATGGTAATCCCTAATGCATTATTATCACCCGTTTATTGAAGAGGATGCAGAAAGCCAGTGGACTCATAGTGAAACTAGTAGATACACATGTCTTGTTTATCCACAGTCATTATTTTCTCATAAAACTGCCTGGAAAATGATAAAATGCGAAAGTATCAGCACTCCTATCCTGTTTTGATGGTTTGTTTGACTGTTTTTCTTTGGTTTAAATAGATTTGCATTATGTTTCCTTGTCAGTTTCTCCATTTCTTCTGAGACATTTTAATTTCCATGGCACTCTCTTTTTCTGGAGTGGATGGAGACTTAAAGGTTGAAGAAGTGGGCTTGTGACGGGAAGTTTGAACTCCTATGACCGGCTGGAAAAAACTGGGTGGGGAAAGTTAATGTGTAACACTCTCCTCTGCCCTTATGGCTATACTGTCAAGGTGCCACTGAGCAAGGCACATACTGTGTCTCAAGGTGCTCCAGGCATAGCTGCACTCAGCAGGCCAAAGCCACTTGTGTGTCTGTGTTAATAAATTGCAGGTCTACACTCAGGAAACCCTCCCTTGATAAATAAAGTGAAATCAATTGAGCAAGTCTCCCGGTGTTGCAACTCTCTCATACTAAGAGCATGCTGGGACTGGCAGAACTCAACAAGCCAGAACTGTGATCATCACATCTGAACACAGAGCCCAGTCCAGACAGATTTCATTTCAGAGTAGCAGGGATGATGCTTCTTTCCTCTTGTGTTTTTCCTCAGACTTCTTTACTGAGAACTTGAAAGGATGTGATGTAATACCGGATTGTCCGGTGATTACAAAACTGATAATGACGGTCCAGAATATTCAATGGTTGGCTTAGGTCTTTCAGATATTTTCATTTTTCAGATATTTTCATTAGTGGTTGATGATGGTGAAGTGAAAAGATTTTGAATGCACTTTTGATAGTCATTTGCACATTTTTGCTCTTATCAATCACATACAAACTGCTTTAAATCCACTAGAAACTCAGGGTGTAAGTATTGTGTTTTGTGATATTTTAACAATTCTCAAAAACACTATCGATTTTTAGTTAATAGTTTACATGCAAAGATTCGTGGCTGACAGTGTCTCAGATTGCACAACAAGTATTGCTATGACGTTGGATGTTACAGTGGCGTAACGTAGATCCCACTGTTCTGGTGGCAAAAAAAAGTAAACTTTTCGTTAGTCAGACTTTAGGCACATGGTGGTTTGTTCTTTGTACGATGGCAGTTTTCCTTAAATGAAATTAAAAAATGGCAGTGTATTGCCTTGCTTACAGTAATGCAATATATTGCAGTTTATTGAATCATAACCCCTGCATCATGGTATGTATTGTATCACCAGATTCTTGCCAATACACAGTCCTACTAGAAGCCTTAAAAGAGTTGTATGAGACTCAGAAGGAATGGGTGAAAGACAAGAGTGTCATGTTTTCAGACACAGAGAGAAAGAAAGGGAGAGAGTATGTGTGTGAGAGAGAGAGAGAGATGATATGTGGAATATCAGGTCACACCTTTTGATAACACTCCTGGTTATGCAACGTACCATGCCGGTCAGGGCACAGATTCTGTGCTGCTAAAAGCAACAGTCTCCTCTTTATATGGCTGCAAATAGGTCTGCTAGTCTAGCCTCAACACAGGGTTTCATGTACGTTAACTCAACTGCTTTACTTGGGTACTTTTACTTTACTATTAATTCCAAATGGTACTTTATGCTTCTACTACATTTAAAAGGGAATGTTGTACTTTGTTCTCTTTTACAGCTACTAGTCTACATACAAAGCAAATAATAATGTTATTCTGCTGCCCTAATGTGTACTTAAGTCATTTTTGAATGCAGGACTTTTACTTTTATTGAAGTATTTGTAGTTTGTTGATATGATACTTTTACTCAAGTAAAGGAGCTGGATTTACCCAACAAAAAAATGCAAAGTGCTTCCTATACATTTCTAAATAAAATGTTGACTTTTGTTAGTGGATAGCACATATTAACTCAGGTGATGATGAGGCCATCAGATAGTAAGGAATAATTATATACACTATTCATGAATTATGAACTACCAGACATTCACCAACATTCACACTGTTCTGACTCTATTTTTTGAAGTGACTCGTCATTTAGAAAGAATGCAGTTCATACTAACTAACTTTGACGTTTTTTAATATACTCAACTATTTTCTCCTGTGTACTGCTTTACTGTGAAAATCGTGATGATGCATGTCTTGATGAAAGTCTATCTGTCACTGTGTTTGTGTGGGTGGAGGCAGGTTTGAGGTGCAGGTTTATTTTGTGCCAGATAAAAGCAGCATGCAGAACCTCGTAAAAATTTCCATTACAGCTTTCTTTTGGCCCTGTCTTTGTTTGAAGCACGGTTATTTGTCTCTGTACGGTAATTTGTATATACGGGAATATGATACGGCTAGCTGACTGCTATAAATTGCTAGCACTCTACTATATAATGCAGTGGCCTGAAAATACACTCACACTGCAATGTTTTTCTTTCCAGTTACGTGGGGTCCACCCTTATTGAGTTGGTAACATGGTGAAAAAAAAGGGGTACATTTGGACATACTCTGTTGCGAACCTCATGCTAATTTAAACATCATGTTGCCTTTAATGCAGTATCACTTGGTACAAAGAGGCATTCTGACCCAGGCACTGAGGGAAATTGATTGCCCACATGGTTTGCAGAGGCTTTGGACCCAGACACCCAGCTGCAGTGGTGTCTGTGTCTAGAAGCCTCAGCAGCAGGCTGTTATATGGAAAACTGGCCATGCCCATAATGACTCCAGCACTTAAATGATCTGCTGAACTCCTGTGTGAGTGGAAAGGTTTCAGTTATGGAGGACAGAGCTGAAGTTCATTTATTGCTTAATTTATTTATGTTTGACTTGAAACCTCTCCTCCTTTTCCAAGATGCTTTGCTTCCATACTGTTTGAATGTCTTTTTTTTCCTCTTTCATCAACTTCTCCTGCGTGTTCATGAAAGGCTCAATGACCAGAAATGAAATGCTTGTCGCAGAAGCTCAGGCATTTCATTTAGCTTAAATTGAGCCTCAAAGAGCCACATTTACAGGCACGAAGATGCCCTTTCTGTGAAAATGTGTCTTGTCATGCGGTTGGTTTGGCGGACACGATGTGAGTAGAAACAAGGGGCTGAACCACAGGTTTGTCAGATAAACGCTACAAAACATGTCGGTGCAAACACACATACAGAGGTGCTGGCAGAAATGACAGGATAGTAACTCTAGAGTGACATTTTCATTTCTTCAGAAATGTACCCATCAAGCAGATTCCTTTTTTTTTTTGCTTAATAGCAGACAAACATTTCACTTTTCTCTCTATGTTTTTCTGTTGTTTTATTTTTGGGGGAAATATGTTTATTTGCTTTCTTGCGGAGAGTTGTATGAGAAGATTGACACCACTCTCGCATCTGTCCGTTAAATATAAAGCTACTGCCAGCAGCTGATTAGCTTAGCTTAGCATGAATAATGTAAAAAGGGGGAAACAGCTAGCGGGACCATGTCTAAAGGCAACATAATTTGAACACCACTGCATCCAAAGTTTATTAAAGGAACACCAAATATCTTGTTTGGTTAATTCATACAAAAACCAATGTGATTTTACAGTGATTTGCCATACAACTTTTTTCCCCGCTAGCTGTTTCCATCTATTCCCAGTCTTTATGCTAAGCTAACGGTCTCCTGGCTCTGGCTTCTTATCCACTGTACAGACAGGAGAGTGTTATCGATCGGTCTCATCCAGTTCTCGGCATGAAAGTGAAAAGGCACAATTTCCCCAAATGTTAAACTATTCTTTCTTAACTGTCATGAGCGCTGGTCGTTAGTGTAGCTCCATTCACATCATATCAGCTTTGTTAAAAGTATCTGACATCATGTTTCTTGGACAACAACTATAGCTGTAACTTTGCAATAGTGCTATTGGTGATGAAATACCAGCATCTTCCAATTGATTTCTTTTGATTCATCCAGGTAGAGCAGTTTAGTCCACAGCACTTTGAAAATCCATTCAGTTGTCTGTTTATGCTCGTCAGGCTTTGTCTTCACTGTGCTCCCTTGAAAAGACTACGGGCCTTGAGCTGAATGAGGCCCACCGTCTCTCTCTCTTTCTTGTACCACTGAGCGTACTTTACTAGCCCTCTCCCTCTGCTTGTTTCTAAGCAACAGCCACTCCTTGTTTACCTTTGAGTTTTTGCATTGTGATTCTCGTCAGAACAACATAACGCCAGCCCCTCGGGAGACTGATTGTCAGGCCTCTTTATTCAAAGTAGTATTAATGCAAAGGTTCCCATGTACATAAGTCATTAATGGGTGTATCCTCCTGGAAAAGTAATAGATTTAGAGTTATTTATATTAAACTCTTATCTTCTTCTACTTCCAACATTTAATTATTACAGATCCTTAATATGATTAAACAATAAAACCATGTATTATTTTCTTATTTGACCAGATTGAGCACGTCTGTCGCTGTAGTCAGGTAGTTTATTGTCCTCATCTCCTGCACCCACCCCACCTCCTGACTGTCATAAACGAGTGTATTTCATAAAGCCTTCTCAAATATTGACCCGACTGTCCTTCTGCTTCCTGCACAGGCTCAAATACTTCTCCAAAGAGGTGAAAAGAACCTTTGATTGATGGTTTCAGCTGAAATAAATGATCTAAATGAAAATGATTGGGATTAGTACTGTTAACGTTTACATTATTAGTAGAGTAGAACAGACCTAGTTACTCAAAACATGTCAAGATGTCAAGATCAACTGACTGAGGCGCAAGTTATGATGTAATACCTAAACCATGCAATCCAAACATTCGTCATGACCTCATGAGTTGTAGTTTAGGCTTGTTAGTTCAGTCACATGACTTAACATTTTTTGTCCCCATTTGAAGTACGCACCTGACATCATGACTCAGCACTTCTGTCCTGAGATCCAGGAATGGGGCAGACTTTTACCGGCTTCACGACTAGAAACATTGGCCAGCTATACCTAATACCACACTAACCTAGTATCCAATGGTGTGAAATCAGATAAGCTCTCTTGAAGGGGCTAAGCTGTCTCAGTGTGAGTGGTCCTATCTGTGAAGCTTTACAAGGGATCAGATGAGAAGAGTTGATTTAGTCGTTATTAGCTGCTAAACTGAAGCTTGATCTGCAGGGATCTTGAAAAGGCTTTGCCAAAGCTGCAAATTAGCATCTTTCATAGTGTTTTAACCTTTCCCACAAAGGACTTATTATCATACATACTAGAAATGAATGAAGTGTGAAATAGTGTCGGCTGATAGAATTGATAGTGGATTAAAAAAAGAACTACATTTATTTGGAAAAACACTTAATTGCTTTCTTGCAGAGTTAGTTAAGAAGATTGATACTACAGACGGTTAGCTCAGCTTAGCATAAGAACTTTAAGCAGCTGGAAACAGCTAGCCTAGGCTCTGTCTAACGAGACATGTTTATATGTTAACTTGTGGGTTTACTTTCGACAAATAAACTAAATGTAAAATCCACAAGCTTCGGTTTTACTGGGTGGATGGGGTTAACTCTCTGCTGGTAGTTGGATTGTGTTACCTTTGAACAGAGCCAGGCTAACTTTTGACCCCTGTTTCCAGTATTTATGCTAAGCTAGGCTAACCGGATGCTGGCTCTATCTACATATTTGCTCTACTGATGTGAGTGTGACATAGTTTTTCTCATCTAACTCTTGGGACAAAGCAAATAAGCATAATTCCCAAAATGTTGAACTATCATTTTAAGAAGAGCGTGACTCCAAAGTGCATGACACGACAGAGAAAAATGATATTATTTCATCTCTGGTTGATTTTATTCCCTCTCTAGGCGTAGTGCTGCATGCCTGACTATGGGTGGACACTTCAGCCTGCTTGTGTCCAGACCTGTTTGGTATGCAGCCTCCGCTGCAACAGCTGGGTCCCCTGTTCTCAGCCTTGACTCAGACTTGGAGCCCTGAGATTTCAGTGCTCCATCTGAACACGTATGCTGCAAGGCTGGTGTGCAAAGAATTTTGGCAAAGTTCATAGCGAACAAAAGCTCCAACCTGAAATTTCTCCCTTCGGGAAAATTAGCTGTTGTGGGAAGTTACATAATCGGATGACTGGTATCAAGGGTAAAATTGGCACTGTGGTGTATAGTTCAAGAAAGAAACAGGAAAGTCGTCCTTGTTTTTATTCAGGCTTGGTTGAGAGTACGCTGCTGCTGGTATTTGATGTCCTCTCTTGTTTTTGCTGCTGCCAGTGTACCTGTGCTGTGACATGTTGGTATTGGTATGAATGTAAACACATCAGGGATGGGCGTGTGGCGAGGCAGGAACATTATGCAGCACAGTAGCACTGTTTTTAGAAACACTTCAGGATTTTAATTTAGCTTTGGTTAATATGTTTTTGGAGAGTTTGTATAGTCATATTTTGTCTTTTCTTTCTTTTACACAGAGTTTATTCTATGCTCTCGCCTCCTGTACATGTCTAATGCAGTGGGAAGCTTGCTTACTGTATAAAAAGGGAGAATTAGCTTTTCTAGTCTAGTCATGCATCAAATTGCTCCCACACAGCAGCCAAAACAGCAGCAGAGTCTGGAAGAAGCATTTAAAATATGTCAGCAAGAAAGGATTCAGCGGGGCAGTGTGAGGCAACTGACACACGCACAGACTTGCATCTTTTTATCCTATCTTATATACCTTTTGTGTTTTATACATGGAATCGTGATTTTGAAATAAGGTGACTGAGCTGAGACACAAGAGAGGCTGTAGGGAGGGAAACTAGCTGCTTCTAGGTTCATAATGCTTTCACTTAAGAGATTGACATTTTCCTTTCTATCTTCTTGAGCCAGAAACAGCGTATGCTGTATGATTTAATAAAAGAGACACATGGACAGTGTCAAGATGTAGTTGCTGCTTGTCCACATGCATGACAAGAAGTGTCCATTCAAAAGCAGGTTGTAATATGACCACATGTAAAATAAATAGATCTATAAGAAACAATAGATTCTGTCTTGTACCACCTTTGACTGCGGCCTGCAGAAGAATACTTCATAATATAGCAGATAAACCTGCAAACTAAATCGCATTAGATTACATATTGTTGTGTCTTTGTATGTTATAATATGCAATTTGCGCATCTAGTTTGGGGATTTTTGGAAAAAGTGTTGTCATTTCGGATAGGACCATGAATAGGGTTGGGTTCCTAGAGGTCATTTCCTTTTTTATTAGCAAAGAGTAGTGTCAGGATTCTCATTTCTAGCCTGCCCTAGCTGTTGCATTTTTTAAATGTAAAGCATGTCGGGTGGTAGATTATATCAACTGGAAGATCAGACTTCAGACATTAGCAGGTTATTTTGAAAAGATGGACCTTGTGTTACCCCACATCGTACAAATAATGTCCAGATGCTCTAATAACGTCTTACAGCCTTGTGGACATTACAGCAGCGCATCACGCTGTGATGTTTGAGGGTGCAAATGTATTTTCTGAAACTTTGCTGCAATTTCCTGTCCTGTTTTCACAACTTCAATGTCTCTTCCTATGTGTGACATGTGGCCTGTTGCCACATAATAGAAATAGGCCGCTGGGGGGTGGTTTTTGACAAATGGGCTGCATCTGTTAAATTGAAACATGCTTCTCTAGTAAAAGCTAGTTTTGGATTCAGCTGGTAAGACAGCAGTCAGGATGGAAATGAATGTCACATGCAGTTTTGAAGGATTTGTATGATACATATCCAGGTTTGTTTGTACATACCAACCAGGAGCATAAGTTCAACAGATGGAAGTTTTTATACATTGTTAATGAACGAATTTTACGTGCTTTAGGCGGGTTATTCTCAGTGGCTCATAAAATGTTTGCGGGATGCTCTAGTTGCACACACTGCAGTTTGTGTACTGATACACTTATATGCTCGTATTTTGACCTACAAGTGAAAACTGTGTGACAGGAACTTTGAAGTTTCTGTAAAACCGACTCATGGGGCCCAGTAAGGGGTGTGTGTGTGTGTGTGTGTGTGTGTGTGTGTGTGGATGGGTGGGGGGTTAGTAAAGCTGTCTGTGTTTGCGAGCCTTGTGGGGAAGAGATGTCTGCAAATGGCAGGCGTGGCTTTGAGAGCCCTGTTGTCATTAAACCAACCTGTGTGTAGTAGGCTAGAACAAAAGTGTAAAAACATCTAATGATTTCACATTTGCAGATTTGATCGTCACAATAATTTGTATCTTTTACGTCACGCCTGGAGATAATTCTGGTAACTATATTATTCATTTTGAAAATGCTACCTGTGTCACAAGCCTCATATCTACCAGAGTAATATCTTGTTGTTTGAGAAGGAAGGAGGGGGAGTTGAGAACTTTCCGCTCTTACACAGAGGAAGACATTTTCTTGTGTGGTTTAACAGACAGGAAGCAGCAGAAACCCACTTCTCAGTGATGCTGTTCCTGTGAGTGCAAGATTCACAGGTCAGTTTGTGGGTGTTTTTTTCTATCCAGTTTTAAAACATGTCACTGCTTATATTAGAAGACTATATATATGACAGAGAACAGCATGTAACGCAGGTGACATTTCTCTTACATCTTTATTTCATATCTAAATGAAAAATGACCAAAAAAGAAGAGCTCTTTGGAGACATTTCTGAACATAAGTCACTTGGGGACATTACTGAGCTTTTATTCCTGTTCTCCAAACCATATTATCCTACTTAAGCTAATGTCTAATCTTTCAAAAATGCCAAATGTGATAACTAATTGTGCATTAGTTGGCACAAACAACTGTCATGGGTCCTTCTCCTCCAGCCTGAGTGGAAAAGTACAAGGTTCACAGGAGATGAGATTAAATTCCATTCTCCATCTGAAAGCCTGTGCTCGAGGTGACGTTTTTCTCTCAGTCTTCATCTGGCCCTGGCACGGCAGAGCCAAATGTCTTCTACTTTAAGACAGACACAGTGAGTGCTGGCTCGGACGCAGTGCCCCCTCGTTTGTGATTTCTGATGCCTTGTGTTCTGCAGCTGCAAGCTATTAGCCGGTGTCTGTGCCCGCCTCTGTGCCCGTCTCTGCCATTTTATCGGCACACGCATGGTGTGGCCTCCGGATTGCAGTGAAAGCACTCCTTTTATTCAGCTCAATATAGTGGAGTTCGAGACATGGTGAGACATGCTGTATTGTGCAACGCTGGGTGGTACGTAAAATGTAGAATTCACTGTAAATACTGTACACAAAACTGTTTTTATGGTGCTGACATAGTGCTGTAGCAGCAGTGTCTGCCATTGATGCAACTCTTTAATTACTGTCTTCTTACTAGAAGAACTTCTTGAGTTAGCAAACACTTTTCCAACACTATGACCTGATCCTGGTATCATTCGATCAACACGTTTTTTTGTTATCTTGTAAAGTAGTATAGATTAATATAGATACGTTGTCATTCCTTTCTTTCACTGAACTGAGCAGTGTGTTTACTTCACCAGAGTCATTTTCCTTGGCGCTAAAAGTGCTATTGTTCCATACTGGTGCTAGGTTTACTGACATCTGTACCAAAACATTCCCTAAAGGGAACTGCTGTCCAGAAATCTCCCCTGATGCCCATATGGGCTATCACAGGGCTCCAGGAATGAGCTCCAGCCTCATATCACTGAGTCATTTCCTTTACAGGAAAGCACAGGATCCTGCAAAAACAGCATGTCTGTGCTGACAACCATTCAATAACATGGTAGTGGTAAGCCCACTCATTTTCTGCCATCTTGCACACCGTTGTTTCTCGGCACAGCTGAGTTTGGAAAACTGAACCTTTCTAGGACTCTGTCTCTGTCTCAAAGCACTGCATGATGAAGGGCAAAATCACTGCTTCTGTCATACACCTGTGTGGGAAAGAGATTTCAAATACCAGGAATACCACCCGCTCTGTGACATCTTTAAATCCTGTGACCGCCGTATCGCAGCCACCCCGGTACACTGCTGAGCACCTGAACAAATCTGCATATTTGTAACCTGAGCTGAAAATGGCTGATAAGTAAAGTTTGTCCTGGTTCTTTTCTCGCATCTCACAATGTTTGCACTCACCACATGCAGAGTGAGTCATTGCATAGTCATTCAATTGGCTTAAATTACCTCCTTTCATGGTCAACAATGAGCTCAGCTGAAGAGCCTAAAGCGGGGGAAGTAGGGCCTTCTGGGAATGCTCCATTTGTTCATGAATCCTGACTCTAATTGGTTGTTATTGCGACTGGCAGTCACCATGCTGTAGGGTGGTGTAGGCCAGTGTTTGCTTCATACTCCTCAGTCTGCTGCGCACCAGGCTGCCATATATAACAGACAGTTGTAATCGCCAGAGGAGAGGGGATTGACAAAAAATCACCATGGTCACAGAGAAGGGCCACGATGGAGCCATACTATCAACTATCCATATTAGTGATTATCTTTAGGGCAACCAACATTTGTTTAATTCACTATAAAGAAAACAGTCATAAGTTTACTGTTTCGACATGGAAGTCTGATGTGAAAGAGACCAAACCAGAGAGAATTATCACCAACTCTGCAGTTCACTTCAGCTTTTTGGAGCATTTCTTTAGCACACAGCTCATTGTTGTGATTCTCATCGGAGTTGTTTTCAGATGCTGCAGTCTGCTGTTTTTAGCAAACACACGAGTGCTACCTGTTCCGCTACAGATGATAGACACAGTTAGCAAAGAGCTGGTGAACATATTGGAGAATTTAGCAGCTAAAGAGACATATTTCCCTTCAAGCCTGACTTTCTAAATCGTCAGATCGATGTACTGTTCTTACTACATCTTAGGCCATGTCCACATTACTATGTTTCCATTTTAAAACGCATTTCTTTTGCTGTGTTTGCACTGAACGTCCACACTAGGCCAAAAACACTCCCGAGGACGGATACGTTTTAAAAACTCCAGGGTTACCTCCTAGTGTGGACGGTGTAAACGCATACGTTTGGAAACAATGACATACACACCGGCGTTCGCTACTTGATTGGGTCTTAGCAGTCATGACGCGACTAATTAGTTGTGTGTGTGACAGAGAGATGGAGCAAGACCCGCAGCGTTGTAACTAAGTCTGAAGAGTAAACTTCTAAAACTTTCCACGAAATGTATCCGTTTGAGTTTATAGCCTCTCTGTCACAAAAACCTACATGAGAAGTGACACTGGCGTAGCGTTGTCTTTTTTGTTGATGTTTTGGTCGGCCCGTGTTCACGCTCCCCACAGACTCCCCAACAGATCCAGATATAAAGCATGGCGAGGCATAAGGGGTTGGTGGAGACCAAAATGGAGGCAAAATGAGAGACTGAAAACATGACTTCAAATGAAGGCTTATGCTGCTCCGTGTCTGCTGGATGTGTGCTGACACGCTCACCATAACAACTTCACGAGGTGATAATACATCAATATTGTTTTTACAGCTTCTTCAGCTGCTCCCAAGTGGCCACGATTCAAGTAATGCTCTTTTGAAACAATTTATTAAGATAGTTGTCAATTAGGTTTTTACCAGCAGAAAGCAATGGGAAATATAAGGAGAGAGAGGGAGGGAGGGATGACATGCAGCATATGTGTTTGGTTGGATTTCAAGCCCGGGACACCACTGTTACACATTTCATGCGGTAGATTTCTGGGTCACCAGGATGCCCCGCCTGGAAACCACACTAAAATACTGAAGTCTGTCAAAAGAAGGCCCCACCCATAGTGAGTCACATGCAGTCTATTTGCTCTGCGGACTATTATGCATTGACTAACATCCCTCCCTCTGCTGTTCTCCTCCTCTTCTCCTCTTCATGACGTAGTAAGTTCACTTACAACTCTGCCCCTGTGCTGGGACAAGGCAGCTGTTGTCATGTGCTCGGGGATAATGTGCAGGCTGCGTCTGACTAATGCCTGGCTCTCTTGTATCCCTGTCTGCTGTTAGCATGTGCCAACTGGGCCATTGAGATCAATGAGGAACTGACAGGAGGGATATAGAAAATACACACAACAGTGACACAGTCTGATAAATTATGGTATGAATACAACAGACAACACGCATCGTAGATGCATATAATCAATTAGACACACAAATACAAAACATGGGAAAGGAGAGTGGAAAATGTACATCTGTCTTGATTCTCGTCCAGTCTAAGATGACATTTTAACACTAACGGCTCCGTAAACGTCCATAAAACTAACACAAACTGTGGCGACGACAAAAGAGGAACCGAGATGCTCTGTTACAGAGGGCCGCGTTTTTTTCAGCTTCTCGGATGTGGGAGAAGGCAGCGAGTTATCCCGTATGATATTGACCGCTGCACTTCTACCTCGTCCCACATGAGGTGTCTTGGTCTTCACAGAGGGCAGATGAGGGCATCTGAAATCATAATTGCAGTCACCAGATGTCCAACAACATTTTCTCACTTTGTTTCTTTTGTTTTTACACGATTTATACATCTTCCTCCATTTGGAAGCCTCATGCGATACATCCCCTCTTTTTCTGTTTGAGTCTGGTAATGGCTTGTCACACTCTCCCGGCGCAAACATGCCAAGAAGTCCAGGGCACTGAAGAGCTCCTGACAGATGGCGGCAGAGTCCAGCTTTGGCAGAGGTGGGCATGGACACTGCCCAGCAGAGACAGCAAGAGGGACTCACAGGAATGAAACACTATCCTTCAAAAAGATTTAGTTTCCTCGTCTCTCTCTCTTCTAGCTCCCAAAACGATGCTTTCCAGACCACGGCCACATATTACTATTCTGTCCGGATGCTTAGCAGGAAGATAAACTAAATCGTAAAATGTGTTTGGCCCCTTTGCTCCACAAGCTACACAGAAGTTCAGTCCACTTTTATCACCTCCTCTCCTGTTACTGCGCCCCCCCCCCCCCTTCAAAACTTAAAAATACAATTGGGCCTGGTATGCAACTTCGCCAGTCACACAGGCATTTCAAAGCAAATGAGCTCCACCCTGCAGCAGTGGAAAAAGCAGGGATGGTGTGTGTGTGTGTGTGTGTGTGTGTGTGTTTGTTGAGGGGGTGTACTAAACTCTGCCATCTCTTACTTTTCTACTGCTGCCAGCTCTTTGGTCTCTGGGATTGAGGAGGGGGGGGGTTTGTGGCCCTTGGGTGTCCGTTTATTCTTCAGCCCCTCCCATCCTTCAGCCCTGAAACATGGCTTTAGGTATTGGGTTGTTTGGACACACCTCATCAGACACACACACACACATACACTGACAAGGAACATGACCTGGAGTTTGCCTCCCCCGCTGCCTGTGATCATAGTAACTCCCCGAGGGTCAGCACAGAGGGGCTTCCAGAGCATCATCAGACGGGTCATCTCTCTTCTGTTTCTATGTGGAGGGAGGGTTTGTTTCAGACCCTCTCATGTGATCATAATATCAGCCCCCTGAGTCTTATGGTCACGGGGGTGTGCCGAGGGGTGTCTTGACTTCATGGACGGACACAGCTATGAAAGGAGAGGTGTGCGTGATGAAATCAGAATGAGTAGTGCACTGAGATCCTCCTATAAGTTGTGTTGTTGTGCTTGTTTTAGAGCTCAGAAAATGAATCGATTTGCCGATGAAAAGAAAATGAATTGACAACTATCGTGATGTTTGAGGTAAAAGTTATTTTTCATGCAAAAAGTGTCAAACGTTTGATGCTTCCAGGTTCTCTAGTGTGAGAATTTGCTGCTTTTCTCGGTCTTAAATGATAGTAAATTTAACATTTTTTGAGTTTTGATTGTTGGTTGGACAAAATAAGCTATTTGAAGATGTCACCTTCTACTCTGGGATATTGTGATCATCATTTAGAAGATCGCTTTAGTAACATCCACAATGGTGCCACAGAGCGTAAACCGAACGAGGCTTACCTTTGAAATATCTTGGTGTCACATCTCTGATATTTGATTTAAGAGAAGTAAAAGTAACTGTACGAGCTGTTTGCAGAAATACAATTGAATTGCCATGAAGCCTGAAACCTGTTTTTGGAGGCAATCACAGATGACTTTTCTGCTTGGTCTTGACTCGCTTTGTGAGTTTATAAGAGGGTTTGTCAGGCAGCGAGGCGGGAATAAGACAGTGATCTGATTTCTCTGCTGAGACTTGTGACTTTTTTTTCCATCTTTCAGAACTACA
This sequence comes from Pholis gunnellus, assembly GCF_910591455.1. Taxonomy (NCBI): domain Eukaryota; kingdom Metazoa; phylum Chordata; class Actinopteri; order Perciformes; family Pholidae; genus Pholis; species Pholis gunnellus. Next base: position 17,603,816 of record NC_136537.1, read on the forward strand.
CAGTACACTAGATAACTTCACCCTGCCTGAAACTATGTGGGTCTGTTGTTAGTTGAATGATGAGTTTTTAGGTCTCAAAAACACTGGGTTTTGATCTGCTCTGGCACAAGCCCTCCTGCACGACTGTCCCTGCTCCTCCCTGCCTCTCTTGCCTCTCAGTGAAATTAAACTGATCTAATATGTCTCCTGACCTTAGCCCCTGTCTCTTATCCTCTCTCTCTGCCAGGTGTAGATGCTCCAGGCGCAGCGGGACCCAGCCTCCGTGTCACAGAGGGACGAGGCTGCTCCCACCTGGGCCACAGCACTGTTCTGAAACTCGTGGTTTCTCTCTTGGAGAGCTAACCGCCCAGATTAGAGAACAGGAGGACGAGAGGGCAGCCATTTTGTGAGGTGAAGCTGAGTCTCGGGAGCCAGGAGTGGTCGTAGCCAGGATAATTCAGGCTGCTCCCTGCCCTCTGAACTGACCATGACGACTGCAGTACAGCCCAGTGAACTGGTATTTGAATTTGCCAGCAACGGGATGGACGAAATCAATCAGGTACGTAGAAACACATTTAAAACGTGTTTAACCCAATTGTTTGTTGCTTTTATGCATAACTGGGCTAGACTATACTTTTTATTCAATCAAAAGATCGTTGGACCAGTGTTTGACCATCCATCTTTTCCACCAGATCTTGTTGATAGGTGTAAGAATTTTCCTACGACAGACAAAACTAAACAGCATTGGTCACTGGGGTAGGATTAGCTGTGGCTCAGAGCCTGTGATCTTTAACTGTAACAACATGTTGGGGAACGAGAGGTAGGCCGAGGGGAGGATGGAGGAGGTCTGGGAAGAGGAGTGCGGGCTGCTGGGAGCACAGAAATGGAAAGATTGAAAAACCTGCAGCGAGGTTAGGGTGCGTGGGAGGGAAAGGGTGGGGCTTGGCCATGAATGTGTTTGTGGCACAAAGGTTGCTGTGTGTGCATGCTATATGAACCTGTGCCTATGTGTCTTTTCGTTGCCCGGTCAGGTGTGCAGTTATCTCATCCCCACAACCGTGTCTGAATCCTGTGGCGCAGGATTGATTGTAAGTGTGGATGTATGTGTGTTTCTCTGTACTGGTATCTGTATGTGTGCATCTAGAGTGACAAGTTGTCACTGGATCCCTGAATAGCACCAGTTCAGGCCTAACCTGACGGACCAGTTACAAGGCTGCTTGTAAGGGATGGGATAATTCAACTCAAAGGGCTTGCATTGTTCCAGTGCTACAGTTTTGTTCTGTGCTGCACCCACTCAGCCTGTTATGTAAGCATTATGCCCCTATTTACCAAGTCCTGGAATTACCCCCAAAACGTATCAACACACAACATACTACTGCAGTGACCAAGCCGTTAGTGCTCGGTGAAATAATAGAGTGTATTCTCTAATGATTAGCTGTGCTATATTGGATTTTAAGTCAATAAGTAGCTGCCTGAGTTGTATCATGTACGGATGATACTTAGCTTTGTGACTTTTCCAGCACAACAACAGGTAGCCATAATAAAACGTGTTCTCTTGGTTTGACTTGAAAGATGTCTTCATTTTTAAGCTATAGAAATAACAACTTGGTAGTATCTCTCATGCGTCAGATATTGTGATAATGAGGATATTGAAAGTGTACAGACAGTTGGATTCATTGTGGCTGGGCAGGTAAAGCAGAAGAGAGTGGGGTGTGAAGGGAACAGCTTGCACAGATGCTGTTGCTTTCAAAGGCAGAAAGGGGAACTCAGAAATGCAAATCGCCCCGATTCTTATCTCTCCTGTTTCCCTACTAGAAAAACTATTCAAGTCAGCAAAGAGGAAGAAGCAGTAAAAACCTTTATGATGTGTTATATATTTTTTTGTCATGCTGCGTTACATGTTGGGTGGCACTTCTCCTGAAAGACCCACCTCATCGCTAGTTTAAACCTTCAAAAAACCTTCTCTCTCGTTCATAGTGATTATCTTTCACATTGCAACATGCATTTTCAAATCAACACGTGGTTTACATGTCAATACAAGACGAGTTTGATGGTGTTCCATCACAAAAACGGATCCCAGATCGCATCAAAACTAAAGCAGAGGCAGCAGCTTCAGACGATTAATGCCCTGTCAGCAAACTGTGTGGGACTTTCTGCGTTTGACGGGGGGTAATGCTGTTTCAGGAGCTCAGTAGACCAATACTCAAAATGCCTTTGTCTACACTCACACACATGCTTGACTCTCACTCAAGGACAGCAAACATCATTTAAGCCCAGACGAGGAGACGTGATAGCCTCACTGTCTAGCTATCTGATAATATGTCTACCACCGACTCAGATTAATGGGAAACATTCAGTGCATGTCAGTGAGACATTGACTGTAGTCAAAGCAAAACTCTGGGTTTTTATTAGCCCCTTGAGGTTTTGCTGATGAGATGTTTTTTAGCTGTTTGTTGTTGATCTTCAAAATTATGACCGACGTCTCGTGGAGCCATCTTGTTCTAGACTAACAGTCACCTACATTATGTACAGTGTATCAGATTACTAATAAACAATCCTCCGGTAGCTACTCTTGGTCCTACCCAAGAGGCCTAACCTCTTAACACCGTGTCCAAATAATGAGTCGATCTGTTAGTTTCCTGGTTAAAGTGTAGCCAAAATGGGAGTGTATCCATGGACTCCTCTTCCCACCCCCACGGCTCAAAGCCCAGACACCTGGTATGCCCCAGAGGTCCAAACCAACAATGGACACTTGTGCAAAGAGACAGATAAGCCTTTATTCATGTCCTTCTGCACCTTTTCGTCTATTAGGTTACTTCTGTATTTAGGTCATGATCGTAAAAATGTGTTCTTAATTGATCTGGGTAAAATTACCCCATAACACACACATGTGTATATAACTGCTTTTCTGTTGAGTGTAAATTAAATGTAAGAGTTTTGTTATATGTCTTCCTGAGTCCAGACAACAGTGCAAATGTTCTAGTTGATTCAGCTTGTTAGTTGTTGGGCAGCATTGTAAGTTGCACCCTGACTACAGGCGGCACGGTCTCAGCAGGTGTTTGTCCGGTTATGCATATATTAATCTTTTGTTTGGAAACATATTTGACGAATCCTTTAACTTCAGAAAAGATGCATTTCTCTTCTCCCTGGTGAGCCGAAAGAGATCTCTTAAGATGAACATTTAATCAAAATTGTATCTGTTTCAGTGCGGTTTGGAACGAGAATGCACCTAAGAGCCAAATAAGTTCAGTAGCTTCTTCAGCTGTCATTATTTTAGTACATTTAAAAAATGTAGTCTGCTGCCATCTGCTGGTAGTGACTCTGAGTTTCTTTTCATCATAGAACCTGAGGTGACCTTTTCAACTAAAGACATGATTACGACTTAGAAAAGTATAATTTAGTTTGATGCTTTCTAAATCAGATCTGCCTCCCATGTTGTTCATGTGTTGCTCATGTTTTTGATGCTCTTTGAAATAAACAAATGAACAGCTGTCACATAAGGCAACTAGAAAAACATAAAAATCTGAGTTTTAAAGGACCACATGATGGACACATTCAAATGACTCAATTAGTGCCCATGTCTCTCCCCATTGACACAAACCAAGCACCTAGTGAGCACACTGTTTGAGGAACTCTCAAGTATGTTGGGCTCCTCAGTTGTTTCAAAGGTTTGGCCCAAGCTCCAGTAATTCGCCTCGTCCCTCGGCTCCTTCCTGCATCAGGCTGAGCCATGCCTGAAATGAGACGGCGAGGTTAGAATTCCCAAAGCACGTTTAGGACATGATGAAGGGGGTGCTCGCCTGCAACTCACGATTGATCCATTAACATTCAATTGGGTTTATATAATTTCTGAGCATAAGATTAACTTCTCAGGAGAAGTAGGCCAAATCAAACAGCTGGTTCCTGTCTTCTTCAGCGGGTCCCTATGGACCGCTGCAACACCACAGAAATGAGCTCTCCTCCATGCTATGTGCCTCCACATTAGCTGAAATTGGGTACGAATATTCAATATTTTACAAGGCAATAAAGATGAGGGACCAAATCTGGTTATAACATTAATGTGATGTCATCTGGGGTTTTTATATTGCATTTATGATGTGTAGTGGAGGAATTAATGGTGTTCTTATTGCATTTAGGTATGTGCAAAGACCGTCAGTCCCCTGCCTCCCTGCGTTAGCTCCTGTGTTACAACGTCTCATACCTTTCTCTGTATGTTTGTGTCCTCTCTCTGTTCAGCTGGACGACCCGTCAGTGTTCCCAGCTGTGATTGTTGAGCAAGTGCCTGCAGCCGATCTGCTGCAGGTCTACTCAGGCCTGGAGTCCGACGAGGTGACCAACGGCATCATGGTGGACAACACGCTCCATGTCGTGGAGGAGCCTTCCATCTTGGTGGGAGGGGTCGACCTCTCAGGTAAAAATATTTTACTTTACTGTCATTTAAAGGGAACTGTGCTATGTTGGGTGCACATACAATCTCACCATCTACTGTATGTAGTGCTTTGCATTACAAGTCCATCATTTCCAAGCAATATGTGATTTGATACTAATCACCAGGAAAATATAGACGGCGTTCAACTGGTAAACTTCCAATTAATTCTTCTTATTTAATCATTAGCATAACCTAGAGAGTCTTTAGTCAGTGCCCAGTAGTCAACTGAATATTCAAAAATATTACATTTGTCGATATGCAAGGATACAATACAACCACCTCTCCAATAATAAATAGTCAGAGAATTTATTATTTTAAAGACATCCTCTTTTCTTTAAAATACGTCAAACATTACATTTTTCTCTCTTGAAAACTTCTTGAAAATTATTTTGGAATGACGGACCTGTAAAATACAGAGTAACCGTTTAAAAGACTTTTCAGCCTGTACCTGCTCAAGAGCTTTTTTACCTAGCAACAACAATGTCTTGAGTGTACAAACTTCCCTCAGTACAAGTGAAACTGGTCTCGATGTTACAAACTACCCATTCAGCTGTATCAGACATACAATATACACAGTAGGTACCCACATGGATTTGATAATGATGGATTTGTCTGCTGGACAGAAACAACAGTCTCTGACCCAGAGGACAGCATGGAGACAAACGAAGCTGCAGCAGCTCTTCTTAACATGGAGTCTCCAAACAACATTTTGGACGAGAAGCGTATGAGTAAGTTATATTTCATATTGTACATTTCAACTTTGATCAGACATCGATCATATTTTGAGCATGAGATGAGTTCTAACGGTTCTATTCATGCTTTGTCTGTGTTTTTCTATCGCTTGTTGATGTATAGTTCACACCTACGGCACTCTGCTGGAGTCAGACTTGACATACGCCCCCCTGAGGCCTGACCAGATGGATAATGGTGCCCTTGACATGTCCCTAGACGAGGACACTTCATCAATGGATGAGATACCCCAAAAGTGTCCCTTAAAACCTCAGAAAAAAACCAAAGGTAACACTGTAGACCTCTTTTTTTACAACCCAGGAATTATCTCTTGTACTAAAAATTCAGTGTTGTAGGTAATTGGATGATTTCACTGCAACCTCTCACCTCATAACGCACAACCCCTCAATTTGAATCATAGTGCGGAAGCCGCGGGCGGTGCGTCCCTGCTCTCCGATCACCACCCCTAACCTGCCACTCAGGAAGAAGAGCAAAGAGGGCAAAGGTAAGCCTCGCTAACTTGTCCGCTGCCCTGTAATGAGCCAATAAAAATCAAGGTCTCCCCTCCTCTTGTGTACGCTCTGTTTCCTCCTGTGGAGTGTGCAAACAGCAGCCCTCAACCCCTGCAGTCCGGCTGGGTTGAATCTGGGCGAGTTAATGGATGAGGGGATCTCGGAGTGCTGTGTTTCGCAGGGAAACAGAAGTGATTGCAGGCTGGGGGGCAGGTTGATGCTCTACCAATAGAAGCAGACTAGTGCTGCTCGATGTGAACCCTCATTGCAGCATACGGTGTGACAAAGAGGAGGGGGCTGGGGACGGCGGGTTCAGCTGCACACATATACATCACCCTGTCACGGTGTCTGGGATTCAAGTGGCTACTGGGAGCGTTTCTGTTTTTAACCACTTCTGGCCAAAGCATCTTACAAATTAGAGTAATCTACTCCCAGACTTGGTATAATTAATTCACTTCCAATGCACACATGCACACATACACCCGACACGACAATGGTGATTGCGAAAGAGTAGTTTCTCCTGCAACCTTTTAGCTGCCATATAACATTTTTTATGCATGACTCTAAATTACCAAATGCATTATGGATGTCTATAACACAGCTATAAGGCCCCACAATGTTGAAAACATTACTTAATTTAGTCCCCCCCCCCCCCCCCCCCCCCTCCAATTTGCAGGCAACACAATCTACCTGTGGGAATTCCTTCTGGCTCTACTGCAGGATAAGAACACTTGTCCCAAATACATCAAGTGGACACAGCGGGAGAAAGGCATCTTTAAGCTAGTGGACTCCAAGGCTGTTTCAAAGCTGTGGGGCAAACACAAGAACAAGCCTGACATGAACTATGAGACCATGGGAAGAGCTCTCAGGTAAGGGGAACTTACAAATGGGCACCAAGCTAAACCTAAAGCTTCGTCATCATGCACATTCAGCTCTGACACAGATATGTTCATGTTCCTTATCTACTTCATCTTCCAGGTACTACTATCAGAGAGGCATCCTGGCCAAAGTGGAGGGGCAGCGGCTGGTCTATCAGTTTAAGGAGATGCCAACAGATCTGGTGGTGATCGAGGACGAAGACGGAGGTTCTGATGCCAACATCGGCTACGGGAATCACAGACCTACCAACGGGCGGCCCATGGTCCGTGGAGGGTCCAAAGGGCACGGGAGGGCTCATGGTCAGCATCATGTCTCAGCCAAGAACATGAAGAAGGAGCCTAGTGATGAATATCTGTACCAGGAAGCTAATGGACAGACTGAGCAGCTCCTTCACTCTGTCCACATGTTGCAGGCCAACCACGGGTTGGCAGTCCAAGATCAAGCCATGAGGTAGGGGATCGCCAGCCTCATAGTGACAAAAAGACTCAAGGAAGTCGCTGTTCCCAGTAAAGAAATAGTTTCAGCACATAACCGGTACATAACTTAGCATTCCTTGTATCTGTAACCTGATACACGTTAAACACACAATATATAACGTGTTGATCTTGAGCTTTGGAGGTGCCACTAGGCGTATTTCAGTTAACCTTTGTATAGAGCCAGTCGAGCGGGTTCGTCCTGTTTCTAGTCTTTATGCTAAGATAAACTAACCGGCATTAAAGAGCAGACGTGACACGAGTGGTAACAACCTTCCTATCTAGCTCTCCACGAGAAAGCAAATAACCCTCAAACTATTCCTGTAAGGGATGCTCCATCAATGTATTTAGGTAAAGAAAAATTCACATCAGTTGATATATTGTTTTCAGATTTTTGCATCTGTCAAATATCACAATCAGTGTGGACCTCAGAGTTTTGAGACAGGATGTATTCCAAACCCACCAGATGCTTTGATGGCAAAAAGTCTTTTCAGAGGAGTGTTTGAGGTGTAAAACTCATCCATTTGGTGGTTTGGAAATTCACAAGTTTGAGAACCCCTGACACACTCAAAATTACTTGAATACAGTTCTTATACACATGGACAAAACTACTTGTCCTTGAAATTCACATCATATGACTGACTGAACCCATGTCGGCCCTTTATTAGTGGCAACTTGAAAGGGAATTCGATTCTAACTTGAAACCTTTTCAGAAATTTTGATAAACTGTTTGCTTTGATGTAGAGTGGTGGACACAGTACCAGCATTATATATATATATATATAATCCTATAGCCCTGCAGTTAATTTGTTGTTGATGTCAGAGAGAGGTGTTGATTTGGTATTCTATGTTTTTTTTATATTTATACTGCTTGTATAACCAATGTTTTATCAGTCATCTTGCTGTTGAAGCTGTTAAACATTGTCTGCAGTTAGGAATCAAGGAGAATAATCACTTCTGCAGTGCAGCTGACAACGCCGTTTGTTATATTAATAAGGGCATTAGTACTGCTGTTTAGGATCAGAGCTGTGCACTGGATAACTTTCTCAATAGTGTTCCATTAAAGAATAATCCTTGTCTATATTTGCAAAGATACAAACTGAATATTCAATTTACGAACAGCTCCATCAGAGAAGATGAAAAAACAGGAGTGCATATTCAGTTCATTTTGTCTTTTCAGGGCCATGACTGCTCCTATGGTCCTGACTTCTCCCGGCTCTCTCCAGTCTGTTCCTCTGACCACTATTCTGGCCAACGGGGACTCGTGCCACTCCCCCCCCCCTCGGGTTATTCTCCACACCATGCCCTCCACCACGGCAGGTGGTAAAGATGTGCTCACCATCCAGACGGCCCCTCTAGCAGGTGGAGCCAACCACCTGCAGGATGGCCTCCCTCAGCACCTCCTGGTCACCAGTCTTGGCTCCTCCACCACATCCTGTTGCACTTCCCCTGCAGGAGTCATTAGTTCCACCGCTTCCAACCTCAGCAGTTTCCCTCGCCTGGTCACCATCAACACAACCAGTGGGCAGACCATGGTGGCACAGCAGCCCGGCACTGTCATTGCCACGGTGCTCAAATCCAGTGACCTCATGGGTCTGCAGATCAAAGAGGAGATGCTGGACCCCAGCTACTTCCATTCGATGGTGAACGGTGATCCATCACTGGCAGCAAATACGTTTGATGAAGAAGAGATTGAGATAGGGGAAGCAGAGCTGCAGTATAGGACTGTAATCATTGATACCAGTCAAAGCCAGGGCTACGAGGCACTGAGTGAAACTATAATTAATGGACATTTCTCCCAGAGCAGCAGCCCCGGTGAGGGTCTGACCCCTGTGGAGGAGCTGGAAGTGCGTGGGGAGATGTCCCTGCAGCCTGAGCAGGGAATCAAAGGCCTGCAAGAGCTGCCACTGTCTGTCCAATTGCCTGCAAACTTTATCCAGATAAAGACAGAGCCTGCAGAGGCCTAGGGCTGAAGGATACAAGCCGAACCAAAAAACAACAATTGAATCCATTTTGACCACAGACTTAATGTTTTCTTTCCGTACCGCAGTGATCTGATCAAAGATCAGAGCGAGGGATCTCACAGAATGGTGTCAGTTCAGCCTCAGGATTTATTGTTTACTCACATATTTTGTGACCATGTGCCTAATTTTTAAAATCAAGGGAGTAGTGTTTAGTTTTTCTAAGAAGTCAGTTTTCAGATTTGGGATCATTTTCCATGTCCATTAACCCCAACACACATACATTTACATATACACAGAATAACACTCACACACGCACAACGACCCCCCCTCTAGGAGAACAGCCATTGGATAGACCAGAGATCCCTGTCCACCAAATGTGCCAGTTAGTAATTTTCTTACCTTACATCTCATCGGACTTTTATGTTTAAAGAGGAGAACGCAACAAACCAAAACTGGGGACTGGATGCCAAATGGTGCAATGAAATCAGACTTTGGAGAACGTGCAAAGGACATGTGTGTTTTTTTTTAAACAAACCACATACAAGTTTGGATGCTGTGTCGTGGTGTCCAATCCGGTGGGGAAAAAAACGCATCTCAGAGTTTAATTGAAGAGTGCCTTACAGGAAGTTCAAACAGCTCAAGACTCTTTCGTGGAAACGTCTGGGGGAAAAAGATGAAAAATGGACTAAATGACTTTTGAGAACATTACTCATTTATTTTCATATAAACACAAACGGTATGCATTCACCCTCTATTACTCCTGGCCATAAAGCACTGTGCTACTACGGAAATGGGCATTTGTCTGTCCACCAAGGACAGTCCAACATCAAAACTGTTTGTATAGAGCTGCAGACTGGAGGCACAGCAAAATAGTGAGGCACAAAAAGAGAGAAAGAATACGCAGGATAAAACAGATGTTATCAGCCTCAACTTCAGGGGCACCAAGATTTATATCCTGTTTATATAAAATGGAATATATATGGATCTATATATATATATATATATACATATATATACATACATATAATATACAATTGAGATTCAATTTTAAGGCCATAGTGAATTTATTTATTTTGTGAATTTCTAAATTCTGTATAAAAAAAGTCACATTTGTCTATTTACATGTGTAAACATGAGGGAAAATACAAAGAATATGAACGTTAATACCAGGAAGCTTATTTGGTATTTTTTTAAGACCAACATTTTTCATTTGTATAGCATTCCATATAATCAGCTTTGGTATTTTTCTTGAGTTTTGGACTCGAGTGCTCAGTGCAGCATCATTATTCCCCTGTTATATTCTCTTATTGTAGATATCCTCTGTTCTGTGTCTGATTTAAACATGTACTGAATGTGCTTTGGTTCCTTCTTTTCAGCAGACATACCTCTTTACCTTTGTCAACAGTTAAGCAGTAGGGACGACACATTCGAAAACATTATGTTCTGTGTACTGCATAAAGTATCAAATGTATCAATCAGTATGTCTTTGAAATCATAGTTTCTTTAATGATATGGTACAAAGACGTACCATTGCTGTTTTAAAAGCTCCTCTCCTTTCTTCTCTTCTCTTCCTCCTCTCTCTTCTCTCCTCTTCCTCTGCTGCTCTCGGGTCAGTCCAGTCTGTGCCTTCTTTATTTGCTGTCCCACTTTGTAAAGGACCTCTCAGGGCAGCCATCCGATTGGCCCCCTGGTCCTGCCGGGGATGAAGCCATATTGATCCTGAGTGGTATCGCAGCTAAATTGGTTGTGTTTTCCACCCGGACTGTAGCTGCAGACTGAGGACATTTAGACATACTGACCTCCATCTGCACTGGCACCTAAGTACAGGAGTTAAACGCTGCTTTACAACCTCACATCAGCCAAAGGGCTCTGGGTCTGTAGAGACACTCTGAATGTATACTTATACTTATTGTACATGCAAATTCTTGACAATCAATAATTACACTGGGCTACATTTGCATAGTCTTTGAGTGGGGATTTGGTGCTTCTTTCTTTTCTTCCTGTTGTGTATATATTTCCGTATCTGTCCTGCCTTTTCCCAAAAGCACTGTTGTCTGTGAGATGTTGAGGTATGTCTACTGCTTATGTTTTGTTGCTTCTATTGTCTTGGGGTTGTCAGTTGCCTCAGTTGTGCTGAATATAGAGTAGATTTTTAAGAAAAAGTCAATGTACTAATTAAAATCTTCAACACTGTATATCCTCTTTATTTCTTGTTTTTGTTGGAGGCAAAGTAATGTCACACGAGTAGTCACATTTTTGAGAAATTAAACGGAAAACCAAATTAAACGTGGAAACAAATAGCTTGCAAGGGGTTACTATGTCAATTAATTGTTACTGTGGAGATAATGAAAATGAAGTATTTCTGCCTCAAAATACGATTGCTGGGCTGCTGCAGGTTTCAGGGACATTCGACCACATGGCATTTGAAGAGAAAGAAAAAGCTACTGTGGGGAACTGGATTGGAGCCATTAGCAGGCCAGAGACTGATTGGACTGTACTTAAGAGCACTGCCTCTCCAGTTGCTGTGGGTGGATGAATACATTAGCATGTGACATGCCCAGAACTGAAGACAACCGAGTCTGTCACCACAGCTTGCAGAGTGAAGACTGTGTGTGTGTGTGTGTGTGTGTGTGTGTGTGTGTGCGTGGCTGGCGAGTGGAGGGGTTACACTGACTTGGATTGATCCTGTTAGAGCATGTGTTATGTTGATGTGTTTGGGAGGAGCGGTGTGTGTGTGTGTGTCTGTGTGTGTGTGCGTGTGTGTGTGCGTGTGTGTGTTGGGGTGGGGGGTGCATTGGCATGGATTGAATGCGTGTGTGTGTTCAGGGTCGGGGAGGAGAGGGTGGGTGGTGGTGTTGAGGAAGCTGTTTGGCAGCAGGGCTTGCCTACTGTGCCTGGCTCTGTCTACGCCCACATGCACAGCTGTGTACCACACAATCCAATCTTGCCATAGGGTTAACACAGACAGGCATACACACACACACGCACACACATTAACTCACAGCCAGAAGTTCAGTCTCAGCCACCATTAAAACCTGCTTCTCTCCAGCAAACATCTTCCTGAGCCTCTTGCAGGTGGGAATGTAGTTTGAAAGGAGTCTGATGAAAACAACCAATAACCCTCGATTACATCTAAACAGGCGGTTCATCGATCGGCTGCCATATGGTAAGCGGGGGTTGTTATGGATTACTAAAATATTGAATGAATGCAGCCGTTGCGTCCGTGCTATTCCTTTGGTTAGTAAGTCAGAGACCATGAAGATGGAGCGAGAGCCACGTCCTGGGTGAGGAGGAGGACTATTTCTGAGTCGCCTGCAGCCACTGACACAGCGCGAGTGTTTACTGCTGTGCCATGCTGCCTCTCACAGTGGGAGCAGTTGAAGGATGACGGCTGACATTATTGTGCCTCCAGCCTGGAGCAGGAACAGTACAGGGAGAGCTTATTTAACCATCAGGTCACCAGACTGACTGCAACATTAAAGAGAAAAGGAGTTGATGACTGCAGTCTCATGGCCGTTGCAGCCTACATACAGTCTGGTAACTTGCGGCCAAGGTTAGATATAAATAGACCGCTTTTAAAATGTGTGGTTTCTAAGAGAAGCAAGAGTAAATGTGTTTACGGACAGCAGGTGTGGCGTGGTTTTAAAATGTGTTTTTTTAAACGCGGCTAACCAGCGCCTGGTTTGATATTGCAGCAGTACACTACTCTCTACACAAGGTGGCACTGGTAACACACGTGTCCTCAGCGGAGCCTGAGCCTCAGTCCTCGATTCCTTCAGGTTACTAATCTAAATTCAGACACTCCTCATACATTGGTTTTCACTCTCCTCCGCCCCGGAATAGCAACTCATTGATCTAAATGAACGAGAGATTATTTGAAATGAAAATAAGCAGCTGTGAGTGAAGTTTCACTGCATTTTTGATAAGTAACAAAAGGAATTAATTCACTTGTGAGTCTCAATGATAGCGGCCAATCCTCAGGCCAGGTAGGAAAAATCCTTTGAACTGTGCCAACCCGGTAGATGCCTGGTATCTCTGTTTATCCTGCAGAGTAGTCAATCTTGTTTCCTCTCCCCATCAAAACAGTGATAAACAAGTGCTAGAGGGGGGTATTCCTAGACAGTGTATAAAATGCATGAGAAAAATTGTGCAGGGCTTCATTTGAAATGATATATTCTTTCATTCTGGTCTACAGTTAAGGTGTTCACTGTCATAGACGCACAGATTTGCCTTATATCTAAGGTAGACAGTTTTGAGCTGCATCACAGTAGGAATGCAAGTTAACATTTATATAGATGTAGGGGTACTAAAAAGCCCTATGCTAATAATCAAAGATCATTTGATTTGGAGTAGTCCAAGTGTTTGCTTTTTCAGGGGAAAAACATCCTTTTTCAGGCTGAACTTCACCGACTCTGCTTTGTTTTCCTTTCCTCCCTCTACATTTGAAGTGGTTTATGAAAAGCAATCGCAAAATATCTTGTTAACTGAACCCATTAAATGTACTTACATTGTGCACATTTTATTTGAAAAGGAAACCATGAACACTGAATGCAAGATTTTTGCTGTTTATAACATTCAACTGGCTTCCTCGAGATGCTTTTAATGACCTCCTGAGATTTGTGTATCGCATACCAAGACGTGGATGCACGTTTGGGCATTCAACTGGACCGTGATCTATTTCTTGCTCTCATATAAGTGCAACTGCAGTGTCACCACCATCCAATATTTTTTTTTCTGGGTCTCATCCATGATTTTTAATTGTGAGACGTTTGTACTTTAACGTTTGACTTTCATGGTTAATATTGGACTTTTGTCCCATCAGGCACGAGGAGCTCTCAGGGAGCCGGCTGTAATATCTGTATCATCCTCTCCAGTCAGGGTGAGCCGTCCCTTTCAGATCGACTCTCAGGGCTTCCATGGCAATTTACTCTCACGACTACACAAAAGAGTCCTCAAAGTCCTCAGAGACCTCGGCAGATACAACTAACAGCATCTTACAAAAAATAACTTGACACTATTTCCCAACGTTGTGAAAGCCACAGCTCTACAACAGCAGCAGCAGGAACCAGCGTGCTGTATGCATCTGTTTTACACTCGTCTATTTGTTGGGATAACGGGGACGTAGTAAGAAATGAATAATATAAACACTGATTTTATGAACTTTTCAGAAATGCCTCGGGGGCTTTGCTGTACACTTGTCAGTTTATTTGAAGTATGTTTGCAATTATTGCATTTGTTAACTCGTGCCACAATTTTTTACTTGACACATTGCTTTGGGCTATTGACATTATTGATTTAAAAATAACAATACGGTTGCAGTCTGAACTCATTTATGAGCATATCCATAAAACATTTACATACAGTAATATGTTTCGCCCCCTTTTTCACAAAATCCATTTCGCTGCCAAATATTATTGATATCACTGACATTATTATCACACTGAGCCAACATGAGTCAACATTTAGTTTTACTTAGCAGGCGAGGTGCTTTTATATTACTGTAAACAATGCATTATTATGCATCAGATACACAAGGGAGACTAAGGTTATGAAAGAAACAATAAAAGCATGCACGTCTATTTTCTTTTCCTGTCAATTTGACGCTAAATGTTTTTGCTAATGAGCAATGGGACTAATGGAGAAGGTCTGCCTGTTGTATGGATTGCGTGAGTCAGATTCAAACACACACTTCATCAGCTTTAAAATCATATTGTTTCATATGATCGGACAACTCAGATCATTGATACATACAAATTTTAATTGGAAAAAAATCCGGCAAGTGACTGAAACATACAGAAGGCTTCAAAGCAAACTATGACAACATGAGTGCTCCATTTTTGTCTCTCTGTTAAACTTTTAATATCTCACATCGCTTGAATACTCTTGGGCATTTATGCACCTTGTTATTCTGACGACAGAACATCAATTGCAAATGCCTATCTCGCTTGCTTATCCGTTACTTGCAGATGAGTTATTTCAGCTCGACAGATTGAGATGTGGTGTTGCAGATTAAAATCGCCTCAGCAAAGAAGAAACAGTTTGAACAGAAGCACTATTTAAAGCATTTTGTGGATTGCAACAAGATGGAAAACAATGGAGCATGAGACAACAGTAACTACATCACAAAAGACAGCTGAGGTCTGTGCATCTTCAATTATACTGTACCTCCTTAGTTTAACATGATCCTAAAAACACATAAAGCCAGCAAGGAAGGCTTCCTCTAGTTCTGTTATATCTACTTTATATTTGTCCCTAAATTTGTCCTTATTTGAATATGATGCATGTAGTGCTCTAATTGTATGTGAATATAGGGTTTTAATCTACTGCAGCAATAACAGCAATCATCACAAACAACTGAGACAAAACATTTATACTTTATCACCACTCAGATTGTTGCACATACTGTAAGAAAGCTACATGTTCATACATTACAGTAGAACAAGTCTTTTTAACCTATAAAGTAAAAAATGAATGCATGACAAGGTCAAGACAGACAGTGCTGAAGGACCCCCCCCCCCCCCTTTTTTTTCTTTGGAGCAGATTAGTTTATGGTGACATCCTCCAAACTAAATGGCACCAGTTCAACAGAATCAAATAGCAAGGATAATAAATGGTTAGATAAGCAACGGAAATTAGACAGCTGTAAACGAGCAATGCCTTTTAAGAACGCTTCAAATACCATTTGGACTGTTTAAACAGACTAATACTCAGTGGGCCAACCTACAGATTGGATAATAATTGTGTGCAATGGACTGCTGTGGTCTCTCAAGTGGTCTGGGATATAAAAGCAGAATTTGCACCTACAACTACATCAACAGTTTAAATCCCACATGTACAGACACAGACGCCCTCCTCAGATCCTGCCCAGCATGCGGGCGATCCACCAGTTGCACGGCATGACAATCTGACAGATGACCCGGCCTCCTTGGTAGTAGTAAGGCCACGGGTTGAAGCCACCCAAGGGCTCGTGGTAGCGGCGGCAGTAGCGGTAACCACGGCGACAGTGCTGGCAGCAGTATCCGTGGTCATCCAGGCGGTTATCCAGCTCGATCCCGATGTCTCTCTGCAGAGGACACAGCAGTGGGCAGGGTTACAATCACACACGTGTCAAATGCCAGTCCTCCCGAGGCAAGAGCAAGAAGAGGACGAAGGCAAAGAATAGAATGATAATAATATAAGAAGAAGAAGAAGAAGAAGAAGAAGAAGAAGAAGAAGAAGAAGAAGAAGAAGAAGAAGAAGAAGAAGAAGAAGAAGAAGAAGAAGAAGAAGAAGAAGAAGAAGAAGAAGAAGAAGAAGAAGAAGACTTTGCAGCAATGCAACATAACGGATACCAGCTGCTGTAAAACCTCAAAGAAGAAGAAGAAGACTTTGCAGCAATGCAACATAACGGATGCCAGCTGCTGTAAAACCCCAAAGAAGAAGAAGAAGAAGAAAAAAAAGATGGCGGGAATTGATGAGCCTGCTTTCCTTGTATGTCAGTAGAATATATGTAAAAACCAAACGAGTGAAAAGATTAGAATTAATGTCTGTGAAAATCCAAAGTTGTGCCATGCTTGATGACTGTGACAAAGAGATCAAGATAGCGGGGAGAGGGAGCGAGCTTGATTTAAGCTGCAGGAGCATAAAACATGATATAACACCCTTGACCTTTCTATTATACCGGAGGTAGCATGACTTGACAACGCCCCATCTCTGAATCCAGCATTCACAGCCTCTCTACTGACACTATCTTCAATCAAAGGGACTAACGTTGGTAGTTACCGGCATAATTACACTATTTCTTTCATCTCTGACCTCTTAACTTCCTTGACTGAAGCCCACTCTCTGCACCAAAATGGCAGCCCCTCCTCCAATAGAGCATTCAAATTACAGCTCCCCACGTCTTGGCGCCCTCCCCCTGACCTTGACTGTAAGTGCATGGCACATTCCTAAAGCAATTAGCAGCGTAATGATCGCCTAACAAGGATTCTTTCATTTGCTCTTGCTGGCTGCCTCTGAATTTATAGAGGGGCCAAATGAAACCCAAACGAAAGGTAAATTGGGTAGAATTAATGGCCCTTGGATTTTTCCATTGTGCCGGTTGGTTCATGCCCCCGTAGACTCGTGGGGGGCTGAGTGCCATGCCTTTGATCAAGAGCAACTCCAAATGGGGTTCGGAGAAGTGCCACTTAACTCACCGCGCAAGTTGAGGCAGCAACTGCCCTCAGTACGCATTTGACCACATTTCAATCGCTTTTAGTAAATGAATCCTCAGAGACAATCCGGCGCTGTCTCATTAAACTGCTCCGATCCAGGAGTCGATGACTTCACATTCAGAACAAACTGGCATAATTCTTTGCAAGCGCTTCCATTGACTCAGTATACATGCAGCAGTGCAGAAATAAACACATCCACTGTTGGGAATAGAAAATGTGTGGGACTTTAAAAGGACAGGACCCGCAGGAGCACATGTCCCTTCAGTCCCCTGCTACATTAAGTGTGGGAATTAGAGTGTTTCTTGCGTCTACTTTTTAAGTCAGTGGGCAGTCAGTCAGAGTGGTTTTACACAAATGTATTTGTTTCCTTTATTGTAGTCACGTAACAAGAAATTCACCATGAGCATGATTCATAAGAATGTACACCCTGCTACACTCGTGAGACATACTTAAAACACATAGACGGGGTGCTGCAGATGACGTCTAGGATAGCTGGGTTTGATTTATTACTATGACAAGCGCAGGTAGGCTTTTAATGATTTATTGTTTCAGTCAAGTTTCGGGTCATCAGCTTGCAGGCAACAATCTGTTATGGAAACAACACGAAAGCTGTCAATGGACCAATGATAATCTTATCTGCTGCGCGCAGACCAAACGGGGATTTTGAGAAAATCTGGAGCTCCACAAAGAAAATGAAGAAAATATCTTATTCAAATGATGCAGCGATTATCAAAACAAACAGCCAATAGCATTGTACCTTAAAGACAATTAATCAGAGCTATCCTTTTAAAATGGAGGGAACATATTAATCATTCTGGCTCTGAGTCGCCGTCTCTAGTGGGATGCTGCGGTGATAAGAATGGTTCACCTTGGGAAATCTGAGGCAGTCACTCAAAAACAAGCAGCATTAATGAAGAGTAAAAGCCATTACCCCCTTGCTGCATCTGATTTCATCACACACTCCGGTATACACATGCAAACACACACTCACACACACGGAGGCACCTCTGTGCATAATATGAGGCGCTGGATATGAATGAGTCTGCGGAGTAGAAAACTGCGTCAGTCATTCAATGAGATGTAATGAATCAAAGCACGGCTCCCCTAATCTCCACACTTGTTGGTGTTATTTCACACACTCTGATCACCGCTCTTCATGAGCTTGAAGCACGTGTGGTATTAAATCTCATAGCAGAGCTCCTCACATTCATTCTGGGATCAAAACAACAGAGATAACGTTTCTGCTTCATACCCTGCTTTGTATTCCGAAAGGATTTTTTTTATGTAGAGGCACAGGACAGTCACAACATATAAAACCGCCTCAGCGCTTGTCCCCGATCTCAGATTCTCATCTTAGTGTGCTCTACAGTGAGGTGGAATGACAATAATATTGAATGTAATTGAATACAGAGATAGTCGTGTATTTGAGTAAACACTGAACCAGAGTGATAATGGGCTTTAGCTTCAGTGTGAAGATTTCTCCGGAGGCACAAACAGCTCCTGCATTCGTGGATTTAAATTCCTTCAGCTTTTTGCACCTCTGTTTTACGCATGAACAGCCATGTAGCCTGACCCTGAATGTAGTCACACACACACACACACAATACAAACACCCCAATTGCTCGCAGAAACCCACACCAAGCATGTTTACATGTGTATGTGTTTGAGGTCAATTCATATTGGAAGCCCTTCTTTGCTTTATAGGTCAAGGACAGTGGTACCGTCCATTCAGCCTTGTCAGATGGTAGTTATTCAGTTTGAAATTTCCAGGGCCACCTCTGATACATACTGCACTCTGACATGGCGGCCGCGGCAAAGGTCAGTTTCATATATCCGTCAACGTCTGTCACAAGGGCTCGAACGATTATTTTATTTTACAAACGTGAACTGTGGGGAGACGCGGCGCCTCAAATTCAGACTTATGAAACGCAGATGAAGTGAATGCATGTTATTATGTGTCTGCGTGTGTGAGTATGATAGATGAAAGGATCTACATAGAGTGTGAGCAGCAGCCTATGTGTGTGTGTGTGTGTGGGTGTAGGTGTGTGTGTGTGTGTGTGTGCTTGGTTGTTTTCTGACTGTGTGCACATTTACATGAGTTCTGGACGAAGCAACAAAAAAAAAAGAAATGAGCGAGAGTTCAGACTCCCAATTACAGACTGCTGCCTGGCCTTTGCTTGGCCACAAAGACCTTTGTTATCACCGGACCCCCACAAACAGAGCGTGGATATGCTGCTGGAATGGATTGCAGTGGTATACATTACCCAACTGCCAGAATGTTTCAAAAGGAGAGCAGAGTTTTTCATCCCCTGGTATGTTTTAATTGCATAGCACTGCATCTCCTGCTGCAGACGATGAGGGAGAAGATAGAGGACGCTGGAGGGGGGGGGGGGGGGTTGAGGGGTTGAGCGGGAGGTATTTCTGGGACGTTCCTGATAAATGTCAACATTATAGGATGTCTCATTTCTCTGTGTGTCTCTCACCATTTCTCACAGCTCTGAGGAGGAGACAGAATCCGACTCATTATCCTTGAATTTAGCTTCAGTGGCTATTCACCATTAAGTGCTGAATGTGTGAGTCGGATATCTTTGCACCTGTTATCTTTAGTGTGCAACGGCTATTTTTTTGTGTCAGTAAGAGTGCATAATTTCTGTGTAATATGCTGCTTTATTTGGTTTTCCCTCTGAGCCAGGGATGATGAACCGTACAGTACTGAGCGGTTTGCATGCAGTCCACCAAAATATGCCACTTGGCCTTTCCACTCATTTTATACGCTTTGATAATTAAAGCATTATTAATAAATGTAACTTATCTGTGAAGCTATGAGTGACCTTGAGAGTGCTGCTTTGTAGTGCCTCAGAAAAGAGGAAGTGAGAGAAGGAAGTAACGGGCTGTAAGGCACAAGTTTCTGCCTTTGAAAGGCTGGATATTCCTCTCAATTAATGGAGAGACATTAAGGGAGTCTTCAATGAACTGGCCTTACTTAAACAGATATATAGAGCAATTGCTATGCCCTCTGGTGCACAAAGTCAGTTTTAACATCAATTAGTGAGCGATTTATATGCAGAAAGAGTCGAGGCAGAGCTGGAGCTGATTGAAGTGGCTCTGCTGTATCTCGTGGTGTGGTCCCTGGTTGACGCGGTGCAGACGGAACCACTTACATAGTCGTTTACAGGAGGGTGGTCCAGGATGTCGCGGGCGAAACGCTGACCTGTGACCTCTGCGTCGGGCGCGTCCACATTTCCCACTTCAACATCTGAGAGAACGGCAAAGAGAAGAGATGTTTTTGTGCTTGTTTGAAGTAAAGCTCAGACACTGTATTCTCCCAGTGGCTTGACATTCAAGAAAAAAATATGCTGGAATTCATTCCAAGCTTTTTCATGCTTCTGTCAAACAATGGTGTTGTTGCTGTCGTGATACCAGCACACAGATGACTTTCCACAGATCTTAATCTAAACATCCATTTGAGGAAATCCCTGAAAAGCAAATCTGCAGATGACTATCATCAGTGATGGAATGCAACTAAGTACATTTACTTAAGTACAGTTTTGAGATATTTGTACTTTGGAGTATTTCAATTTTTTGCTACTTTATATTTCTATTCCAATACATTTCAGAGGGAATGTGTTTACTAAATGTTTATAATTGCAGAAGATTATTTGCAGATTTGACATACTGCATACATTGCATTTAAAAAAACATTTTATTGAGTCCTAAGAATATAACTGAAATATACTTTGCCATTGTTTTGACTTCAATCTGTTTATAATTCAACTGGTTTGTGGAATAAGGTGATTTTCTTTAGAGCAGCAATCTTTTATTGTGCCTTCTTTTGAGATTCATTCATTATTTAGCTATTTTTTTTCACACAAAGTATAAGCTACAATTTATAACAACATAATGGGAATTCAATGATCTATGAGTAGCAAGGAGAAGAACAATCTTACATAACCTGCCCCCTTCTCAACACAAGTCACATAAATGGTCGACCATAAATAATACTTTCAACAACCTTTTATAAGACACAGAGCACACGTCAAGACACACACATACACAACCAAAAACAAAATATTGTGCATCTTTTGGTTCAATTATTTGGTGTCTGTTCATTTTCTTTAGTTAAATGAACAACATCTGATGATATTTAAAAGTTGTATTACCCTTGACTTGATAAACAGTCTGTTGCTATGATCCATTGAATCCACTGTAGTATGAATAGTGGATCCATAATAGTTGTATATGTGTTGCTCCTCTACACAGTAGCTGAAATATGGTAAGGAGTTCAACATTTTAGGTATTTTAGTGTCTTATCCAATGTACACTGTTCTGAATTGTAATACTTTAGGACATTGTTGTCTTTATATGAGGTTTCCAAGCTTATGGCCTATAATTACTCTCAGAATTTGATTTTGGGTATCCTGTCAATATTAAATACATCTATTCTTCATTTAGCTTTTTTATTTAAAAAAATAAAAACAAAAATCCTATAAAACAAATGAATTGCTCAACTCACTTCAGTCATGATCTTCCCTGCTCCTAGGTTTGGTTCTCTTTTGTTTTATTCATGTTTAGTGTTTCCTGTTATTTTATACTCGCCTCTCGTTTCGGATCACTTGACTTCCTGTCTGTGTTTTCTCGCCAGTTTTGATTGTCTGCTCTTTTGTTTCACCTGTCCCTCAATAGTCCTGCACTCACCTCACCTCCTGCTCCCCTGTTCTCTCTTCAGTCATTCACTACATATACCAGCCTAGTTCCCTTGCCAGTTTGTCATTGTTCTATATACCACAGTGTTCGGTTTTCCAGCTTTTACCCCTTTGTGTTACTTTTCTCTTTAATGCTTTGTGTTACTGTTTTGGTTACTAGGCTTTGGGGATTCCTTGTTGCTTACATGCTACGTGGTACCTGAGTGCTGTTACCTGCTTGCATTTGGACTCTCAGCCTGTAATGCATTTTCACAAAAAAAATCATTGAAATCATTCTGCTGCCTTCTCTTCTTTCTGCCTTTGGGTCTAGTTCCTAACAGCTTCTAAAAAGATGGTTTCTCAGGTTGAAATAATCTAACTAGAGTTGACATATTTAAAAAAAAAAAATACTAGGAAATTTATACTTGCAGAACAGATCATAATATGACATTTTAACCAGTTAAAATCAACTCCATCTCCACCAGCTACAGCGTTAAAATGCTGTTTATATGTTGATATGTTTTACTTAAAAACAGCCTGGCATCTAGTGGTGAGGTTGCAGATTGCAATCAACTTAAACTTCTCCCGTGTGCCAAGCGTGTAGAACAACAATGGCGGCCAAAGCTATAATGCACACGTTTGGTTCGTCCACTCTGGTCTGCTGTAGCAACACCGTGGACTCTGAAGAAGACCTGCTCTGTATGTCGATATAAATGGCTCCTTCTAAGGTAACAAAAACACAATTCTTGTTTTCAGGAGATACAGTAAAGAATAAATACCGTTTTAATATTATATTCCATTTCTGCCAATATATCCCTAAATGCTACACTGTTCCTGTTATTTACACGTAATACTTAGAAATGGAATGCTTTGACCACCTCTGACTGGAATGCTTCGACCACCACTGACCATCAGTCTCTCAACTTTCCAAACACACAGAGTAGCCCGGGCCGGATGCTCATGTGGTTGGGAAAACATGCGGTCCCTACGGACCTGCACATGGCCTGTGGGGATGCCCTCCAGCGAGAGTGTTAATAGTTTGCATTTAGAGGCAGAGATGCCCCCTGCTCTCACCGCTCAGAGGGGAGGGATGGATCCAGTGGATGGGCAGCTCCTGGCAAATCTCCCAGATCTTGGAGTCAAAGAGGAAGGCCGGGTTAACGATGGGCTCCTCAGCAGGAACCCACACTTGGGAGTCTTCCACCTTCATATCCATGGCCTCTGTGTCATCCACCTGTTAGAAAACACCACACACACACACGAACATATATATATATATATATATAATATAGCGTAACAGAGCCTGCAAAAATGTCCAGGCTCCACACAAAATATAGCCTTACATTTGCACTCTCCTCCCCTGAGCCACGCAGCGGCTCCATCCTCATCGTTTTTATCTATCACCTTTCTGTCTGCCGAGAGGGCGGCAGCTTCCTGACTCCTGACTCCCACTGCCCTGACTCCCTCCTCTTTCTCCCTCACCCTCTTCTCAAGCCTGCGGCATGCTCTTTCTATTATACATCATTGAAATTCAAAGACAGTGATGATCTGACTTTTAAATGACTTTAGAAGTGGTCTTCATTACTCTGAGTGTGGCTGCAATATCGTTTAATGTGACAGACACAATAAAGCCTTGCATTCTCCCCCCTCCCCCCCCTTCCCTCCCTTCCTCACCCCCTCCAACACAATGCTTCGCTTGGCACCGAGCACTATCAGTAGGCTTAATTTGTTGATACTGCAGTTCATGAGCTGTAAAGTAAACTATTATTGCTTAATGATAGGGACTACATGTCAGTGTTGTCTAATAGAGACATATGAAGGGGATTTGGTAATGCTCTCCCCTAACAGTGCAGATATTTATTTTCTTCATGTATATGTAAATACACACACACACACACACACACACACACACACACACACACACACACACACAACAAACCCCTCTTCCCATTCCCTTGTTAATTAGCAACCCAGAACAGAAAAACAGTTCACTTGACAAATGTTTTTACAAGGTGATTTTCTCCCAGTCTAAAGCTTAATTGCACATTAGTTAAGCTTGACGTAGAATCCTGGGGCTATAGCAGGAGCAAGAATAATTTATATTGGGTCGTGCCCCCTCCCTCACGTTCACCCCTGTCATTCTCGCTTGAGTTACAGTTTCTCTTTCCATGCCGCTTCTTGTTTGTCATCGAGCGACACATTTGTGTCCTGCAGTGAGGAAAAAAACAAACAGAACCTAAGCACATTCTGTCACATCAAAGATTGTGTTTGGGCGCGGGAAATGTTTAGCCCAAGCTTTTGACACACTGGCCAGTACTCGGAGGACGGGTGTAGCAGTGTTGGGGTGAGGGTGCTCTGGCAATGAGCTGGTGCGCTCACCGTTCCTGTGGCTGCAGAAATTAAAATCCAACTCGGGAAACACAAACAGCCCTCTCTAATTGGACCTCTTAACCACTGAAGCCAAGTGAGTCTTCTCTGGAAAGTAAATGGAGGTCACGACACAGGGCTCACAACATGACTTTGACTTCACAGTTGAGAAACGACTCCAATAACTTGCAGGAGAGAGCCTGGGGGAAGTGGTAAAGGTCAGCATTTTAGCATGGGGCAGGGATTTCTAAATGCCAGTTGACAAGCACGAAGACAACATGATTACACTCCTCTAGTTTATACACACTTTTGAGGGGCTTTTCCCTTTGCTATTGACAAATGATATATTATTAGGACACAGGCAACTTTCTATCAAGTGTTGGACCTTGGGAATGATGGTAATTTGTTTTGTGCGGCCTGCTCCTGGTGTTTGTATGCTTTCCGTCCACAGTGCACAACTTAATTATACACCAGTTGTGCTGTAGTTAATGAATTTACCCTCTCCTGCCACTGAGTCCCGAGGGGGGGAAACACTGTCCACATGACACATTGTTTAAAGTGGCGCTATGTTTTCCAGAGATCAACAAAATATTTTCTCATGATACCCACAAGCTTTCACATATTATACATAAAACAGGGAGGGGGTTTCATTATGCAGAGTACCAGGTGGTGAATTTTAGTTGACACCCATATTAAAGCAACTTACAATGAGAGTGCTGGCATCCTACCAACTGGGGTCCCAGCAGACCCCAGAGGTATACCTTTTGTTCATATGGATTTAAAAGTTGATTTAAAGTAGGGGCAAAGTAAAACTCTATTTTTATCAGTTCAACTTTAGTGAACTTTGACATGCAAATTCTTGCCATTAACAAATAGCAAACTGTCTTGACAGTGCTGACCTTCGAGGGAACAGACGGAGTGAGAGTACAAGATAAAGGAAGCTGTTCGTTTATTAGCTTGGTGGCACCGTCCAGTTTTATTCAACCCTTCTCTGAGGAAGCATAAACTGCTCTGCAAAAGAGACGGGGTTAACAGATTATAGCCACTTACAATATAAACCCGACAGGCTGTATGTACAGTATGTAGACATCTTCAACTGTACATATACATAATCATCAAATATTCATTCAGTATTTATCTATTTGCATTATTTCCTTTGTTTTTTCTAATATTCTATAGTTGGGCTTTGGTGCTCTATATGCATATCTATACAATATTTATATTTACACCTATTTTTCACTACTTGTTTACATGTATCTGTCCAGTTTTGTTTTCCTTGTACCGAGCTGTAATTTCTATTTTTATTCTGTGTAAATACGTTATTAGAGAGTTGATTGTACAAATACGATATTTTTAATAAACTGTGTGGACGTATTTCCCCCGGTAGCTACCGTGAAAGTGAGCTTGGAGAAAATAGAAATCAGAAGTCTAGAGAGTTATTGTAATCTAGCATGTTCCTGGTTGACTAGCATGTTAGCGATTGGCTCAACAGCTTTTCTATTTACCAATGAGTCCTGTGAGTCCTCACTCCTTTGTAGAAACACGTGGATTCATTTGGTTGTGCATTAATTGTGCCTCCTTCTGGTGTGACCAGGACTTATGACTGAATGTGTCACCAACTGAAGGAACTGAAGCTTTTTGTTCTTTTTTTGTGGCAGAACAGTCCCACTGGTCTCTGAATTGAGCCCATATCTTCATGCAGACAAATATGGGACAAAACAAACCACACTGTGTGCTCGCAGGACTTTGGTGTATTCACATCCTCTGCTGCTTTTGCGCTTTGCAGTTGTTGTCTGAGTGGGAGGTTTTGGGTTGCTGGGTGAGCTTTGGTCATCCATATTAAGTGGCTGTTTAATGGACCAAGCAGCATCAGTTGACAATGCTAAGGGGTGTGAGCGAGGTGGATGGCGATTTCCATGTCAGACTGAGGGAACTGGAGTGAAGCTCAGGGATTACTCCCTCAGACGTTTCATAGAGGAGGCAAATTGAAAAGGGAGGGAAAAAATCCTGGCAAACAATTCATGTTTGTCACCTGGTTTTCTCTCGCAGGGGCTGCGTTTCCTTATCGGCCGCTTGCAGTTTTGCCGCAATTTCTTCCATTGTCTTTCACCTCCGCTCTAAAGCCTGCCGCGGCTGCTCTGAGCCCCATTTCCTAAAAGCCAGCAGCTGGGTTAAGCTAGGAACCATTAGTGCTTGAGTTTAACCCCTGTCAGCTTCATGTGTTTCACCTTCTGAGGAGGAACTTGCGCTGATCTTCTCCAGGGTCACACGGTGGATTCTTACAGAGGACGGATCAGGGGCCGCTGTGGTGGGCAGTGACTCGTTACATATACTCAGTTACATGTATTCTAGTACTAGGGGCTGCTGTAGCTCAATTGATGGAACAGGTTGTCCTTTAACCTGAGAGTTGACGATTCAATCCCCGGCTCCTACTGTCCAAAGGTTGAAGTTGAGCAAGACTCCAAACCCCACGTTGCTCCATGAGCGCTTTACAGCAGTTTAAATACAGATGTCAAATTGCATGTATGTAGTATGTAGTAATTTGAATAAAGTTTTCTTGTACTTTAATTGTACTTCGTATAGTTGTTCTGCAGTTTATGTTTTACTCTTACACTCAATTAATTAGCAATAAAATATGTGTAGCCTACCTGTACACTTCTCACTACTTTTACTGATAAATAATTATAATAAACTGAGTAATGACAAAAATAAACGTACCTTCCTTATAGACGAAATTCTTGGAAGGATAATGTATAGCATTTCAAACACGTGAATCGAATTATTAGTTTGACATTTTGGGAAATATATTTATTTGTTTTCTTCCGAGTTGACTGATTCACCCGGCATTATGACATGAAACAGCGGTTTTAAAAAGTAATCACCAATGAATGCGATGGTGGACTATATTTAGCAAATCAGTGCCAGGGGCAAGACGAACACAATTGTCAAGTTGCTGTGAAGCGTGTGCACCGCATGTCTTCTCAATATCAACCACCATAGTTTTTAACTCCGCTCCACAAAACCCCAGCAACACCCGTGGCTACTAATCCCCCAGGAAGAGCGCCGGGCTTTGAAGCTAATTTTACATGGGGGCCAAACGATCGAGTTGAGTCAATGTCAGACTAAAGATGGAAACTAAGTCGAGAATTCTGTCTGATACAAGGATCCTACCTCACTCTCACAGCTCTTCCTGAGCTTTCTTTCATTTTTTCTTCCCTGTGAAAGTGTTTTTGGGGGTAGTTTTCTCTCATCTGAAGTGAGGGTCAAAGGACAGATTGGGTCGTATGCTGTACAGCTTGTAAAGCCACTTGAGGCAAATTTGGGATTTGTGATATTGGGTTTTCTAATTAAAATTGACTTGACGTGGCTATTCCTTCAAACACTAGACATTTTTTGAGATTGTGATCTCCACCTTCCTCCAAGTAGAAATTGAGTTTATATTACTTTGGAACAGCAAATACATAGAATGTTTTTTTTCATTTTTGGTGAAAGTATTTGTCTCAAAGTATGTCTGCTAAACATTCAGTTACAATATAGATCAAGAATTCAGCCAGCTCCTAATATTCATTATGTTGCCTGCTTGCTTTTCTCTGCCATATTCTAAGGGTACATCCCAAGTCTCTTAATTGCATCCCTGTTTTCCTCACTTGCGTCCTTTCCTTGAGTCCTAGTCCCTCACACCAGGGATGCATGGAGAGACGCAAGGAAACCATGCGAGGAGAGAGGAAACGAGGAAATGACAATTAAGAGACTTGGGATGCACCCTAACTCTGTTGTCATTCTGGATTCAGCTACTCCCTCTGACATCTAGTAACCCCCTTTCCTGCCATTCCCATCACCTGACCATCCCCGCCCCCCTGCTCGCCTGGTCCACATTTCCCTCACGAGTCTTGTAGTATATATGCGCGCCCATTTCCAGCTTTTTCCCTCACTGCCTGACTCATGAACCAATTATTCTGTCCCCAACTGTTTCCTGGGTAGGTTTACCTGTTGTGCCTGCCTAGTTTTGACCCGTACCTGCTTATTGATGCAAGTAAATGTGAACTTCTATCTTAACCTCTCTGCTTGTGAGTTGTGCTTTTGGATTCAAATTGTGTTGTGTTTCTAAGCCGTTACAATGTATTTCAGTTGTTTTCCTACAAAACCCCTCTTTTTCAATCCATTTGTAACAACTGCAGCATTATTACCAAAGTGCTTTTGTTGCCTAACCCTAATCCCACACAGGGACTTACATACAAATCCTGATCTCCGGTATCAAAATCCTGCACTTTGTACGCCCGCCATCCACCTTGACCACCTCCCTTTTACTACCATGCGGCACAGATACTCGAACAAACGTTGGCTGTGAATAAAATCCAGGCAGCAATTATGTATTCCCAACACAATACAACACATTAGTATTGTATAAACAAAGTGAAGAGGGGGTGGCATGTTTGGTTGCCTGGTTATGACTTCTTAGCCTGGCAGTTCATTTAAGGCTCCTTGCTAAGTGTACTTCATCGTGATCTCACAAGGAGAGGCTGTGTATGACTATTCATAGCGATTGAGTAGAACAACTTAATGTAAACCAAGGCCACTTTTTATTTTACTGAACATGGTGTAGAATAAACAATATTATACTCATGGCAGTCAAAATGGCTGCCGTAACTAATGGTATAAACCCTGGCCTTAGATGTTTCACGTTGGAACTGTGAATTAAGCCAATTAGGCTTCACAGGGCACAAAAGAAGACAGAAAAGGCATGGACATATGGTGCTGCCTGGGCAATTAGTATCTGTAAACGTGGATCAGACATTATGTAGATGAGAGGAAAAACAAAAAGGCGTTTGGTTTTTTGGGTGCAACAGCTTGCGTTTCTTAAAGATAAAACTGAGACTGGGTTTCGCTTGGACTGACAATTGGCTTATTCTGTTTTAAAATGAAGCCATGAGCGAGGAGCGTCAGATATTTGCCAGCTACTTCTTCCCAGCTACAATGTGAAATGTAAATGAGGGCATGCAAGCAGTAGAGACATTTGAGAGAGGGATTTTCTCTTTGAACATACAGCCCACTCAGTGAATTGCACTGACACTGAAAAATTGGGAATTTTGATTGATTGAATTTCCTCCATTCCTTTTGGTGAAGTTCACATACAACTAGAAGAAACCAGAAAATCCCTCTTGGAAAGGTAGCCTTGTGAATGTGTCTTTTAAAAAAAAAAAAAAAAAACATTTTAATGGCTTACCTCTAACTCAAGACCTCTCTTACACTCTTTCCCCTTTAGGCTATTTGGGTAGAGCCTTTGGAGGAGATGATTAAAAATGTATATTGGCTCAAGATTGACAGCAAACACCATTTGATGTGAGCCACATAGATGCTTTGGGTTTGTGGGCTGCTTTCTGGCAGTTTCACAGGCACCACACACCACTGTTTACTCTTCAGTGAGATGGGCGGAGGACATAGGATGAGATGGACAGACGGAGGACTTGTGTGGTTCTCACAGAGCTCTACTCTGCTTATCTCCCTACAATATGCATGACAGCCTCTGTAGGACTACAGACAGACGGGGGAGGAGGCGTACCAGTTGCTCTGCGTCCTCAGCCTCCATCTCTGCCACTGTGGGTAGTTGCCTAGTTTGGGTCCTGATGTAGCACCTCTGATGTTCGGCAAACCGGATTCCAGTGATTCCCTTTGAAAAAAGAAATGAAGGGATACTCAGAAATTTAGAAATGTATCATTCATTAGCTCCCTGTGATGTGGATAACCCTAAAGCACTGGGACTATCATTTTAAAATGCTCAAGTTTTTTTGCTGATAATCAAAGCTCTTAAAAAAGTCAAAGAAGTTAAAACCTAATGAGTGAGAAGAGGTGTGTTTTGGTCTCTTTTTTTTCCTTTACGCATGGTATAAAATTGATGACTGCCCGGCCCTTGCAACACAGCTCTTGCTTTCAGGGCTGAATGGAAGTGAAAAGGCGGGGGGTGTTCCTCCGTGGGTGTATGCTTCAAAGCAGATAGCGGTATATATCGCACAGGAGAGCACAGCGACATTGTTGAAAATGAAGTGTTTTCTACAGAGAGTGACCCCATTGAATTAGGCAGTCATAGGTCCCTGTCACACTCTTAATCTGCGCAGTCAAGTGGAGTCACTCTCTTCAGCTCCACTGATGATCCTCCGCCATGTGGACTGTAGCTCTATTCATACTGACACATAGAGCCTCAATAGGCATGAAGATCTGTTAATTCTCTCTCGCTGCCATTCTTTGTTAATCTAAGATATTCAGATGGAATAAGTCTGAAAGACTCTCAGTATCTCAGATTGTATCCAATTTATTTTCTGCAGACTAGAGCTGCCCTTTCAGCACACTGTATTAAAACAGACGGCAGGATCTACATCTGCCGTGGCTGCTTTACAATTGTATCAACTGAAAATTGTAAATTGTATGAACTGTATGGAAATGGACTTGATTCAATCTAAATTTAATTACGGTAACAGTGATTGCTCTGACATCTCCCTTTGAGTCGGTTAACTTGACCATGTGGGGGCTTTTTTTACATTTTCTGTGGCGCTGTCACTCCGAGAGCCAGATACCCGACGCACATGACATGATGCATTGTGATGCCTGTCATAATCTACCACACGTAATTTTGTCCATGCGGGGAAAAGGGATGGGGCAATAATGGTCTCAAGCACAAAGGCATAATGTTCATGCCAGGCTTTATTGTGATGGGTCTCTGTTTAATTTGCATCTTCTGTATTGGCGAGCTGCAGCAGAAGAGGAGAGGGCGATGTTGTGATGAGATACAGCGATTACTGCGGTTGGTCAATCAGACAATGAAGACAGACACATTAACACATTGGGATGAGAAATGGAAAAGTGATGTCATTTAAACACACAATGATAAAATCTGCAAGATGCTTATGTATTCATGAGGGTGGAGAACATGTTACTGCATGCATCATTCAGCTCCTGTGAATAAAGTAGTTAGGCAGGTATTGGCTTAGTTTATGTACGATATTATCAACATATTATTATGTATTTAAAGGACCTTTCTTCATCTTTGAATATCTAACTTACAATCCTAATCGTTGTGCTTCAAAAATCAGGGGCTTTTTGGGGCCAAGGACCCCTTACATTAGAGAAAATATCCCCAGGACCCCTCTCAATCGTAACACCAATTAAGCATAAGCTAACTACCATTTCTACTCTTTGGAACAATTTTTATTTTAAAACCTTTCAATCTAAATACTTCAGACCTGTAAACAAAAGCACATTCAAATCTGAATCATGTTAATACAACTTGGAGGGTAATTTTATTCAAATTACATTTGGCCTCAACTTGACACCATTTATAGTCTACATTTCAAGTAATTTATGTTAATAACGTTCAGAAAATGAACAGTAGCAAGACTGGCATAGTCCTAATAAATCCAGACATTTAAGCTTACCGTAAGTGCTCCATCTTAAAAATAATGAACTTATGGCTGCGTGTCACTATCAAATCAGAATCTCTGTTGGCCCAAAGCTATCGTGGGTGGGAGTAATGGACACAATATGTTTGTTTTATTGGCGCAAATGATCCCCATCTGTAGATATACGCTTTTTAATGATACAGCAATATTATATAATTTATTGCGTATTTTTCGTTGACCCCTGACTGAGAGAGACTAAAAGTAAAATATAAAAGAAATACAGCAAATATAAGATTACATATAACCAGCATGCCTGTTTCTGTTCTGTTTAGCTACATAAATATTCTTATAAATTGCATAAAGCACTGTTCAATCACTGCATGTTGGCAATAGCCCTTTCTACAATATCAGGACATTGCGGCGGAGCACCAAAATCTAACAGCGATGTAGACATATATTAGTTTCCTGCGGTCATGAATTTTCCAAAAATGTTTCCAAAAATGAGGGATTTTTGTTTCTTCTTATGATGGATGAGGACTGCATGATTTGCAGTGCAGTGTACAGTCCAAGAAAGAAAGGTTAGCTTAAAAAAATGTATTCCCCCCTCATATTTCAGTGCAAATATGTGTTACTGACAAGTAAGCACATTTATATCATCAATTGACTGACAACATTTTGGCTAGTATTATTTAGACAGTTTTATAAACCTTTGCCAATTAAGTCAGCCAAAAGATTATTTTTTTCTTTTTTCCAAATTATATATATATTCTTTAACCATGTAAAAGTCTGCTTCACTAAATTACTTTTAAACCATAATTTTTTTATTATATTTTGTATTATATTTTACAGATCCACCAGCTGTTTCTTCCAACATCTCTGGAGATTTATGGATGTTGGTTCCAGCTTCAGACAAGACGTCATCTGAAGGTAAACAACTAAAACGAGATGACTGATAACTGCTGCAGCGTGGATTCACCATAACTGAATCTGGTATCGCTGGCAATATCTGTGCTGGTGGCTCTTATACGTGTGTTGAAGCAGACAACTGATGTAGTAGGACTGGTGGCAGGTGAAAGCCAGCAACACTTGGAGTGCTGAGATAAAAAAATGTTTTATCCACCCTGATCAAAATGCACAGATTTGATTGGCTAAGTAGCATCACATGGTATGATTTACAACTCATGCAATTACTCTGAGTTTCCTGTGCTGCTAAACCGGTGCTGTAAAGGATAAAAAAGCTGTGCGGGTTAAAATAACAACGCTCAGTGTCGGCCATAGCACCGTGTCCTGGTCCCGGACCAGTTTTGTTTATTAGTGACCTCTGCTTTACATACAGGGTGGCACACTGGTGCAGAACAGCAAGAATGGTTTCCTCCTATTGTCCAAATACATGCAGGTTAGTTTAATTGCGACTCTAAAGCTGCCAGTACAGTATCTGTGAGTGATGGTGTTAATCTATTTGCCTGTAGTTTTAGCAGTAGCCCTGTGATGTACCCTGCTTCTCGCCTAATTTGAGCAACGGTATAGGCCCCGAGACGCCTGCGATCCTGCTAAGGATAAGCAGGTATAGATATTGGACATTTGCACATATGAGGGACATAACATTAGAATCACCTGGCAACATAACAGAAACAACTATTAATACATACATGAATTGAAATATGTGTAAAACAAAGTTTGAGATGTGTGACTCAGGATTAGTCCACGAGGGCTCAGGGCGGTCCCCCACAGACTTCAGTTCCTGAGGGCCATCATGTAGACTTGTTAAACCTTTTACATTCTTTACAGGTTGAAAATGAGTTGGCCAGATCAAATTTCCATGTAAATATCAGAAAACATAGAGTCCAGTTCTTCAGTAAAGGCATGATGGCAGCACGACCATTGTTTAGTGTAGCGAAGGAAACTTCAACTTTGGTGTCCCCTAGGGAAATTTTGTGCTTGAGTCTGAAATAGGCAACTACACAAATAGGCTATACCCTTAATGTACAAGCTGAGAGCAATGACCCATTATGATGATGATGATAATAATAATAAGCTTTACATAGAACATAATCCAATGAAAAAAACATTGGTGATTTTCTCTCCATGTTTTTCCCATTCTCTCCTGTCAAAATGAGTGTAGTATTGGTCTAAACAATAGCGAGTGGATTTTGCCTGTGGTCCACAGACCTGGTGGTATAATCCCCTCATTTTTCATTCCTCACGCAGCCCTCAGGCTTGATGGAGATTGTTTTAGAGGTGGCTTTGGTCTGTGTGACAACATACAGCCTTTTTTTTTTATACATAAAAAAAAAAATCTATTCTAACATCCGCACACAAGCTACCTCTTAGTACAGCCTATTGTTTTTGTGTAGGTTTCCTTCCCTTTAAAAACAAATCACTAAGGTTTGAATTACTCTGCTCAACCGCTTGTTTCTTAGTCTTCCATAGTGGAGCACTGAATCAAACAAACCTCCTCGGGGGGTGTGCTTTACTTACAGGAAGTGGAACAAGCAACAGGCACATGTGTTTATGCGCACGTGAGTGTATGTGTGTGCGTGTGTGTGTGTGTGTGTGTGGTGCTTGGTGAGGGAGAGAGAAAGAAATGGAGATTGATTGCAGAGGTTAACGTTTTCCGGCGCTGTCCTGAGTTTCTATCATATAGAGCCATTTTAGATTCAGAGACCATTGTAATAACTCAAAGTAGATTTTTGTTTGGGATGAGTAGCTTCCTGTAACATTTCACAGTAAATAATGGTGTGAGAATAAGAAGATTCATTAACCAGTCAAACAGCACGCTCCCTTCTCCGAGGTGCAGCTTGCGTAGCCTCCTGCACACTCGAGAAAGAATTTAGGAATGAAAGGTAAGTTAATGAGAGCTGCTGGAAACAAAATTGCAGTTGAAGAAGGTGTGAGAAACAAATAGAGATGGGCTTTTTAATGGTGTTTGTCTCTGTAGTGCCAAGAAGTTACTGTATAAAATTAGCAGGAAGAAAACAATTATTTTAGAAAAATACTTTCTTTGCTCTGTGTGTGTGTTTGCACACTCAAATACACGCACACACACAAGGAGTACAGTCACTGATATTTCTGATCCCTCTGTACACTTCACTGAGTATAATTTCCATTATCTTGCTTCTTTGTCGCACCTGTTTTCACTGAGTGACAAAAGAGGAGAAAATATTGTTAAGGAAAAAATGATTTCAACAAAGGATAAATGTTGTCAGCCGCCTCTTTGAAAAGGGCATAATGTGAACATCATAATTCTCACAGCGCTGAGGAGTATTCAGCAAAAGACGAATAGCTTACGTGGCCTTGTTTAACCTTTTAACTTACATTCTTGAAGTCGTGCACTTCAAGTACCTCCTCGCTGCCGTTTCCCATTCTGAAAATCTCAATGCGCTGACCTGGGTCGATCTCCATCATGCCGTCTCTCTCCACTCCATCCAATACAGCTTTGTACTGGTGGTCGTACACCTGTAATGACACAAAGTACTGTGACTGTGGTGTATTTTTCAATATATAATTGTTTTGTCCCAAAGAATGGTAAAAAACATTACAAGAAGGCCAATTTCTTGAGTCAATTTATAGAAACAAAAACCTTGAGATTAACATGAAAATGACTACAACTGGAGCAATATGTCACTTTCTTTTTAAAAGCAGTCAAACAGAAAGCCGCTGACATGACAATGACAGACTAAATAATGAAATCAGTCTGATTACCATGCCAACATTAAATAGGATACTACACGTTTAACACTATTTAAAAGTATTTTAATCTCCTAAAACCAATTGTCTTAACACGTGGCCAATAAACATATTGATATACTGTCCCTTCATAACATTTTTATGAAGAACATGTATTCGGGTGATAATTATCTGTTGGTTTGTCACTACCAGGGACCCCTTAACAGTAGAAATAGTCATCTCAAATATTAATTAGAGCAGCTTTACAGTATCAAAGGCTGGATATTTCCTTTAACCTACCCCCATATTACACAAACATCCATCTCAAAACATCACAGCCAGTTTTGACTGGATATCCTGAATAGTCTCAAACACAACATCTAACTGACATCTAAATGGCTATATTCATAAACTAACATCAGTGGTAACTGTCACTTGTGCAATTAAAATATTTGTGTTGACGAGCTGTACAGTTAATTAAGAAAATGTATTGATAGAAGGAGCCTGAAGTAAGGAAAATAAAGACCCTCTGAATCTCTGGTACAGTGAAAGCCTTCTCTTCACTGTTGCCTCAAAGCAGTGTTGTTTATCACAACTGCTTGCTTATGTACTGTTCTTGGACACGCATGGATGGCTCTTAAAATTCCCTGTCTGAAAAAATGATTCATGCCCACCAGCTGAAAATATGCTATTAATATTTATGTGAGTGTTGTGTTATGATGAGAAATATATTGCTGAGTTCATCTTCATCTGTCTCAGTGGCAAATCAGAGGCTCACCAATGAGACGCGTGATTAATGAACACACTCGGATGGGAGTCCATCGGGATTTATACCCCTCATCAGAAACATCTGAATGTCCTCTAACGCTCCGACACATTATTAGCTTTCACTTTTCACTTTTCACTCTTTCACGTGTTCAACATGTTTTTGTGTCTGCCTGCTTCTACGCAGTGCATTTGAATACACTGGATCACACACAGCAATGACTTTGCTTTTTTTTTTTATTCTGGTGGAAGAACAGAGTAATAATAATCAAATGGGATATAATTCTTAATAGAAGATTACTGTTAGAATGGCACTGGCCTATAAATCTCCATTAGCATGGGTCACAGTAGCCTTGGCTCGAAAGAGAAGTAGAACTTAAAATCGTCAGGAGAAGCCAAATTAAGATGGGCTTGAAATTTAAGTGTCAATTGAGCAGTTATGGATTAAATTGGGGCGATGAAACAGTCTGGACGTCTGTGTGGTGAATTAAAGTTCTATTTGAGCATTTCTTTTATATTAACATAAAGGTGGAATGGGGGAATAGATTCTGGAGGCTTATTGATTTATACTAAAACAGTGAATTACATTTGCAGCAGGCTATCACTTTTAAAGAAAATCCAACGGTGGGAATCTCCCCACTGCACCAGGTTGAAATAGATAATAATGTAACAGTTTGACTTCAACTGGTTCAATATCCAAAGCTGCTGCTGTGCACCATAATTGGCATTCTGAAAATAGAAATGAATAGCCTCTGTACGGCTTATTTTGATACTTCTATGTGCTTTAGTACATTGGGAGACTTGCAGTGTGATTTATGCTGCAATAAGTGGAAGATTGTTGAATACAACACACTATTTTGCCTCGCTGTAATGACGTTCATCATTGTAATTTGTTTTTCTGCTGACTCTCATTATTTACGTTGTACGTTTATGTTTGTATATATGCAATGGGAGGTTTAAAGACTGCTTGTTTCACATAATTTACTTATCTTGTACTATTTCTAAATAGGAAATTCACAGAAACTGTCACTTGGCTGCACAACCTTTGGAAAATAGTGTGAAAGTTAATTAGCTTCCCATATGACAGTGAAAAGGCAGATAAAAGGCCAGCACATAGGGGAGGCTCCAATTTACGTTATACTCTCAGTACAAAGACTCTTAAAGGCAGCTGTGAAACTACTCTGGTCAAGTTTAATACGTTGGAAACTCTGGAGGCCGCTGTGACATTAAAGCTGCAGTTTGCTAGATTTTTATTTGAATCAACAGGCGTACAGTTTGACTAGAAGATCTTAACTCAGAGTCCACATACCAGCTCAATCAGAGGCACTGAAAGAATTGAAACAATGGTTATATTGTTGAATTTCTAATATAATCATAAACAATGGCGACACAGTAGACCAACACCTGAATGGATATGATTGGATGTTAGTCACCTGAAAGCTATGATTGAGCCTAACTGAACCAGCTTCAACACGCTATAAACACAACATTATCACATTATCACCCTTTACACATCTGGCAGATATGGATGCACATTTAGTTGGACCACCTGATGATTGTAAGTCCAAGATTCATTCTCCTTTTGACTTTGTGGAGAGTTGCGGTCGAATAGCATTCTTTTTTTTGCAGAGTTTCCTAACTGAATTAAATGACCTGGGAGAATTACAGTGGCAGCCGGGTAAGAGCTGGTCAAATTCGCTCAATGCTGAGTAAAGGTATTGCTCCAGATGCTTCTGGAAACGATTCTGTGAGCAGAGACTTAACGTTTGGAGGCTGTGAAACAAAAAAATGGTCCGAAAGATGCTAAAACGCTCTGTAAAGCTGAGGGGAACTGCAGAGTCAGGTGATAATTATCTGTGGCTTCATCATTTTCTTTTACTGCTAAAATGAAAATACTGATTGGTGCAGCGACATGCATTTAAAGCTGTATGTGATTAGGACTCATTTTATATTTACACCACAACTTCCTTTAAAAAACTCTCCTTAGGTATAACATCTCTGCTCTTGGTTTGCCTTTTTTTTAAAAGAAACTGTCTTAGCTAATTAATCTAGTAATTAAAAAAAAAGACTGCACAGCTCTCTGAAATCCCATTTTATGATTTCTGGAATTTGACATTCTCAAAGTTTAAAAGCATTTCCTTTCAACATGTGAAGTTTCTTACTGTGGCTATAAGCAACAAACTGTAGTCTGAAGTTGAGCCTCCTTGTTGTCCCACCTGAATATAAACTTCTAACAGCACATCGAAGTGCAAAAACAACTCGCAAGAATAAGAGCAGTTGTTTATAACTGTTCATGTGCAGCAATCCGATGATGTCTTTGGACGTTATTGTTATTTTACAGAACTGAACAATGTATTTGAACACTCAAAGGTTACATAACAAACTGGCACCGTACTGAAATGCACGTTGACTGCCGTGAAACATTGCTGCAAAGCAATTCTAGTTATTTACTTGAGAAACGGCCTTGTCCGTTATCCCTCTGGAACACCAGCCGATATCCCTCTCATCACAAGACCGTTCTACAGTATGAGATGAAAATTTCAGAAAAGAAAATATTCAAGCTAAGGACGATGTGCGGCGATCTGTGTGGAAGCCTTCCCAGACAATGCTTGTTTATTTCCTCTGTTCAAGGTTTCTGTCTGAAGTGGTTCTTAACAACCTCCACCTAGATGGTTTCAAATGCAAACTCACAGCGAAGGGAGTGAATGAGAAGCGGCAGGCACAGCCAGGGTTGTTTGTGCGAACGGGTTCTGGTGTGGCACCCGAGGACATTGAGCAAAGGTCACGTAGATGTTGTTACAGGTGAGTGGGTCGCAGTTGGCTCTGTATGTGTGTGTGTGTGTGTGTGTGTGTGTGCATATGTGCATCTATGGAGGAGGCAGCCGCGGAAATGAGAGAGATGACTTGATGACAATATGTCGTCTTAGTTGTCCTTGAGGGTTAGGAGATAGAGGCTCCAGTCATGCGGAACTGGATGCCTGTCACTCACGGCGGGTCGGTGATGGCGGTTGAGGGAGGGTGGGGAGGTATGTGTGTGTGTGTGTGTGTGTGGGAGTAGGAATGTGGAGCGGGGGCTGCACGGTGCACGGGTCTCCTGGGAGCCATAGGCAGCCCTGTGATAGATCGAAGTGGGCAGCAGCTTATACAGTCCCACTGGAGAACACCGTGTCCTTTTGGTTTTAGTCCTCTTTGAAGTCCTTGCTGGTTTTAAAACACCTTTAGACTTGTGGCTTCAAATTCTGTTTGACAAAACCTGTATAGTGCGCCACCATATTTATCTACAGTATGATAGTTTATCTCAAATATATCATGTACATATTATAGACAGAAAAATCCTCATTCTAAAACAAGGAAGTAGATTGTGTGTGTCAGCACCATCTTTAAATGTAATTCATTTTCGGTAAGTTGCCAATACTGGTAGGACATTATTTGCATGGCTGCATGAGGTTTCTTTTCAAGAAATTGTTATTTGGTAAACACTGTCTATGCATCTATTTGAATGTAATTTGGCAGACTTGGTTTACATGAATATAAATTAATTTTACATTTACATTATAAATACTGTGATCTTAGCTTGAAATTGCATTTTCGAACAAAATGTATACACCTACAAATATTAACCTACTTAATAGTAAAGGCTTAATACATTTTGACACAGTAGTCCTGGTAGAAAAAGCACATCAGGTGTATAAGGGTATAGGTGTATATAATTAATGATGGCTGAAGTCCATGTTGCACAAGCATCTAGTGATGGAAATGTGCTTTCCTACCAGGTGACAAGGGTCTGTATATGTAGCATTACATTATATTTATATTTTACTCATTTACTCTGGCTCTCTGTGCTTCGTAACTTTTTTTGAGTCGTTAATTTAAAGCCTCACCTCAGTTATTCCGCGACTTTCCATAAGTCAGTATATGTACGTTAACCAGCTACAACAATCACAATGGCAGCGGTACACATACAAATGGCCGCCTCTCTGACCATCCTGCTATGTTGATTTGAATCGGAATGTCCGTTCTACTCATATTATTGGGCCAACCCATCAGATCACATTTGAATCATAGACTGTGCTCGAGAGCTGCTTTAAATTGGCAGAGAATGGACCACTTAGCCATATTTGATCGGGAGAGGCTGACATTTCCTATAGTGGTTTATAAGGAGATTCCCGAGTTGCACCGATACTGAAACTGCAGAAACTCATGCTGTCTGGGTGCTGAGTCACACAGAGTTTGATGTCTCTAGATACTCTGTTGTAGTGTGCCAGAAGTTGCATTGTTGTTTGTGTAATGTCAAACTGGTACAGACTTCAGATGTTTATTTTATTGTCTATTATACAGCTTTTATCTGTGGCTTATTGTCCAGGATTTACACCCGTGAAGTCTTATTATTAACCAATATTTTGCAGTAAAAACAAACGATTAGGGAAAAAAAACACCTCTATAATGAGGCTTTTCTGCCAGGTTTAAAAGAAATCATCTGACTTTTCTTTGTTTGTACTGCAAAGCTCAAACTCAAATGAGCTGGGCATGGAAAAGCAGAGTCAGGTGATCAGCCATCTTACCAGTGCTGCAGAGGAAGCTTTCTCCCTGTGTTTTCCTCGTGTCTACTGCTGGCTCCTCTTTTTCAACCAGCCTGCACCAGACTTATTTTCAGAGCTCAAGTCGCTTCACATGGGCAGTCACATGATAGCAACTAATGTTTCCCAAGTACTTTGCTGCTTTCGCTCTGGTTGGCAATGTTGTTTTTATTGGAGTTTCATAGGAGTAAAAATGGAACATCTCTGTTAGGCACATTGGAAATTGCCACTGCAGAGGTGTAAACCTTTTTACAAATGATAGCAAACACAGTTACTGCTAGAATAATTAATCCTCCTTTAGAATATAAACAGTTAAAGAGACACACATGCGCAGACGCACACACACGTTATCAAGTTTCACCAGAAACACGAGAAAATTACAGGTAATGAAAACAAACCTTGGAGAATTCTGGGAAGCATATCACATTAAGCTGAGAGGAGAGCAGGAGCAGGTTCCTATGGTGATATTATTTGAAAATGAGGATCCGCAAGGGGAATAATTACAGCTGGTATAGATTTACCACCCACCAGCACTGGTGCAGATGGCCTTCACACATATGAACACATGTTCTCGATATTCCCTGTCAGATACTGCGTGGTATGCATATTTGTGGATGTGTTTCTTGCAAGGTGATTTTAACAGATTTTTCTATAGAAAATATGAGAGAAAGAGAGGAAGAGAGAAATGCAAGGAGAGAGAGCGAGATCTGATTGTGTGGCGTCTCAGATCATGGGGATTATGCTTGTGGACACTGATTACCAAGCCTGTCAACTCTCAAGGCCTGGACAATTGGAATAAATGAAGTAGGAATGTTTTCTGGCTGCCAGACACATGCAGACTGCAGTTTGGTGATGCTTCCTGAATACAGGCAGCTGGTTCTGGACAGGCGCCAGCTCAGAGAATTCAATTTCGGAAATACTGGTCAGTCCTTAATGCGTCATCAACTTAGTTGGTACAGGGTAAAATGAGCCCACTGGCAGTGCACAGCATCAATCTCACTGAAGACAAAGTGACAGCGAGCAGAATACAACACAATGCAACATGTTGCAAACTGTAGCAATACAGTATACGGCTGTACATCAGCCATTTTATGATGACACTCGTATTGTCAATGAGTACATTTGCATTTGTGTATATTAAAATTGATTTTAACCTGTAAATGATTACAAAACCAATTGTAGGTAAAGGAAATAAACAATAAAGGCAGTTTACTCCTAACAAAACAGAGCAGTAGAAAGCTACACAATATTGTAAGGATTTTCTACAGACAGACAAGCTGCAGTTTATTGCTCCTGTAGTTTTTACACTACACAAATGCTTTTTTATTTCAAGACCTTTTTTAAACTTTCAAAGTGTGTTCCACATTTCCAGCTTCCCTCCACAACTATTATCTAATACATTTCCATCTGAACTGAAATTCACCCCTGAAACTCCTTCCTCAATCCTACTCTACACTTTAACACATTACAAAAATAAACAAAGGGGCATATTTTGTACAATCAAAATATTACATAAATTTACCTCAAAGCCACTTCTTTGTATTTCCTCCCACCAGTAAACCTATTCCGCACTATTCAAAGATTAGCAAGGCCACCATCCAAGAAAAGAGCTGAAATGAAAATTGGCTCTATCTTGTTGTCAGAAGCAGAAATTTATTGTCATGAAAAAAACGTTTACATCATAATCTTCAGTTGAAAAAAGTAATTTACGAACTATGATAACAACATAACTGAAAGGAAGATACTGAACGTATCTGAAAAATGTTTACTGACAATGTATTCCATTTGTTTTCCCTCCATTAGCCACTCTTAAAATACAATATCTTGTGCTAGTCGAGGAAGGATTGTGGTCTTGTTGTAGTATTGGTGAAAGACTAAAGTTTATACTGATAACACCTTAACCAAAGTGCATGTGTTGTCTAACTTAACTTAATGCAGGACTCAGGATGCAAACCATGAGCAAACTCTGAACTTCATATGCCCACTATCCACCAGCGTCTATATTGTAGCACTAAAGGAACACAATGTTGCTCCACTGTATACTGAGTATTGTAGCCTGAATGGAGAGAGTGACAATAACTTCTACCTCGATCCCGGCCAACTCTCTATGAAATGTATGCATCACTGAAATGTATCACTTGCTTACATTTCTAGAAGACAGGGTGGAAAATACATAACGAATAGCCCAACAGTAAATTAACAGTAACTAGTTGACAGTTACTAGCTATAAGCAACAGAATGTCCAAGTGCTGGTAACCGTGTGGTCCAACGCTTGAATGTCATGACAAAAACCTGTGCCGGGAGTTTTCAAGATAAGAACAAGTGTTTATTTTATGTAATTCTCTGTCCATTTTCATTTTTAGTCATTTAAAATATATAACCACCATGTCAGGCTTTCTTTGAAGCAAAATCAGGGGAATCTTTCAAATATGAAGCCAAAGCATGTAGTCTTTTGTCTGGAAGCTGCATGCATGGGCCCAGTCAGTGTGTAATGAGAGCAAGCAAAGTCAAACTCCGGCTCTAAATATAAATATTTGTTGGGCACTGAAACATTTCTGCATTGTAATTAGCACCAGCCGTTTCTGTGGTTTTGTTATATGTGGAGGTAAATAGCTGCATGCAAGCAATTAAGAAACTGAGCCCTCTTTTTATCTGCAGGACGTTTTATCATCAACAGCATCAACAAACATCAATGGATGTTTTAAATCAAGCAGCCAATGAACCTTGAATATTCACTATCCACTACACTGGTATAAACAAAAATGGAACTTATTTTGATCTTGCTGAATTTTATGATGTTGCATACTTGAGCTCTTGCATTTTTGTGGTATCTTAATGTTTTTGGAAGCCATACAAAAATCACAATAAGAGTATGTGGTGTGGCCTATGTAGCATTAAATTGAAAGCTAAAACTAGGTTGGCGTGGGGGTTAAAGTGCTTTTGGGAATTCACCCAAGCAATTACTTTAAGCATCAATTTGATGTTAAAATGTTTTACAGCTGCCAACGCCAAAGGCCAGTTAAGGAAAATGCTAAGGTCATTAGCCTTTCAAAGAATAAGCTAGAACGTGTCAAGTTGCAAAATCTTAATGGAGCCATCTTCCTAAAGCACATTAACACTGTTAAACAAACAGCTGCTGGCCATGTATCTCGCATGT
Organism: Pholis gunnellus; assembly: GCF_910591455.1. Classification (NCBI taxonomy): domain Eukaryota; kingdom Metazoa; phylum Chordata; class Actinopteri; order Perciformes; family Pholidae; genus Pholis; species Pholis gunnellus. Next base: position 17,647,581 of record NC_136537.1, read on the forward strand.
ACCTTCTTTCTGAGCCAATTTTGTTGCTTGATGGTTTATTTTTCTAATTTCAGCAGACAACTTGCTAAACACAGACTGTACGATGCAACTCAGATATTTCTAGCAGAGCTACAGTGGAGTTTAAACACCTAAAACATCAGTGATGAAGGTCAGATTTTGGAGTCAGTCTTACAGGAGCAAAGAGCAAAAGCTTCTTTTAAGCCCACTATTTTGCACTGACGTTCAATAAACACACCAATCCACTGTGGAAGACTAAATCCACGCTGAAAGAAATCTCAATAGACCACAACGTAATGCAGCCACACTCTAAAAGAAAGTGCATTTGCCAAAAAGGGAATTATGACATTTCATCACAAAAACCCACTCCTGAAGTGCATTAAACATCACAAACTGATGATACTTAACAGTGTAAGAGTATCCGAGAGTGGATTTTCCCCTTAATGTGTAGCAGACTGGAAACCATATTACTGTAAGTCTATCAACAACCATCCCTCCAAAAAAAGCTGTTTATATAGACATAGTGGAGGTGAAAATGCTTGAGCCTCACAAGGTAATGGGTTTGAGTCTTCTGCCCTGAATCAGATTGGTATCAGATAGGTGTCGGGTAGCGCAAATGGCCGTCGGTCTGGTAAAGAATCACTGAGACATACGAACTCTTCTATTTGAGTTATTTACAGAAATACAGCAGAATGTAGATAGTCAGTTCTCCCAAGATTTAAAAGATACAACGCAACATTTTGGGAAATACGCCTATTTGCTTTCTTGCAAACAGTTAGATGATATCGATGTATTGTAGATCTATACTCTATACTGTATGTTAAATATTAAGCTAGAAGACGATTAGCTTAGCTTAGCGTAGCCTGGAAGCAGTGGAAAACCGCTAGCCTGCTTCTCTCAAAGTTAAAAATATGACTACCACCACCTCTTAAGCTCACCATTTAACACGTTGGTTTAATTCATATATATAATTAGAGATCTAAAATCAGAGTTGTAGCCTATTTAAGCTAACTAGAAGGATGGATATAAGTTGTTTATCATGTAAGTCCCTCTAAAATCAAAACAATTTTGTCTTTTCATTCCTGTTTGTGTAAGGATTAAACAAATAAGATATAATGTGTTAATTTGCTTAACATGTGCTGGTAGATACATTTATTTTACTTTTCACTGAGCCAAGCTAGCTGTTTCCCCCGGCTTCAAATATTTGTGCTAAGGTAAGTTAATCGCCTCCTAGCTCTAGCTCCATACCTAACGCACAGACAGAAGAGTAGTGGTATCAGGCTTCTCATTTGATCAGATATAAAGCAAATAAGTATATTTCTCCAACTGTCCCTTTAAAGAGCCTCAGATAAATACCAGAAACCCCAAAAATCATTGCTGGGCTCTTCTCTGTTGGTTCAATGGTAAGCTAGAGGTTGAGTGTAAAAGTGTTTTCTGCATCTTGTTTACAGGTAAAAAAAGTGGAGGAAAGAAATACCTTTTTAAAAAAACAACAAAAAGGAAAAAAACAGTTACTCAAACTAAAAAGTTCTTCCAAGACCACCATTCTGTCTGAATAATGGAGCGTGGAGATATCTGAGGCTGTGGGAATATATGGAGCATATTTGTGCAGTAACTCAAGTGGAATTTTGGCAGAACTCTCAGACTATCATACCTCTCCTGTTTTATTTTCCATCGCGGTAATCGATTCATCACTGAGCCTCTGAATCTCTAACGTAGCCTACCTTTCTCTTCTGTCAGCCTACTCGTAGCTGAAAGGGATGTAATGACCCACTTTCTCTCCCTGTCCCTCGGCAGCTCTGCCGCTTACCACGTTTGACCACCTTGCTTTGGTCGACTACAGTTTGCAGCTGCTGTTAATTTACAGGAGCACTGTGCACCCCTTTTTCAGCTCTGAAGCATATATGACTAATCACACCAGTCATTTTAAACAACTTGAGCTCTCTCTGGCAATAAATCACCTTGATACGTGCTACTGTGCCTATAATAGAGCTGCATTCAGGAGGGAGGACTGCAGGGGGAACTTTGGGAGCTATTCAGTACTTTTGGTCAACACACTATTGTGAAACAAACTCACGGACTGGGACATATTGTTGTTCGATGCGTTTGTTTCTATGATCTCAACAAAAATCAAAGTGAAAACAACAAAGGGTTGTATTTTCTTTATACAGCAGCTCGGGGAATAGGATTTTTCCCCAGACTTTTTGCTTAAAATTAAATATTTTCCTTTCTTTTTTATCTTTTTTTGTTTTTTGCAGCTATAACTTTACAAGGCACAAACTTATGTGCTCAAGCAAATGTGACATCAACCTGGGGTGAAAATGAAAAGCTGCTAACATACATTTAACCAATGTTTGATCTGCTTCCAACATTTTGTGCACCGTCAAAGATCTGTCTACCTTGTACTTAACAAGATTTAGCCAAACCCTAGATAAACAAGAAAGAGGAAATAGTGGCTTTTTACTTCACCTCAATAACATGTTGAAAAAATGGCCTCCAAAATGGCCAGGAGTATATATTTTCTTTATCTTCACCTGCCAACTGTAAGAGAGAACAGAGGGACTTCACAAGGCCTTTAAAGATGGTGTGAAAACACCTTTTTAGGGCTCAACAAATGATGCAACATCCCTCAAGTACCACCAGCCAACATGAGAAAGAGTTTCCACAGTATCAACAACCAGTAGAAAGTAGTAAAGAAAATGAATAGAAGTTAAACTACACAAAGGCGTGGGCTTTGACTGTGTTGTGCAATTTTCTTTCTCCCTCTCATCATATTGTTCCATGTTGTATCTTCCCTTTGTGCCTTTACCTGGCTAGTAACCCCTGTGCCGAGCTGAAGAACAATCTGCTGCTTATCAGGAGAGCTGAATGAATCCTGTTGCTTATTGTTATCTCACAGACTTCAACAGACAAAGGACTGCAAGCAGTAACTGCAAGCCTCTGAAGTATGAGGCAGCCAGTCACAAGGTGAATGACCTCCAGTGGATCCGTCTCCTTGTCGCTCTGCTGGTTTTCAGCCATTCCACCTCCTAATAAATCAACAAGAGCACACTCTGCTATCCAGCAGCTAAGTGGCATTTAAGAAACAGCTTGTATGAGCTGTAAGGCTGCAATTTGGATCATTTAGACACATGGCAAAATTTGGGCAGATGAATGGCATTCACTGCAACCAGAAAGTTTTGAAGCCACTAAAGGAAAAAAAGTCTAAGTAGCATTTTGTAAAAAGTCAATGAAGGCTGAACTTTTGGTGGTTCAAAAGGGCAAAAATGCTTTCCATTTGCTCGGGTCTACTCAATATTGGGAATGTGACACATTTTAAATTCCCTGGCAATTTACCTACAGATGACAATAGATAGTTGCCTTGCTATTTATCAGCAGTGTGTGAAGTGCATTATTTGCGTGCCAAGATATACAAAAAAAAATGTGCATGGAAAGCAATAAAAGCCGGTCTACATTCAGCTTTCTGCAAAAATGCCGAGATGCTACAAATACCATTAACAGCGGCTTCTGCAGACTTCCACGGTTTAGTTATGATGATCAAAGTCCGAATCGCTACAACAAGAGCGCAAGCACCTCTGTTCTTTTATCATAACACACATGATATCCCACCACTGCTTTGTCTGTGCCTGATAACATACAGAACAAGGCAGCAATGCCCGTAACAAGGTAGACCGTTAGAACAATTCCTAACAGAGCTTCTGGAAGACATACAGGCTCATAATTGTTCAAACACTGTTCACGCCATGCTTCTGCCTTGAAGACACAATAAAAGAGGGAGTGATAGTCCAAAGCAGAGACACTGGGCTATCACACTGGGACTATTGGTACTGATGAGAAGCTCTTGGTTTGTTGCCATGGCCCCTGTGTGGGTTGCATGTCAGTGCTGCTCTTTTTAATAACGCTGAAAAATACTTTGAAGACCCAATGGGAGAATACAACACATTATGCTCCCAATGGTCTGGGTCCGTCTTTACAGCTGAACATTGTCTCATGCTATTAAAACAATTTGACTCTGTTTTTCAGTTATTAGGTAACCTACATGGTCCATCACGGTCAGCCACTAATGAAAGACATGCAAATGAAGCACTTTGAAGGAGCTAATTAATGTATTTCAGTGTTTCTGCCACTGGTTGGGAGTAAAACATTAAGAGAGGGAGCTGACAATGGGTCTTTTCTTTTCCCTCAGAATGAGGTAAATGAGCAGGTTTTCTCTCAATGTCATGTGAGGCCAAAAGGTTTTTTTAGTTTACACATCTAACACCCTCCTCGATGATTAGCCAATGTCACTTCCATTAACAACCAGTTAGTGTCCAATTGAGGTCAAGGGTTTGAAACTGAAGACACTTATTGATGATTTACTTAGAGACTAATTAAGTCGCTTTTGCAAAGATTAGAGTTGACAACTTATTAACTACCATGAGATTTACTGTATTTGTCTGTATGAGGTGGAAGTAGGGTGGACCTTTGACTACATAAGATCTAGGTTTCCCTAATAGATTTATTTTTATACATACACATCATTTCCAAGACAGGTTTTTTTTTTACGACTAAAGGAGCAATATAATTGCATTTGTGTCATCAGCACTGATTCAGTGATTCGGTAACATAGCTTTTACTCATCAAAACAGTATTTTTCATACCGGTAAAATCCATAGACTGTATATAAGTGAACTTAGCCACAGTGACATCACCCATTGGTTTGGCAACTACGGTTTTGAATCCCGAGGTGTGCATTTTGGCCTTTTGCCATTTACATTTTTTGTTGCCAACATTTTGTTTTCTTTTTGCAACCAGAACTGACATGAGAGGGTGAAGCTAAGTGCAACCAAATGCTGAATAAGACATTTTTAGTCTCCGATAAATGTTACAATTAACTTTCATAAACTGAAGACACACTATGAAAGTTAGTCGTAAAAAAAGACTCCCAGAACGTGGTAGCTAGCTGTCAAACACAAGGTAGCCACGCCCTAAAGCATACCTTGCTTTGTGTTTATTTTACTCTAAATGTGACTTACTATGAACATCATGCTGTATTGAGGAGTACAGAAAAAATGATAGAGTAGTACAACTTAACAGAAACGCAAGCAGAGTAAATAACGAAGTTTTGTCAGTTGCATTGTGTTTTTCAAGACCCAAGTCCCTGTACTTGTGGATTTAGCGGGAAACAGAGCGGCAAAACTGTCTCAAAAGAATCTACACAAGATGGGGGAGATTCACAAATGAATTTCCTTTGAAAAATATACAAATGACGATAGACAAGTTGTAAATTACGGTAAAGTTCGGTAAAGTGCTAGTAATGTTCCATGCTCATTAGCAGTATTGACACTAATGTACACGATGTGTGTCCATGTTGTTAGTTCAACTTGTTCTCCTTTGTGTCTCTGTGTTTGACACACAGTATGTGGTCATGATTTTTTGATGTCGATAGATGCCTAAAGAGTCACTTCATGCTTAAAATGCCTCATATTTTGAAGCATCTGAATGTACAAAGTATAGGGCTTTTTCTTTTTCATACAGCGTGGTGGATGTGTAGTTATCCAGCACTCATCACAAGTATGATGGATGACAGCTGCTGCTCGGCTGCTGTGTCTCATTTGCCCAGAAAATGTACTTCACCTTGTCATCTGACGGTGATAAAGCTTGTCAAGATCCTTTTCCTGGTAATCATGGTGGCAGCGGGACTGACCCGCTGACCTGCCTTAGTAGCTACGACGTGAATGGATGAAATGGAAAGGTTCAATTTGTGTTAAATGTAGGAGGAGGATGGTGGTTATTTTTGATTTTTCTGCTCACTGTGAACGCTGAAGCACAGCTTTCTTCTAACCAGTTACACAAGGGGTCTCAGACTCCTTAGAGTACAGTCTGTCCTCTGGGCTTTTGTCTCTCGCTGAGATAATGTGGGGCTCATTAGCTGTCTGGCGGGAACAAATAATAGCCTGGGTGAAATGTTGCAGGATTTAATTAACAACAATGCTGCCGTACACTACATATTAACATCAAAATTAATTCTTACTGAGAAATACATTTTTACACCAGGACCGGGGTTTTAACATCCTAAGACAAGGTATGTGTGTATCTTTACCAGTTTACACCTCTAAAAGTGCATTACATAAATCACTGGATAAGAAAACTGTATAATAGTTTTTAATTTCTTTACTGATAGATATTTGATTGCTTTGATATTTCATGCATGGTTCTTATTATTTTCTGTATGAATGAACAATTCCTCTGTGCCAAAATGGAGAAGTTTTTAGAAAAAAAGACCACCTTCCTATACTGTGACGGCCTGTTGTGCCTTGTTTGCTCGTCCCTTGCACGTACGCGGCGCCGTCCACTTAGGCTAAATGGCCATGGCCCTCCGTCTCTTGACAATATTGACATTATTGCTTTACGAGCATCACCATTTTTTCCATTCTTCGCCGTCAATGTTCTGTCCAACTTGTACTTAACAAGTTGTTTTGCTTTGAATAAGTCTAGCTACTCTGAATCTTTACAGCCTTTCTAACTTGAAACTACAGTTTTTTTATTGAGAATTTTTGACTTATCAGGAAAAGCACAGGTGTAACTAATAACATTGATAACTTAATGCAATGCATTAATCAATAGTGTTATTATTTACCAGCACAATGGCAAAAATAACTTTAAATTCATGTATGTGTTCACAAGAAAACGTTTAAATATTAAAGTTCTATTTTAGAGCCCTCTGATAGTGACACATCCTTTATTTTTCCTTTTTCAAACTGTCACGAGAAATTAAAGTGATACCATCAGTACGTCTCAGTAGGTCAGCCCACTTGCTGCATTATCCAGTATGTTGGCTAATCATTTTTCATTCCTTGACTTATGGATTCCTAACATCTGGAATGAATACATCATCATTAATGAGGTTCATTATAGCTCTAAAAACGAAGCTGTCTGGCTTACTTTGCTCATTTCCTGAGTAAACACTTGAAGTTTCACTGGATGATAGATCTCTCGCTAAAAGTGTGTTATTTTTTGCTGTTTTTTATTTATTTCCCCCAAAAAAAGAGGTTTAATAAGCCTTGCAGGTCTGGATGCTGTCATTATAATTAGCTAACATTCCAACTTTTAGAGCTGTTACAAGTTCTAATTTTCTTGCATAAAAAAAGACTAATCAGCCGAGGTTATTCAACATGAAGTGTTAGACTGAGCACCAGACAAACCTGAAGGGATGACGTAGATGCCTCTTCTCTCCTTACATATTGAGCAAGGTGACTAACGGCGCAAACTCGCAAAAAATCAATGCAACCCCTTAATAAATGGTGGCTGGTATATAACCAAGCCCTCTGACATTTCAGACTTTTTGTGGGGAATAGAGATTTACAAATTTCTAAAATCATGATCCATCAGAGTATACTGTATACCGACATAATGGCAAAAATATCTGATGTATAACTTCAAATACATTGAGAGAGTACAGATGAACAGAGTATTTCCAGTCTGCTGTTCACCTCTCTGCCTCAGCATTGCGGCTGTGAATGCACGCTGAGGCTATAAGCGGTGCAGACTTACTGGGCGAGTGAAAGTGGATGTGAAAGCTCAATCACATTCTAAATTGTAGAACAGAGCAGAGGAGTCTTCTTGGCAGTCACAATGGTGAGAGAAGAGAGAGGAAAGAGAAACGAAAAAAGTCTGGAAAGAAAAAGGCAAGCATTTGTGTCTGTTAACCCACCACACTGTACGTACAACATGCTGCACATGAGCTGCTGGTGGATTGGCAAAATTAAGTACAGGCAATTAAGATGCTGATCTTTTCTACACCCACATTATTCTAGCTTCTAAAAAGAGAATCACAGATGCACTAAAGTGCTGTTTATGGAACAATAAATAACTCCCGGTGGGCTTTGCAGTGCTGTCACGCTCTCTGTAGCAGTCACCGTCCCAGAAGAAGGCAATGTGCCACAACCGCCATGAAGCCTTCCTACCTCAGGCACTCCACTGGCAACATTTTAAAACAACTCTCTTTTGTTCTTCCCCGTCTGCATCCCCTCCCTCCCTCCCTCCTCCTGACTGCTCCCCGAGTCGACGGCATAATGCATCTTTTTAGGAGGGAACCCATAGCGGCCTAATTTAACAGCCAGGGAGAAACACCAGTGAACACTATAGCCTGCTAATGAATGAATGGGCCTGATGTGTAAAATCAGAAAAGATAACAGACTGAGGTGCAGGCCCCCCAAAAGAACGTCTTGCTAAACCAGCTGTTTAGATAAGCTCTGTTGCCTCCCCAGAATAATAATTCCTCTACACAGGTCTGAGTAAACAAACAGTGGAAGGAGAAGTTAGCACTGTCTTGTTTGGTTCTTTGAGCCAAAGTAAGAAGAAAAAGGACAATGGAATCATATCATGATCAAATCTTGTGTCTCTCTCCCCTGTTGCATGTTGACATCTGGACACTGAGGGGACAGTTGGGTATACACAGCCTATAGCAATAAATAAACAAAGGGGCGCTCGGCCTTGAAAAGCCATACACCTGTGACCAGCGGAAAGCAGCAGGCGCAGCAGTGTTCATTAAAGAAGCCGGTCCTGACAGTGAGGCATTTAAGAGGCCATCAGGAGCGACAACTCAGCAGCTACCTTGGGCCCGGAGAGGGAAAGGCATCAAGGTGAGCAATGCAATTCCAGCTTGAATAATGGAGCACTTTCCTCAAGTCTGACATTCATGTATTTCACAGGCAGTTTTGCCAAACAGACCAACAACACCTGTGAGCTCTTCAATATTCCACAGGAAAAAAAATGGTTTACAACGTTTACAGGTTCACATTTACTCTGTTGCCTGGCTGCTGGTTTGCAGATAATCTCGCTCAAAGTGGTTCATGAATTAATAATAGCACCAAATATGTCAAATCTAATATGAACATTTAGATTTTGGATTCTGTGCACTACAGACACACACAGCAGGCTTCCACGTCTAGATGTTATTCCTCACGATTTTTAAAAGTAATTTCTTCAAGGCAAACTATTCTCACTTTTCTCTTGGATTCACCAGCCAGATTCCTTTTTCACGGAGTTGCTGAAGTAAACTGGTAATAACAGAGGATTAATTTACAAGGAGGCAAAATCCCCCAGTGAGACTTGTGGCCCAGAACAATAACGAGCACATAGTAAACAGAAATTTGCCGTAAGCCAAAAGAGAATGCAGAGGCACCTAATCTACACACTGGAACACACCATGCACACCCACCCAAGCACAACCACGCCCTCACACACACACACACACACACACACACACACACCCACACACACACACACACACACACCGGCAGAGAAAGTGATGGCAAACTATCTTCCCCAGGCCTGTGTAACAACATATGTTTTCAGGTAATTAAAAGAAGATCCCAAGCGGTTATCGTGTCATATTGAAATACAATGCACAGAGCAAATTACCTTTCTGTGGTTATTTGTAAAAAAGCTGGGAGCAGGAGGTCACGTTGCTTCTGTAAACTGTGAGAAGGCATTCGTGGCTGCAGTCGTGCTGCGGTTTCCACTTTTAATTAGAAATGCTGAGCTCAAAGCTCTATGTAATGTGTGATATGCAATTTGTGTGTTTCTTTTGTTTGAGTGATGGCTAGTAGTAATTGTTTAGTGCAAGTACATGAGTTAAACTGTTGACTGGGCACAAAAGTAATTTAAGCATTCGTCAATATGCAATTCGCGTTTTGAGAGCGAGCGAGAACCGATTTTTAGCAGCAGAATACATTTTGTAATCAATGTTTTTTGTAATTAAATCTAAGTCAGCGTTAGGGTTTCCTCTGCTTGTTATCTCCAAAGCTGTTCGTTCTCAGATTTGTCGGTTTCAATCATTCACACAAAGTCTTGGAAGTAAAGCGACAAACTGATCAACACCACCTTTTTAAGTAACACTGAGTCCTTCATAGTGTGCTCCAGTGCCTCTTTCGTTTTTCAACTGTGAAAAGGATGTTTGCACCTCACAGTCTCAGGTTCAGAATGTTCAGAATCTGTCAAAATCTGGAGGAAGAGCAGATTTCAAACTGAGCAGGGACCACATGAGGAACTTTCTCTATAAACTTGTTTTTCACTTGTGAATCTGTTCCTACACACTCTTTTCTTTTGCAATGAATATCACTTATGTCGTGTGCTCACTCTAAAATGTGGTAATTAACACAACACGCTATTTTTTTTTCTCCATATTAGGAGTTTAGGAAAGCAAGAGTACAATTTTTCATCAGCTGACCAATTGACAATTCACTTTAGTACTATAATAGTGAGTGATGGTGCGTTAACATATGTTACATATGTAACCAAGGTTCTTTGAGGGAAGACACAAACCTCGCCACCTCAAATATTCCATATGTATCTTAAACTGGCATTAATTAAAATTCTGGAAAAAAGGATGTAGAAACAGCAAAAGATGATCATCTTATTAGGTTTCGATGGCAAAATTAACATTCATTTGGGGATGCATTTCTGTCCACCTGCGAATGTCAGTCCCATGTGCACTCTCCTTTTTAGCTCTGCTTCTGTCTACAACAACTCCTCAGGGAAATACCGAGGTCTTTGGCTGCTAAATGTACCAAACTGTTCACCAGCTAACTTTGTCTGTCAGCCTCTTAGTGATCAGCAGATAGTGTACAGTGAGTTTATCAGAGCTTTTTAATGAAAACAGCTGCCTGCTGCAGCTGGAAACGATGCTTTTGAGAGCCAAAACGGTAAAGTTGTGCACCGTAAAACCAAACCAATGAGCTGAAAGACAGTAAAAATTGCTCTGTTGTAGAATTGGATATTTTCAGTGTGTTTGTCACTACAAATGACTTCCCATTACACATACTCATTTGACGCATTGTTCATAGATAGAAATCTTGATTTGTGCAGTTTTAAAGAGTACTTAAGCCAACTTGGGGAGTTGGACTCTGTACGATACATCATGTTTTATAAGGAACATGCATACATGGTAAATCTTGATTTGAGCATGTTTCTGGGCAGCCTAGAGCTGGGCAAAGTAATTATAATCATTATAACCATGGTTACATATGACTCTCTCTGTCCTCGTTGTATTGATCCTAATATATTCCGTATGTTCAAGGACTCTAATGGAAGCACTTTACTTTCATTAATTATCACCAGAATGCTCATCTTTGTGCTCAAGTAAAAAAACAACCTCCACTCAACTGTTTCCTAAAATAAATGATTTCGCTCTGCTGGCCAGAGTCTATACATTTTGCCAGATGCTGCTTAGGATTAGCTAGTTAGTAAAGTGTCCTGCTGCATTGCACCCAATACCAGTTTACCAAACAAGCTGCCATGTTGATGCAGGAGAGCGAATCCATCCATCCATCCATCAATCAGTGTATCAATCCATCTCATTGTATACGGAGTAGTCTCCAGAAAGCTTTTCTGATGCATTGTTGAGTTTTACTGTCCTTCTGTGTGTGAGGGAGCTTCCTTCTCATCTGACAGACAGGTGATTCTCCTTTTGAAGTGGCTCCATCTCACTCACTGATGGGGAGGCCAGAGAATTAGCCTCTCCCTCAAGACCCCATTAAAGCAAAACCCAGGGTCTGCAGGTTTGATATTCATCACCTGGACAACCTCTGCCATCAACACATTTTGTACCACGTGAGAATGATCACAGCTTATTAAAATAGAAATAATGACTGCTCTACCTCCGGCATGAAATATTTAACAAGGACAAAGGAGATGGCTCAAAGGTGATTCATATCTATGTTGAAAGGAGAGAACATGGACAATACTGGCTACACAGGAAGTGCAGATGAACATTGGTTAACCGGAGTGTAGAATAGACTGTCAGTACTTGAAATGTGTATCTCAATGGAAGCAGAATGGTGGAAGAGGGTTTTTGAATGAATACTTGTTATAGGCATTACAAAGATGTTTGTATAACACAAAGGTACATCCTGCGCTATACATTTCCCTTTGTTCACCTCATGGCATGAACAGTACACACAAAGCAGAATTATGCATTCAGGTTTGAAATATACAGTATGTGCTCGATTTTACCCATCATTTCGTAGTCTTCATTTTCTCTCATTTGCAACTTATAGAGCTTCCAATATCTGGTTGTGAAATTATTGATGCCTTTTTCCCCCTGGCTTGTGTAAATTAGCTCTTTTTTGTCCCCTTGGGTAAATCGGGAAAGGAGCCAAGTGAAAACGTTGTCCATCAAGTGTGATTGAATTGGATTTCACGAGATTAATGTCCAGGACAAGTGTTTATCCCAATTACATTGCCAAGAGGTTCCAGTCCTGCGGCAGCCACTCTGGTCAACAGCAATTAAGGTCAGCTTTGAGTTATCAGGATCAGTCATTGTGAGAAGATGTTTACAATGTGAGCAGAAAGTAGATAAATGCCACAGGCCAACATTTGCAGCAGTGAAACATGGTTTGTGGTTTGGTACAAGAATTCATGAAATTACAGATCTGACAGCCAAAACACGAGCAGAGCAAAACACTGTCTTTCCATAGCCCACACATCTTTTAATCTAGCAGAATACAATAGAGACTTCAGAGACTGCCTTTGGCTCTTTGTGTGGCTGTCCATTTCCTTACTCGTGTAATTTGCTTTTTCTTTGAGAGAACCTGTATGATTTGCTGATGTGGCTTTCATCCGAGGAACACACTTACAACAGACAGTGGAAATAAGGCTGACGACTCGTAAACAGTTAGGTGATATTTAGTCTTACCTTCCCCAGACTGGGGCTCCACAGATATCTCAGGCTGAAAACACAGAGAGCCAAAACAAGGAAGACCAGAGCCAGAACCAGAGCCACTCGCTGGTAAGCGTGGTACTTGGTCTTCTTCTCTTTTGCCATCTCAACCTGCAAACAATATCGGTCCAATATTTTATATGGTGCATATATACATTGTATATGTATGCTGTATAAATAGCCCAAACTACCATAACAATATACCTCACGGAGTGTTAAGAGTATGTTTAAGTTAATAGAACTAGGATAGTTAAACATTTTGGGAAATACGCTTTTTTGCCAAGAGTTAGATCGATACCATTCTGTTATATGTTATCATATCTGCTACATTATGTCTCCTTTGTTAAACAATATGTGGTTGGTTACCTCACATAATCCCCTGTCAAACCCCATTTTGACTTGTGTAGGGCTTAAAGAAACAAGATATGACGTGTTAATTATTTAGCTTTGCAGATGCTAAACTAAAACCGTTGCGAAGGGAGAGGAGCTCCTGATGAGGGAAATGTTTTTCCCCCGCTCTGTATTTCCATTTCATCTTTATTTTCATGTCCATCCAACCTGTACAAGTGCTCCAACTGTCATGTATCACTATTGGAAAAAATGAATTGGGCTTTTACAATACATTCAGAACAAGAGACGCCTAAAATATTCCCCCCCCACTTCACAACTCTATTTAACGAAGATATATGAGAGTGGTATCAATTCTCTAATCTAATTCTAAGCAAGAAAGCTTGTATGCTTATTTCCCAAAATGTCCAACTGTAACTTTAATTTGTCATTTTTAAGTCTGAATTTATACGTCCTCCTTTTTCTTTTCCTTTGCTTTTTATCAGTTTTGCATTTAATACAGATATGCCATTTGAATTGGTCTGTCTTGCAAAATGTATCCACCAATGAGGCTACTAATGACAAAGATATAACCATCCCCATGACAAGTGCAAGGAAGGACAGACTGCCACAAATGCCACAGAAAGGTTACATTTATTAAACTTTTCCTCGAATGAAAACTCTGCCCGCTGTAACTCCCTATAGGCTCAAGGCCACAAATTAATAAAGACAGGCTTTTGTTCCCCTGGAGCTCCAGCAGGGAGAAATGAAAGCTTCTCATTCACACTGGACCCCTTTGAAAGTCTCAGAGGACAACAGAAAAGGAGATATGTAAAATTAAAAAAAATGGAACCAACTTCAATTAGCAAAATTGGTGTTGCTTATCTTTGTGTCTTTTTTAAATGATGATAAAGCAGCTTTGATTTTCTATTGTGGCCGAGGCTGTTACAGTAGATTGGGCTGAACTTTAACAGGTTAGTCTTAAAATAATATGTAGGAATCATTTTAAACTAATAGGTGTAAAATACATTTCACATAGCCTTTTTATAACCTATTTTATTGGTATAGGTGGCATGATGTCCGTGAGGAAATAGCATACAGCAATAATGACATACAGTTATACTGTGCGCTTGTTGGATTGAATTTCTGATTGGTAAATCCATTAGCAGCACGCCTTTGGGGAAGGACAGAGGACATATTATTCGAGATAGCCCCCCTAAAAAACGGAAACTAAACCTTTGCAATTAAAGAATTCTAACATTGTTAACATTCTTTATTTGCCATTTTAGAGACAAACCGAAGTCATAATGAAAAACAGAGTCCAACAGGCTGAGGGCCAGAAATTTCTTTTATTGTGAATTTTTTAGAGTGAAGGAAAAAAAAATAATGGCTGAAATCCTCTGCTCTCCTGTGGCAGGTTGCATAAGCAGTGGAAACTTAACCAGAGGACAAACCTCTCCCCCTGCCTGTGCTTTGAATCCCATAGAAGGTGGGCTTGAGAGACAGACAGACAGACAGACAGACAGACAGACAGACAGAAGGAAATAAAGGCATGGATGGAGAGCAGTCTGAGAGCACAGCACTCGCCAACTAGTGTTTAAAGGTTTAGGAGTTCAGAATCAGCCAGTCAATTCCTCTTGGGCTTTGTGAGGAAAAGTGCCTAGAGCCCCCTGCTGATATCATGCAGGGAGGAGGCACTTCCTCAAGAAAAACAAAAAAACAGAAGAAGCCTACATATCCAACAAGCCGAGGCAGTGTTATATCACACTGGGGTATGCTCATATAAGCAGTCACATTCCTGTGAAAACTATTCTGAAATATGAAGCAACAGGGGATTTCTTAATCATCATCATTCTCCATCCATTACCTACAGTGTAGTCATAATGAGTATGTAGGAACACTTGCCTTTTCTTTGATGGACGTTAAATGTTTTTTCTTTCATATACAGTACAAAAAGATAATACTGTGCTGTGGAGGTACTTAACTTGTATATTTGAATGCTGCTTGCATGTGGGAAGGAAGGATATTCTAGATATGAAGCAAATGCAATGGTTCAGGTGAGACCGAATATAAGAGTGGAAATAAAGACAGGAAGCCAAGGTGAAAAGCCAAAAGGAATTAGATTGAGAAATTACTATTCTGAGAAAACTCAGATCACTGAGCAAGAGATCAAGCAGCAGCTTCTTTGAGATTTCAAAAAAGAGAAATTTTAACATTTTACTTCAAACTTACACCAAAATATCACAGGATCCCCCTCCCCACTTTTAAACCCCCATTGCTGCCACTTACACTTAATTTATTGAGCTGTAAAAGTTAAAGGGAGCTCTCACTTTCTTGACACTGTAGTGACCTAAAATGCTGCACAGTATTCATGAAGACACTAAATGTTAGAATTTATTTTACATATTCTTTTTTGCAATTACAATAAGTGCGATAAATCAAACATAAAAAGAAAAAAAATGCACTCACATCTTTCCACAGAATCTGTTGACTGCTGGATTTACTGCTGGCCTCCATGATGCAAGCCCACTGGAGGAATCTTTCCGATCCTCTTTGCTGGGGAAAATACTAACATACTGCAGGGCTAAGAGTCCCCGCTTCATTCCAGTGCTGTAATTTGGGAGTGTGCTGAAGGGGAGGGGAGTTTCAGGTGGAGTGGAATTACTGAAACATTTGCGATACCCATTAAAAGCAAGGCAGATGTCTTCCCCGCCTGCCTGCTCCCATTTCAAAGGTGGGAAGCCATGAATGGATTCAGACTGAAAGACAAACCTGTTGAATAAATTACATACTATACTTGGATGAAAATATAGTGATTCAAAAGATTCCTGCTTGGAGGTCACAAAGTTTGCATGTGGAAAAAAGAATGAAATGTATCCACATAGTACAGATGCTGATGTTTTTAGCTATATTTTCTGAAGTACCAAAAGCAGTTCGAAAACCTGCTTTCTGCTTTCGTTCCCCAGTCAGTCAGTCTGCACACTCTGCAACAAACAGCTACAGTAAACAAGAGCTGAGATGAATGAATAGCAGCATAACGAAAGATCCGACCTCAGAGAATGAAAATAAATTGCAAATGTTCTCATATAAGTAAAAGAGAAATGAATAAAGTATAGTATGTCGAAAAAAGTCAAAAAAGATTAGTGTCCCATGTTAAAGTCAAAGTAAACATATTTATACAACATATAAATACTTTTCCTGCACCAATACTTAAATAATGTTGAGTTTTTTTCCTTTAAAAATATTATTTCATCTACTCCTTCTCTCTCACAAAAAGTAAAAAAATAAAAATGTATGCAATTCATTTAAAAAATATTAAACTGCAGGATGCAAGATGTTTCCATACTTATTTAAAGTGTCAACTTCACACTAGTGTAAATTGTATATTGGTATCCAAACTAGTTGTAATGTCACCAACAAGAGTTCTTAGAAACAATCACTGCAGCCTCTTGATGGCATGGACCTTGTCAGTAAGGGTCGGGCCGTTGCACGTCGTAGTCTGGTGGTCCGAAGTGCTGCTGCACCCAGACATGACCCTGATGTGGGCGACAGACTGCTGTATGGGTCCTTCAGGGCTGCTACTGCAAGCTAGCTGTTGCATTGGCTAACACAACTAGCTATCACTTGACTTAGAAAGGGACATTTGACTCTATAGGCCGAAGTAAAATGGATTTTTTACTACTCGTTCAGATTTTGCATGTTATAATTGATTCTATAATATGGTATTTTTTCTGGTTGTTGATTGGTAACACTGCAAGAGAGGACATTTTACGTGTTTTGGCCAATCAAAGATTAGTATGAAAATGGATCATGTTTAATTGACAGATGAGGTCCCATCCGGAGTGAGGACAGCCGGAGTGAGTTCATCCTCCTTTGCGCCCCATTAGCACTTTCTTGCCTGTCCTACAGGTGTCGCTGTTGAAGCATTTTGATCAGAATTTCAATCATTTTTGTTAAATGATACTGAGAGTTGGTATACATTTATTTCGACAAATAACTTTTTAACTCTTGTCACTCAAAAATAAAGGAGGAGCATCCTCCACTGTCTTCTCTGGACCAGCCTTCCCTGCTGTGCAGTACCATTAACAGTTTTTGAAAATGTGGCTGTGACTCAGGGAGGGTGTTATCACACCTGCAGTTATTTTTGCGTTTGGTCAGAGCTGCAGTTTTTGTTTGGTAAGTTTAGGTTTATATTATTCAGCTTTAGGTTAACCATAGCTTTTTTTGTGGTTATATTAACATGACATTCTGAAAGGTGTGTTTCCAGTCCCTGAACAGTGCAGTCTGATTGACTACTTTGCGCTACGATTCATCTGTAAGTAAGTTAGACAGAAGAGGCTGGGAGAGAGAGATTCTGATAATGACATATGATGAAGGTCAAGGGCAGGATTCATACCCAGCAGGTGGGGCTGGCACGGTACATCATGATACCCTGCTGCTTTCTGTAATTTACCTTCTCAGGTGTTCAAAACAGTTACATAAGTAAAATCACACCAGTCAGGGTTGTATTTTTCTAACTCTATCGCTGACAAGAACGTAAATATTGGGACGGTTCTGGATTTAGTTCAATGCCAACATTCTTTTTCAAAGTTTTGCAGTCCAGGTGAGAGATAGTACAACTAAAGCATGGTTATGGTATGGTTAGGCACTAATCAATTGGTTAGGGTTGGGGAATGATTGTGGTTACGTTAATGATAATTGCAGGTCTGCCACAGGACTCAAACTCAAGTCTCCCTCATGAAAGTCTGACGCACGACGGCACACTCCTTCCTGCATTGACACTGGACATTGGCATTTAAGATACTGGACTGATGTTTCAATTTATCTTTCTTTTATGTTTGGCTTTTCTGTGAGTCCAATGTCAACAACCATGTCAAACCAAATCTACAGATTTACAGATCCGGTCTGAATCCTACCACATGCAATTGTAAATGGTCCATTACAAAAGGAATTCAATTCTGTTTAAATAAAGGTTGGAAAATGGCAACTAATAGTTGAGCAATAACAAAATAATAGTAGTTTATATTTGTGATTAGCTGATTCAGAGTTAACTCGCTACTTGGAACCTCAGTATTTTGTGTACTTTATTGTGAAGTGTTACCTAACGCAGTGCTTTTCTGACACACTGCACTGCGTAGCTGACAGTATCTTTACAGCATGCCACCTGTTCATTTGTTTTAAGACACACAATGCCTGTTTAATTCTATCTTAACATGTCATGTGACAGGGAGCGAAGGATACAGCAACAAAGCGCACCTGTGTTCAGCCTATTTATACGAACCACCTGCCAGTCTTTTCTTTGTTTCCTCATCGCCTCAGATGGTTTACAAAGCAAAAGCTGATAAAAAATGATTTGTTGTGAATCCAGATTATTAAAAACACAATATCACAACCTAAAAGTTCCACTTCACACCCAATTTACAGAAGTCAATACGATCTGAGGTGGAGCATTCCGGGTAAAATTGGTCAACCTGCAAGCCTTCAGTGTGGCAGGCAACATTTCAGCACATATTAAGTCTGTCAGATCTGATAGCTGTGGGACCTCGTCAGCTCTTTCCCATTGATATAAATCTTCACAATTACCGTGACATTTTGCTTGGGTAAATCAAGCGGCGGGTCTTTCAGGAAAAGTGTTGTGTCAGCAGCATGGTTGAGCATCCTGGGACCCTCTTTCCCCCGATAGCATTCAGCGGCAGGCTGGGGCTTTCACACCCGCAGAATAGAATAAACAGCAATTTAGTTTGGAGTGCATACCAGATACTCACAGATTAGAGCAGAGGTTGATGGGAGCAGCCTTAGCAAACCAGGAAGAATCACAAAATAAACATTTGCTCTATCCTCTTCGTGCTTCAGGCCTGATAGCTTTGATAGGAATGTTTCTCCCTTGTATTTGTCACATTTGCAAACACAGACTGAGTGCTGTGACCAACAGCGAGGCCCATTACAAATCCAACAGACCAAGTTAGATCCTGTGAGTTTTTTTCTTTTCTTATTTTATTCAAATAGACTGTTTTCCATCAGACAATGGCAGTTTTGCTCAAAATGACTTGCTGTACTTCAGGCAGGCGCTGCCTCCACAAACTTGCAGAGTCTATTCTGCTCTATTTTGCATTGGCCATCTGGAAAAAAGCTGTTCCTTGTTTGCTTTCCTTAACTCTTAAGCCAGCCTCCAAAGCCTTGTCGAGCTTCTGTCACTCAGAGAGAGAGCTGTGATGGAAACCCACACATTTCCCACGTGCTCATCCGCATTCATTAACAGTCCCTTACCACATGAAGGGAGACGGTCACAGCTACAGAAAGAGAAAAAGAAGTGGAAAGAGTATGTGTATGGGAGATAGACATACAAAAAAAAATATAGAAAAATTGAGCAGGACTGAGAATTTATTTGTCTCTTTCTTGCTTTCTTTTTTTTTTCTGCTCCTCCGTGGATTGAATCACACGTTTGAGTACAGAAACTGGATCCATGCAGGTCAAAAGATGACTCGTAATATTGTGTGATTTGATTATCTGACTCCCGGCTCAGTCTGTCATTACAGAGGAAGGAGAGGTGGGGCTAGAATGTGGTCAAGATGAAGAGGCTAGTCGTGGATCCTAACGTGGTCTGGACGAAAGATCAGACAGCCTCCATCCGTCATCTTTCAAGATCGTGCTTCAGTGACTCTAGGAAGGAAGCCGGCACAGGAAGTTTACACAGTGCTCCGTTTCCCAGGAGTCACTTGGATCTTCAACCGACTGTAGCGAAGGCCTGACACATCGTGCTGATGTACTACTGCAAATTCCTAAGTGTAAAAATACTTAGTTGAGGCCCAGTAAAGCAGCAATAGTATCTGCTTTTAATGCTTGTCGAAATATGCATCTTCAGTTAAGGTTCATTTGCAGTATTTATTGTTAATTGGCCAATTTAAGTCCATCACAAAAGTCTTTGCCTGCTTTCTAGTTTTTTGGGCTTAAAGTTCCCAATTTAGAAATTCTTAACGCCTCCCTCTTGATCTTACAATAGCCAATGTTTTATAGCCACTTTAAGGCTCAACTTCTCTAAATCTCCTGTTGACAATTTGACACCTTCTGGATTCTTATTTTCGGGAAGAAATGTGTTTTAATTTTTTAGGAATTGCATTGAAGCTCACACTGATCTGGACCTCACTGTGAACGCATTCTTATAGTAAAAACTTGTTAAAGTAAAGATGATGTTGATTTCATTCATTCATAATCTCTCATTGGCTCCTATTGTCCATGGCTGACATTAAAGTTGATGAATACAAACAAGAGTTTGAGGGATAACTATGCACCATCTCTATAGAGTTCCTTTGACATACTGAGAAACTAGATGAATAGGAATGTGGATTATGCCCCCTGCAAATCTTCACCAAGTTTATTCACTCATTTCCCAAATCACACCTTGAGAGTAAAGCTACTTGCTGGGGGATTTTCTCAATTTCTTGCTTCATGGGACAGGTGTATTTACTTACATAATTGTATTCCTCATCCAATTTATAATGCGATTAAATATTAATACAATTCTGAGTTTGAAGAGAGGCAGATCTGTGAAAATTATCTAGACAGCAATATTGTGAAATTGTTCTTCTTGCTTTGCAACTTTTTCAATCACCCATAAATGGAACAGAAGCAGTGAAAGAGAAAATATTCAAACGGTATTTCAACAAATAAAACACTCTTGAGAAGATAAAAAAAGGTGCAGGTATTTTTCACTGTCGTGATCTTGACTCATCTCTGCTGAGCTTTGTTTAGTTAGTAGAGGAGCTCTCTGGGGGAACATTGAGTGGTGTAGTCAAAGTGGAACCCTCCTGAATGAGCTTTGAGCTTCAACTTCCCAATATCCACACATGTGCGCCACAGAGTCAGACAATAGAGCCAAACCCAAGTCTTCGCCAAATCGTAATTACCTCTGCACCCTGCAGAAGCAGACCAATTGACTCCTCTAGATGGATGACAACAGGTAAAGGGCAGTGATTAGCCGCAGGCCTCGGAAGCTTTGTTTGGTGCAGAGGGAGAGAAAATTCTCTATATAGGGCAGAAGATATGCTTCACTTATTACGCGCTTATTATTCTGTGGACTTATTATGGGCACAATTCTGCTCAGTACTGGAAACTTTGTCACCGTCGGTCGGTAGTGCACACACACACACACAGTCTTGTACATCTAGATATCAAGTTGTGTGTGTTGTCTGTTACAGTCGTAGCATCCTGACCAATTACCCAATGATTTGTTGTTGATTGTGAATACCTATAATTGATTAATCCTGAATTACTTACCATAATATTTCATTTTCTGGAATCATAGTTTGTCATTAGTAAGTCAAGCAGTCATTCACAATTAATGAGCATTGGACAGCAATTGCTTTTTGTCGATGTGGAAGAGAAGATTAAGGATATTTTGTGTGCACACAGTGACATGATAAACAACCTGTGACTGATGTTCCGGTAACAAAAAAAGTCTAAAAAAGGTAAATGAATTCTTTCTGAATTATTCTTGCAGACAATATTAAAGATAAACTCCTTACACATTCATGTAGGCAAACTGACCTTTCAAATTTAGTGTTGTAAAAACAAACGCTCTGATTTACTGCTAGTGAGAGACAGCAGCCTAATTACAACCATCTAGGTGATAAACAATTGGCAAAAATGAATCGTGTACAAATGATCCACGCCCATGTAATGGAATACTACCTAAAGTCATTTATTTTAGGAATATTGATGATACGTTCATTAATAAATCAGTAGTTAATTGTTTGGACCCAATGTGTTATTGGAAAAAAAAGAGTAATAAATCTAAATAGAGTTCTGCTTTACAGGGAACACAGTTATAATTTATTACAAGCTTTGTTTTCATGGCTTTCAAGCATTGTACATATAAAGCCTTAATAAACAGTATTTTTATAATAGTTATGGATCAAATGACCAAATGGGGTGCCTTGTGACACACCCACAGATAACAATAACCTAAAGTTAAGAGCTAAAGTGAGAGTGAATACACAACTCCAAATGAATGGTATAATGTTGCTCTATAACTACGGGATGTGTAAACAATGTGATAGCATGTCAGTGTTGTGTTTACAGCTTGTTTCCTCTGCCCCTAAGTGGCCAAACAATTAGTTATTGCTGCTTTAAACAACCAAAAAAGGAGGAGGAGACCTACCTCTTCTTCTGCTATTACTAAAAAGTTGCAATGCACTTGATATAACTAGAGTTAGACTGAAAGTGTCACTGCTACTTTTTAACTGCCAAGACTGATATTGGAACTCCTCAAAATGTTTGTTTTGTGTAAATTAATTCATGCTTTATTTAATTGAAAAACACATTATGTCTTTAGATTTCTGTTTAAAGTAGTCTTTCAGACAACAACATTTAATCGAAACGGAGTCCATAGTGTTACATTACAAATGTAAATAGTATTTCTTTCTCAGATTAAGATTAAATACACAATTCTGCGCTATATGTGTCACGTTGAAGAACAATAATGGCAGTCACGTATTTCTAGGTTTATCTAATGGCAGTAAAAATTAAGCTTAAGCTAAATCAAATCCAATTGCCTCTTAAATTAGGAATTAAATCTACTCCGAAAACAATTCAGCCTCCTAAATCACCATGTTCGCACAACACATGCAAGGATTGGAAGGGCAACGGTTTTTATCAATTTAAAAAACACGTAATGTGTGAGATTTGGTCAGAGTGATCTTATTGAAGCATAAAGCAACGTGTCACCGCTGACACAATGTGTGAAAGTGAACGCTGAGCTACTGAAGCGAACGACGATTAAATGATCTGTGAAAACATCTTCTGCTGTGATATCGCCAGTACACCTGTTGGGCTGTGACAACAGGAACGCACAGCAGCTCTCAAACTGTGATCTCACATACAGGCAATGCAGTAATACAATGGGGTTTATCTGAGATCTAGCATGATAATGCACACAATGTAGTGAATGTGAGCAATCTGTTACCAATCTGTTGTCATTCAATTTGAACAAAAGCCTCCATTGTGAGATAATACAGGCAGAGAGTGTACACAAATGATCTTACAGCATGCATTAATTGGATTATGACATGCAGCTATCACTAGCTGAAATCTTAATCCCCTGCAGAGGACACATCTGGATCTCCAGTGATAAAAGTAAACAACTGTTTTGTAAATGATGCCAATAATTTCCTGGAAACAAAAGTTAAAATAGTAGGAGGTGAGCAGCACACAGAACATTAAACCCTCCAGCGGCACAGCTCCTGTGAAGGGGCTCAATGGGAAGAGGGAACTGGTTCCCAAGCAACTACTGGTGATTCGCTGTGGGGAACTGCAGAGGTCCTATTGAAAACCGGACCATGACAGAAATTAACCCCTCGCCATCTCAAAAAGATCCTTTCTTTCTTGTGCAGTAAGTATACAGTATATTAAGTAAATGGTCTGACTTACAGTGTTTTGGATGAAGCCAGATGTTGACTTCAATCTATTATTCTTTTAATTCTCCCTGCTGCACTGCAGGGTGTGCACCTCAAAATACGTCCTCTGTTGCCGGCCAGAGAACCAGGCAAATACTGCAGCAAAAGTACAGCTTTCAAATAAGAAGTCGGTAAAATAAATAGGATGGTTGTTATTGTTGAAGTGACAAGCCCTTTTAATGGGTCAGCCTTTAACAAGTAAAGTTAAAGTTGAATGTTGAATCCGGTCTCTTGAGGTAGAGTGACGTAAGCGAGACGAGGCAGAACAGTAAACAGCAGTGGCAGAGATGGATTAACAATGTTGGCTCTGTTGATGAAGCAGTGTCTTCTGCTTCTGCAGAATTCAAGGGTAAACACACGAGGGGAACAAACATCTAAACTTAGAGCAAATCTCCTTTGACCTTTCATCTGATCTATCCACTACCTCGGCACCCAGAGAGCAATGGTCCCTGTTGTGTTGACGACCAGATTAAAGATAGGTATTGTGTACAGTGTTCATAGAGGTATTTGGATCCTTTACTTAAAGAATGAAGGCAGTTTAATGACCCAATATTCTATTGATCCTTGTCTACTTTTATATTTTTTTCTTCAAAATAACCCCCTAATTGTGTCCAGTTGACCCCCATTAAATCTGTGAAAACTCTATGATGTACGCTGGTACACTCCGCCCCCAAATAGTGAGGCGTTAGTCGCTCTTGGACACAGTGTGTGCATGTGGTCCACCCACAACCCATGGTCTCACTGTCGTGGTCCTAAGGCTGGGGTGGTCAAACTACTCTGAGCTCTTTTTTAAACGGGCCATTGGGGAATTAAAACAATTTTTTATTTTCAAATAACTTGCACAATAATTACATTACACGTCAAATTTAAACACTAGATGTCCACTAAATTAGATGAAATCATCTCTGTCTTAAACGCTTGGCACAGAAACCAATATTTGACCATTTCTGCCTGTTTTGTTTGTTACATCTTAATATTTGACATTCAGATTTCTTGCAATGTAACTGGAAAAATACACGTCCTCAGAAAAGACAGCACTGCTCCTTCGTACTTTGGATTTGGTGCTGTATGAATGTGGCAATGCTTTTGGCAGAAAACTCTGTCTTTCCTGTGACATCTGTTAAAAGATTCCCTATCTGTGATTGAAAGCATCTGCAGAAACTCAGATCTGTCCAGTAAAGAGCTTCCATAGCAGGCAGAGCTCTGTGTATGTCAGTTTCTATCCATATCAATTCTACATGTAGTAGTGCACCTTCACTATGTGGTCTGATCTATGTCTTCATTCTTTTGATTTAAGGAAAATAACCATATTTTATTTGCAATGGCATTGGTAAAGTTGTTAATCAAATTTGATTAATGTAGGCCATGCTTTTTCTTTTTAAACTGTAAAGATAAATGAGACGAATAGGCCACAAACCTTCATTATCTTTGTGCTTATAAGCAGTGGGGCAAAATAGACCTATTCATTATGCATTCATTATCATGTTTTGCCGCTACAGACAAGGTATTTTTTAGACCGTGGACTATATAAATGGACCTTTACTTTCTGAAAACCTTAATTAAAAGAAGGGCTCGAAATTATTTTAATGTAGTCATTTTTCTCTTCCTTTTCATCAGAAGAAGCCAAAGACAGCACACAACTGTATTTTAATTTGCCGGAGGGGAATAATTCCCCTCATCAATGTGAATCACGCACACAGTTAAAATGTAATATTTGCTATTCTTGTATCTATGTTCAGCTTTTCCCAACATTAGGGAATTCGCTGAAGGGTGACACTAGTAAAAGAAGAAACCTCATCTAATGCTTTCTATAGCCAATAATGATGTTTTCTTTATTTTAACCTGTAGTTTTCACCTAAAACTATAAGTAATATTAGACACCAAGAAGTTTTGATGTACAGAGTGTACTTACTCACTTACTTAATCATGGCATTTTGTCAGATTCTGTATTAGACTCTCAAAGTATTACCTGAACTTTTAATGGACATTGGTTATGAATATTTGATCAAAATGACCTTCGTAGAGCTATTACAAGAAGGTAATAAAGTGTCTGGAATGGCAGCAGTGCAGTAATAGTAGACTTTAGTGATGAAACAGCAACAGAAAATTCAGTGTTTCTCCAATATCTTGTGATGCAACACTGAAGCCAAAAGAACAAGCAAGAAAATGCTGCTAACACATACACATAAACACATAATTTTAAAGAAAAGTTGAAATGATCATTGTCTCCTGCGTGTTCAATGAAAGCAAGACTAAAAGCTTGTGGATCACTGTATTTTTATCAGATTGAATCAAATCTGTTGTATCAAATGAACATTTTATACCCAGAAAATAAACATAAACATAATTATAGACTGTGGTTGTGAGCAGATTCAGGGACATGACGTGACATGTATTAACGGTTTATACACATCCATAGATCGTTTGTAAAGTGTTGAAATCTAATGAAGATATGTTGAGCCTGAAGATTCATTCTTGCAATCGGAAGTAGAAGTTTGTCGAAGAAATTCTGAACTAAAGGTCCACTTATTCGATTTCTTCCAGAGCTTTCAGCCTCATCTCGTGCTCTTCATTAGCGGCTGGAATTTGCTCATCATGAAGAGTGAGAGAATGTTATATAAATAAATACTACAATAAATGTAATTACTTCAATATCTAAGTCAGTAAGTCAATATTATTTTGTACACAATTAAAACTGTTATTTTTTGTATCGTCAATCATTCCCTATTAAACTAATACAATTATTAAATTAATACATCAACAAAAACGTACACATTTAATTAAATATACTATCAATTACATTAGTGTGTTACAAGCAATTTTAGAGCTGAAACAATTCAGCCATTAAATGAAAAGTCAATCAACAGAAAATTAATCTGCAACTAATTTGATAATTCTTTTTTTTTTCAAGCAAAAATGCCAAACTTCTTCCATATTTTTTAATGTGAGAACATTTCTCAGTTTCATATTATAGCAACTTGAATACTGTTTCTAAGCTATTTTCAGACTTTACCTTCTTCTCTGGGAAATTGTATTTGGTGTTTATATTTCTTATTTTGATAGAAATTTACATTTCCTATCAAGAGAAAAATCTGCAGATAAAAAAGTTGTTTAATAAGCCATTTAAGATTTCAATCATAAATGCCTAATAATTGGGTTAAAATAAAACATTACCCAACATCCTACACACTACAAAATAAAGGTTTTGTTTATCAGGAAATCAAAACTTCAACTGTAATACGCTGAATTTTTGCCTTGAGGCAGGACGTATATTGTCTTGCCCTCCTCCTCCTCAGTTGGTAAAGGCTGATAAAGTTGATGAAGGCTGCGGCATCTTGCTTCCACGAAGCAAGAAAACACAAATGCTGATGTTCAGTATGTTTTTGAATGAGGTCTCTTCTGCTGTATGTCGAGCTCTGATGTGAATTTGTTTCTTTCTGCTCTCCCTAATTGGAGTTGCTTTGACTTCCCTGAAAGCCAGCTGACTGCTCGCTTTGCCTGCAGCTGATTGTACAGACCCATAGACAATGCAGAACTCTCTGAAAAGCCTATTTTTTGTCCAGTATGCACAGCATAAAAATATATAGTACATATAATTAACTCCAGCAGGTAGTGCGTTGCTCTTAAGGTGGGTAATTTTCTACAGTGACACAAAGACAGAGTGGGAACATGCGACAAGAAAAACAATATACAGATTTATCCGTGAATGTACTGAAATGGAACTAAACTGATTAAAACTATATTTCGTAAACAAAGTAATTTACTTTATAGAACTTCCTCATTGAATCACCTAATGTAGAATTTAATCGACTCATATGTATTCTCTCTTTTAGATGTGCTCATTCAGACATAATAGGAGCTATAGTTGTTGTTTAATTACTTTGTGATATAATTAGACCATGATTAGCACGACACAGGCGATATTTATTGGAGCTCTTATTTCCTTTTCACCATTTTCAGAGATTTCTTTTCTTCACTGTGTAAGGCAAACAGAGATGTTTGTCCAAAGAGCCATCTCAACCAAAGGAAGCCAATTAAACCTCAACCTGTTTTCTGTTTTCTCACTGTTATCTTGTCAATACTCAACAGCTGTCAGTTGGATTATTTGTTTGCTTATAACAGACCATTAATAAAGGAGCAACATTTTAAAAGTGAAGGTAAAACTCAAATAATCATGGAAGGTTTCCTGTATAGAAAGCCTTAACCAAGACAACATGAAGCTGTTTTACCTTTTAAATGGCTAGCGATGTCTACGTGGTTTTATACCATCAGCCAGCTACTTCACTTCCATCCATAACCTTGTCAGAAACTTTGGATTGAGATTGACTCTAGTGACTCACAAGCCACAATCCATCTAAAATACTCTCATGAGACTCAGTTTTCTACCTGTATGCCCACCCCTCCTCGTTTGAGTTATTACCTCTGTGAGCACAAGTAAGCTATCATGCTGGACAACACTGAAGGCAGAACTTCTTACAATGATGAAACAGACACAAACCAAAGAGTCTTGAGGGTGTTTTTGATTTAACACATTTTTTTAAACGTCTCTCGCCATGTCTGAGCCAAGAGACCAGAACAACTTTATCATTTATTATGTTCGCTGGGCTGAGATTTTTTGCAGAAAATCAGAATTGGTTTAGGTGTAAGACTTGGCAACATTTTGCTGTGTATTACAGATCGTGACCAGTTGAAAATTCTCCTGTGTGCTACACGAGTAGGAGAAGTAAACTCCAAACGCAAACGCTCATGGACCTATCCAGAGCCAGTTATTGTAGAGAAGTTATTTGGATAATGACAGACCCTGTTGGTGTGTGCATTGGGAAGTGAGTGCTGAAGCAAGATAGTGTATAAGCGAACAAGTTGGTGGGGCAGAAGATAGTTAGTTTAGTGGGGAGGATTTCATAGGAATGAACAGTGGAAGTTGCAGTTTTTGCCAAAATAAACGCTGCAGCTCCTCAGGACCAACAGAGGTTTCCCGTTTTTTTGTTTTCGGGTCATGGAGACCAAAACAAAGGTTCCCCCTCTGTGTTTTCTGACCACAGTCAGGAAGCCGAAAGTGGGTTGGTTTGTCCGTTCTGGGCTCCTGTAGAAACATGCTGCCCAGCTCTGTGAGGAGGACCCGCTCCGTAT
This sequence comes from Pholis gunnellus, assembly GCF_910591455.1. NCBI lineage: Eukaryota > Metazoa > Chordata > Actinopteri > Perciformes > Pholidae > Pholis > Pholis gunnellus. Next base: position 17,676,189 of record NC_136537.1, read on the forward strand.
GTAGATATAAACGACTCATTCTAAGGGAACGAAATCCCAATTCAGATAATTATAAAGAAAGCACACTTATTTATATTCTATTCCTTTTCTGCCAATTGATCCCCCTAAATGTTATATGCTGTTACTTTAAGGTACTGGAAGCAAGTGAGTAAAATAATATACAATGCAAGCAGATTAGCTTCATTGAGCATGTTGACATTTCAACAGGCTTTACTTCCGACAACATATTTTACTCTGAAGAAACAAATGCTTTTGATTTTGGGTCATGTGTTAATGTAGGCCAACAACAAAATGATGAAAATGAAGACAAGTTGAGAAGTGAAAAAATAATCATATTCCATGAGGTACCATCATTAGCCGGTTTACTCCTCGCTCAATGTTTACTCTTACAGCTGAAACGGATACAAATACAGTAATTGATTAGATGCACATAGGTAGATTGAGCATATAGAGGTTTCCACATTTCTGACTGATCTCCTGGCTATAGCACTTCTCCCTCCTCCCTCTTTCTGTCTCTAGGCTTCACAGAGGCTGTCCTAATGTGTAACCATTGTCTAGAGGTCACTGTGGATGTCCGAGTCATGTGGAGGTAGCTCGTCATGCAGAGCACTGCATGCTTCAGGGAGTAATCACAAACCTCCAGCTTCCACCATCAACAGTCTTTGCTGCCCTTAGGCCAACAAACCAGATTTATCATGTCAGCTGGCATGCACCTTTAACTCATAAGTAGCTGTTTGACTTTCACAAGTCTCACATCATCCGAGGATACACACTCCCAGGCAAGGTTGCCATATCCTTGGTCCATAATCATATGCCAGTTAAGTGTCCACTTGTGCATGCAGATGGGCTGGGCTCCTTAAAATCCAGGTAACAGGTCGAACCTATCCGCACAGACTATTTATCATTCCCTAAGGGGGAGCCCTCACATCGTGATAATGATTCAAAATTTTCTCCTTTCTTTTGTTCTCGGCCCCCTCCACACACCACAGAGAAGAAAACTGTAAAAAATGACAACTTTTTAATTTATCCATGACCTCCTGGGTTGTTGATTCTGTATTAAATAATCCTGTTACTTCTTCTTTATGTTGACAACACTTCGTATAAAAGATTAAGTTCAACTGTTACAGAAGAGACGCACATTTCATTTGTTGACATTCAGTTTATAAAATAAAACAGTAGGCTTTAGTACATGATTTGCTTTTTCTATCGAGTTATTTTATATTTTCTCTGTTGGACAAACGTGATGATGCCGGATTTCAGAAGGAGAAATACAAAATGTATGTCAAAATTCAGAGCACAAAACATTTTGACATTGTTCACCATCTTAACTGCTGGAATAATACGGCCAATTTGAAAAAAAAAACATCATATCAAAGAAAAAGAGCCTTCAAAAGTCAGTCTGATTGTGTTGAATTCTGATTGTAGCTCATTACAGCCTACTTGGCTGCTGCAGGTGACATTCTCAACTGTAGCCTATAACACAGAATTGACAGGTATTATGTTCATGAACACTGGTTACATGCTGTTATGTCAGTGGAAGGTTCTCAAAGGGAGATTTATTTTAATGCACTATATGGTTATAAAAATGGCCTTTTTTTAAATGGACTGTACCTAAAGGTTATTACTTCTTGTCCTGTACATGTGGTGCATGCCTGGCTTTGAAAACACGATGATTAATCATACATCTGCATTAGCTGCTTTTTTATATAGACAAGCTGTGAATAGTAGAGGCTGGAAGGGGGTCTGGTATGTGTGAGCAGCGGCCTTAAATGCTGACAGAGGAGCAGGAAAAAACATCCCCAAATACGCCTGAGAATTTCTACAAAATAATCCAGCTACCACTGTTATTTCTTAGATTTCTAAAACGGCAACACGCCTTGAATATTCATCCTGGATTCGCCTCGCAGCCACACGTTCATGCCTCCCACTTTATTCTCCTGTGTCGGGTTTTACATGCTGTAAATGTATTCAGAAAGTGTAAGTAGCAATGATGGTTTGTGATTGACTTTCTGCGCGATGTGAACATCAGAGGACGCAGAGAGAGTGTTGTCTTCGCTCATTACAACCACCAAGGCCCAGCTGCAGAGACAGCTGCGGCGTTCGTCAGCACCTGCCGGAGGAGGGACAGGATATATCACTCGTCAGGCTCGATCTCAGCTTGATCTCAGCTCACCAAACTTCACAAGTGTTCACAGTAAATAAACATGGAAACACCTGCAAATGTCAACAGTTTAGACCAATTTGGAGTCTGTTAATTAAAGGATGCTGATTGTTGATTTTCTCACATTCTGGCAGAATTTGACGAATGCACGCGTGTCACACCATGAAAAACAACTGTCATGAAAATCTTAATTGAAAATGTGCTATGATGGTGTGATTGGCATCTCTGTTTATGCGTGGTGACACCAGTATTACGGGAGAGCAGATTGTGCGTCCATGAGGCAATTTCTGTGTCGAGTTGCGATCCAGTCAGAGACGTCTTCCGATAGGCCAGCACACGACCCTCACACTCGGTAGCCCGACAAAATAGTCATTACAGAGCTCAGCACAGTCAGCAGATTTCAGCAGAACTTTGCAGGCTCTGTTGTTGGCAGCCAACTTGATACTCAGCAGAGGTTAACCATTGGCTTCCCTTGGCTAACATAAACATGTGGAGAGTTGTGACCTCTGCTGTTCTGGATACAACATCTTCTATAGGAAATAACTTGCAACACTGTCCTGTCACAGCTGAGGTTGAAGTTGAATACGTTTAGGGGGGAGGAGGGGGAGAGAGGAGAGAGAGAGAGAGAGGTGTGTGACGTCACCAGCCATAATTAAACAGAGTCTGACTCAAAATAAAACACGATGGCACAGAAGATTTAGCTATCCGGCTACACAAGCAATACTTATGAGCAGGATCATTTATTTATTCGTATTGTTTTGTGTAATACAAGATCACTAGACTCATCCTTTAACCACCAGGCCACCAAGTCTCTTAATAAATAAAAATGCATGTTATTATTACTGTGACTAATGTAACTAACGCAACGTCCCAATTATCGGTTCAAAATAATGTGGTTTGTATTTAAGCGTGTTGTTTGAATATGCAACAGGTGCCGATGGAATCAATCATGGCCATCCGTTTTGGTTTTCTGGGTCAAGCTGGGTGTGACTGGAAAGAAAAAATACTTTCCCCCCCGAGTGCAGCTGTATTTTATGGGAAGAAGAAGTCCTATAAACTGAACTGGGGCAGACTTTGGCCTCTCCTTCAGAGGGTTGTCACACAGGACACACATCATCTCCGCTGCATCCTTCATGTACTATTGACTATCTGAAGGGTAGTTTAAAGCTCAACGCTTGTTATCCTGAGAAGTTTCTTTCTAGTTGCATCACTCCTGATCTCACTTCTGAGCACAACCACAGGGCATTCTGTGTGTTGTGGTACTTACCCCTTTGACTGTACGCAACCTTTTCCCCTCATTTTATAATGAATAGAAATAAAGCCGGATATATTTGAAATAAGGATTTGTTCTCTGAAAGTAATTAGGGGGTGATGTCCACAGAACTCATAAAAGGTATTGGTACAGTGGTGGTTACCATAGAAACCTTGTGACCGAAGTGGTCTTCAGGGAGATGTGCTTCAATAATATACTGGCCAAGCAGGGAAGGCAAATATAATATCACTCTATAGAAATGCCAGTCAGTGATTAGATAGGACTGCGTTCTTTTTGAGGGGATGGGTGTACAGTATGAGGGCACACATGCTGGTAAAATGGAAATGACCACTGGGGCTTTGGAGGAAAATACCCACAGGTGAAATCATATTACCTGCAGCACATTAACTTTAAGATGATGCAAATATGTCATACAACCAGTCTGTCCCAGAAATAAGAATTAAAACTAGAAATTAGAATTGGGAATAGCATGAAAGTCCTATTCCCATTAATGTGGCTAGAAACACATCACTATTTCTCTGTGTGCAGTAGCAGCTGCGGGACATGCAATTGGTATTGCTTGGCAACCAGCAGTGTATGTTGCATATTTTGTATCTCTTTTGCATGCATACCTAACCACGTACAAACTCCTCTTTAACATTTGAATTATTTATCAAATACATATTTAACCCTTTCACAGCTGAGTTCAGAAGAACAGATTCTCTGATACACTGCAGGGCAATTGACACACAAATGGAAAGTGTCGGAATTTAGTGAATCATATCTTGCCTCTATCTTCATAGATATTTCAATGCAAATAATTGTGCACCTTTTGACTGACCACCATTATTGTTTTTAGCCTGATATGCATCTCTTTGTACCACTCTTCCTGCGCTAGGTACAGTCATTGATTTGTTTCAGTAAATGACAGCAAAAAGCCCTAAATTAGATAATTAGTTGCTCTTAAGAGCTCCTATATCAAATTAATGCACTATATGTACAGTATAGATACACTCAAACATCTGACAAAGCTTCCACTCACTTGTATGGCTGACATTGTCCTCATGAAGTTGCTGAAGAATTGCCATTTCTTGTTGTATGCCACTGTATTTCTCAGTTTATTATATTGGATTCTGGATGATATACCTCTGAAGTTATATTTTTCCAATTATGTTACCTTTAAAATCACATAATCACTTTTCTTTCCTTTAACACAAATCAGCAGCTATTAAGTGATCGTAGGCAAATAAATAAAATGAGCCTGTACCTGTGTGTATTAAATGTGTTATTATTGATACTGTGTCTTTGTGGAATTCATTTGAAAATGTTGGAAATTGTACAAACAATAGATCTTGATGAAGGATTCTCATTTGCTAATGCTGTCTTTTAGTAGAACATAGTTAAAATGGCTCATATGAATGTCCTCAGCCATGGTCTCCTCACTTTGCTTTGGATCAGAATGCGGCTCCATTTTACTTTTTCTCTCTGGAATTGATTGTCATTATGTGCCTTTGTTCATGGTAACATTCAATTCTCTGCATAACTCTTGGGTGCAGACACTCCAAGTTGTTACGCAATTAGCCTTGGAGTAGTTCAATTTTAGCTTGACACTATAAGAAGCACTGAGCCGTGTGAAAAGGCACTCCAATTTGTCCAATTCTACACTTCCGTGGATTTCTGTAATCATCCAGCTATAGACTACTAGCTGATTGGCTCTGAACGGCAGCTGGTATTGAATAGACCAGACAGAGCATTCCCTGACATAACCTCACAAGAACAAGACCTATAAAAATCATAATAATAGCAATATCTAATGAGCGAATAAATTGGCAAATAAATAAATATACAAACTATGCTCATCTAGGTACAGTGTAAATCAGGTCCACCTTGCTGCTCTGCAGCCACTGAGTTATGATTGGTGGTTTTGCATCCTTCCAAATAGTATGAACCATTGTGTTGTGTATCTGTGTCACCTATATCTTCATGTATGGAACCTAACATAATTAACAGTGCATCTAAAGGGACATCCACTTGTATTATTTTATTAATTTCTGTTTTAAAACATTTCCAGATCCCTTCATTTATGAAAGGATACGTTTTGTGTCCCGTGCTCCGAAGTCAGAGGCGCTAGTGTTGGTTGAACTCCAGTTGCTACAGCCGTGACTTGTCTGTCTCCAAAGCTGGCCCATCGTTCTCCTTTAGAAGTAGAGTCCCAGCAGCAGGGAGTGAGGCGACATTTGTGGTCTGATAAACATAAAATTCTTAAAATTCAGTGCCCCATGCCATATCGGCATTTTCCATGCTACTGTAGCGGTCATATTTGTTGATGCTGCTTCGAGGCCCCCTTGCCCACTTTTGATGATGCAGTGGGTGGACTTAGCCCCCGTCTTGGTGATGAAGTTACACTTTAAAGTCTTTGAAATCTTTAAAAAGGACAACTGCCTCTGCATCCATTGCTTTATTCTGACAGTAAACTGGGATGAAATTAGTCATTTGTGATTACTAGGTATGAAAAAAATAAATAATTTACTGTATATTAATATATTAATCATTTTTAATGTATTCTCATTTTATTTTCCACTATTTGGTGAAGGGTAATGGTCTGTTACTTCACCATGGCCACTGTGGCTGAGAGGTAAAGCCTGTCTGAATGGGTGTGAATGATTATCTACCCCTGGTGGATGGTGGCACCTTCCATGGTAGCCTGTGATCCCTGTATGAATGAGCGTGAATGACATGTACCGTTAAAAGCACTTTGAGTGGCCGGAAGTCTATTTATCATTACCGTTTACTTGTATAGCGCCTTTCTGGTCTTCTAACTGCATGTCCATCAGAACTAACTTACACCATTCATACCACACATACAAAATCTAATTAGAAAAGTGTTAAAAACTGCTCTGAAACCATGCAAGATAGCCTTTCAACCACCAATTTATTGCAAAGAAGGATGACTCTAAGCGTCTTGCCTTCTTCCGTCTCATCAGTAACACTCTTTTGGCTGAGATGCCCAAAGTAAAGGCTCTTAACAGTGAATGAAGCAGGAAGCCCTGGTAACTTACCTGGTAAAGTGTGCGCGATCAAGGCTGAGGCTTACCGCTACAACCTTGGTTCGATTCCTTTGCTGCATGTCGTCCCCTCTCTCTCATGTCTCTCCTCAAGCTGTGACTATCCAATAAAGCAGAAAAAAAGTAAATGAACATATTGCTTCAGGTTCCTGACCTAGCGCACACAAAATAGAGGAAATAGGAAAATCTAAAGAATAAATAACACCTATTATTGAAATATCTCAGACCAAAAAACTCTCTCCTTTGGGCTCTCCCACAGTTCATGTAATAATGCCTTACTGCTGCCACAACCGCGCCATCACAAGTCAAAATAATTTCTCTATTCAGAGCTAGTGAGGATAATATTTAAATAAATGAATTATGGTATATGGCTTCAGCATATTTCTAATATATTGCACTGTATACATTGCACATCCTTAAAAGCTATAGATGTTTATGAGTGACATCATCTCTGTCTTGACTTCCTGGCACAGAAAGCAATATTTTATCATTTCTGCCTGTTCCGTTTGTTACATCTTCATATTAGACTTACAGATTTACATCTTACATATACATCATTATCTTTTAAGTGGGCTTTTAGAGAGAAACCACACTAGGTATTTAGCGATTTCTGTTTTAACTTAACTTACTAAAAGATTTTCACATAACAGCATAATAATTTAGGCTGTACACTGTTTTAGTAAGTAATAAAAGTAAGTAAAGTATTGAATACATTTAAAATACATTTAAGAACGGCAGATACAGAAGTACTTTCTGTGGGTGCACCAATATACTGTAATGTCAAATGTTAAACTGTGGGTTTGTGGTCTGAAACACGATTTTTTTGCAGAGTAACTAGTTAAAAACTTCACATTCACTAGTGTTTAACCCGTGATAGAGAATTTGTCTGTATATGGTGCCCAATCACCAGAGTTACTGCATAAAATACATAGAGCTAATTGATGCTGTTGAAGCCTTTTTTGGTATATAAAGAGTGAATGAGGGAGCTTTGGCTTCATCCCATTGAAGTTCCCCTCTTTTAAATTAGTAATTGTTGCCCCAAAGCTCCTTCATCTCAGTCAGCCATGTTTGCTCTAAAACAAGCCCAGCGTGTCTTAAGGCAATCGCCAAAAAACAAAAAGAGATAACAGAGAACTGAGACACAGAATAAGAAAGTGAGAATATGTATTCTTTATCAGTGAGTCAGTGTTCAGCCCAAAGTTACATCATTTGAACTCAAGACATACACATCTTCTGTCAGAAAAATAATTACCAATTAGTGAAGTCAGGTTGGCCCCAATGGGCCTCAATGGCACACGGACAAAATCCATTGAGACGCAGAATCTTAAGTGTTAATAAATAATAGTTTAGAGAACCTGACAGACACAGATGTTCTGGTTGCAGATTGACAGACAGATTGAAACAGGAAAAACTGCAAGATCGAGCAGTGATCCGACGAAGGATGTCTTGCATGATCATACTGCCAGTATTGAGTTTCTTAATCTTCTCAGTGTCTACAAAGATCATATTACATTGGCCTTGATAACTTCAGTTACTTCCTCTTGCTTCTCAGAATCTCAGAATTGAAATTGACCTGACTCATAGCTCCCGATGGGTGCCTGAATCACTCTCGTCCGTCTATATTACTTATCAGTCTGACATTCAAGCTGTCAATTTTTTTGACACTCTTGGTAATAGTTTTTTTTATTAAAATTTGAGCATGGAAAAATGCACCAAAATTGTTAATTCCTATGTAATATGTCTGAACAGAAACTGCATCCAAATAATATTAAAGGATGAGGTTGACAACATTTTAACAAGGCATTCGTCTATCTTACGATATGTTCCAACCTTCAGCTTTACAGTGTCTCTCAGCCCTTTGCTTCCTATTGAAGATGAAAATCTAATATATAACATGAATATATTTGTCATATATATATATATCAGTCATTTTCTAAAAGCTCAAATCGGAGTGAATAGTTCTTTCGGTGGCAGATTAATAAGCAGTTGGTGCTCTAGTAAGTATTTCTGGCAGTCACAACTCAAAATAAACTACAGTGGCCATGTTCAGTGTAATAAAGGAACATGTCACCCAGTGCAACAATGTGGCTCATTGATGCATTTTTAATAGTTTATGAACAACAATGGAGCTCTATGGCACAGAGGAATAATCTGTGTCAGGCTTTGGCTGCACAGACAATACTCGTTATAGGAGCAACTCATTGGTTTGGGACTGACAATAAGAAAAGTAAAGAATATCCTTTCACCTCTCCTGACACTGTAGAGAGAAACGCTTGTATAAAAGCCTTGATAGGAACCAAAACAGTGCATTTTTTTGCCTTGTATCTGTGCTAGTTGTTTGTTTCTTTAATTTAAGCTTACATACTAAGATAGTCCATTGAGTACCTCAGTGGCAATTTTACTGTTACATACAGGACAGGTGTAAAAATAAAAAATACAAATAGCATGATAGAAAATAGAGTTGGAAGACACTTGTGCAAGGAAACAAGATAGTTTCCCCACAGCACAAGATGTGCTCTTCAGGAGACAATTTCAGCTCAATTTGTCTCTCAGTCAGTCAAACAGTGAACTTACTTTGCAATGACAGCGTCTCAGTTGTACAGGAGACCACTAATAGAAGCAGTGGCCTTTTAATGGCCAAAATGTATGGATGTATGCGTCTGTATTTATTATGATGAAGTGGATACATCAGAGGCATACAGTTGTCTGAAAAATAAAAGATCTTTAAACTGGTGTTAACTTATAATGAGTATTCGCCATATAAGACAGATATAGAATGAAAGCATTACAAATAAAACTATTCTGTTACAGTCCCCAGACTGATGGATAAGGTAATGCAGTGGTATCAATGGAGTATAAAGATACATCAACACCAGTAAAAAGCAAATGGCAAAGGTGAAAAATAGGCTGACAAATTGCTCCAGTTAATGCTTTAAGATTTATTTCAGAGTGGATATCACTTGTTTCATTCTAGTATTATTGTTGCTTGTCGTTTGCCAAATGTTGTCAAATGTTGTGAAATTGTTGCTTGAACTCGCACTGTTAGCGAAGTCAATGAACCTTGTGCCACTAGAGAGTCAAAAAAGTGCAGAAAAGCCTGTATTTAAAGCAGACAGTGAAAGGAATATTTATATCATAACCCAATTCATTTTCCTCTAGAGACATCTAATTAGACCCATTAGACCCCATTTGGATGTGTTTTCATGAGCTTCACCCTAACTCTGATACTGCATATTATATACTGTAATGCATGTATTTTTGGAGCCAAATTTCCCAAGGTTAAGATGCTCATACAGTATATCTGGTGATTGCAGGCTACAATTTCTGTATCATATAGAGTACTAGCATTGTTTTGAAGAGCCAGACAATTTATCTGAAAGATCGATATAGCCTCTATGAACATTTAGCTTCTCCGTGTAAAAGCAGCATGTCAGATGTGCTTAATAGAACGGGGTCTATTTGTGGAATCACAAATCGGTTTTCAAAAAAACAGACACAATGCTTTTTTTTTTATGAGACTGAAGTGGTTCCTGTGGTCAAAAATCTGAAACTGAGTTTTAGAAACGGATGGAGTCTGTATGGTACTTCAACCCAGACAGACACACACACACACACACACACACACACACACACACACACACACACACACACACACACACACACACACACACACACACACACACACACACACAATGATTGGTTTGAACCAATGTTACTTAAAATATTAGTGTTCATGAAACATGCCCTCAACAATGCCCTGCCATGCCAAAGTGATGGGGCAGTTGTTGGAGAGGCCTGTATAACTGACATTTTGCTGCTTAGGGGCTGTAAATACGGAGCCTGTTCCAAAACTGATAAACTCTGTCCACTGGTAGTGTTTACACCAGGCTTAAGCCTGGACGTATGTTTTGGAAATGAACATCTGCCGAGGCTAGCGATAATCCTATAGGCAGCCCATTAAACACCCGGGGTTCACAGATATACTGTATCCCTATATTCCCTCACGGCCCCTATCATCTTGAAACTAATTTCCAATAACATGAATGGGTCTGAATCTTTTAAGCTGTATCAGGCTAATGCTATTTATCTGATCTAAAACATTAAGCAAGGTCTTTACAGAGGTTACAAATCACACCGACTACCACAATACAAGCTTTAATCATTTGTCTTCGTGTCAGAGGCAGGTTCCCCATTTATCTGCAAAATCCAGTTGATAGATTTTGAGAGGGGGTGGGGGACACAAGCACACATTGTGGGTACAGTTTAGTATACATCACTTATCTCATCCTTGGATTTCACAGAATGATAATACCAGCCCGTGTTTTTCAGTCTGTCATATTTTATATGCTCTTATACTGTAAATCTGCCACCATCTCAATGATTATCATTTACTGTGCGTACCATTGCAATAAATCGTTCCTGTGACTGACCTCACATCATTTATATGTTGACATAAAGACACCAGCTGCTGGAAGATATGGATATCATTTACATTTTTACAATTTTAAACAAAGCACCTGGACTGCCTTTCAAAATGAAGCACCCATGAGGCCACAATCTAGAGTTTCTTTGTTGTCAAAGCTTCAGCATAAAATCACAATCCAAGCATCAAATAGTCTCAGGCGACGAGGTCATGAAGATAACAAATCCAGGCTGGTGTTTTGAAAACTTTTGATGTCTCTCAAGGAACTAGTAGAGCCATATAACACACACAACTCTTTCTAATACACATTTATCTAAACGAAAATCTAAGGACAACCTTTTCTCCAAATTGTTAATGTTATATTTAGGCAGAGAAATATTTAAATAATTGTGACTACCCTCCTCCAGTGACAAGTGCACTGTAGGTTTGCTTCATGACTCTGACATTTCAATGTGGACTTGAGAAATGTTAAAACATGAAAGCAAACATGAACAAGATTATTAACTGTGGGTGGTGAAAAGAATGATGACAGAAGAAAGGTTCAGCATTCATCAGTGTCACAACCATACCATGCTGGTGTCACTTATGATATAACACAAGCGCAGCCATTTAAAATAATAGCCATTGCACGTTACAAATAAGAAAACATTTGCATAAAGCAAGCAATCATTATCTAGCACCCGAAACACAGTATGCGTATGGTTTATAATAAATCTCAGACAAATACATAAAAACCTGTGGGGGTTCTCCACGGTATCCAGTGGTGGAAAGTATTGCTCTTCAGAACAATTTGGAGGGATTTGTACTTGAGTATTTCCATTTTCTACTTTGTACCTGCACATTTCAGAGGCTATTGCACTTCTTACTCTACTAGATTTACAGCTTTTGTCTCTGTATTACTTTGAAATTAAATGGCCCATTCTGCATGGTGAGTACCTTTGACTTTTGGTACTTATAATTGATAATGATATTTTGATGGTTTTGAATACTTATGTACTTTTGTTTGTGAAAGATCTGAATAGGTTACTTCCGTCACCACTTAAGGTATCCAGTGTTACGACAACAAGACTGGACCCTCTTGCTTTCTAAAATGATGTGTTGTTTTCACCAAGAAATCAAGGCAAGCCAGGATTAATTATATATCCAAAAAAGCTGTGACTGTCAATTTAATAAAATTAAGATCTGTCACATGTACGATTCTTATTTCGCTGTTGAGGCCAAATGAGTGAAACAGCGCCTCACTTGGTTGTAACGGCCCCTTGTGGTCAAATATGGCAGTGCAGCCACGTCCACTTCCAAAGGGAAGCCTGGTGAAGCTGATTACAAAGTAGCTTACGTTGGTTGCAAACAAATTGAATTGTGAAGTCAGTCATACTTTGAGCTCTCAACTAACAGTAAGACAGTTAACAAGTCAACATCATTTAAATGAAACAACTGTGAGAGTTTGCTAGTTTCCCAGTGTTGCACGTTAAGCCTCTGTGTTTGTGTAGGAACTTGACAGTAGTTAGTTGGTTAGCAAGCGCGCAGCGATGGAGGGAGGGGAGGAGCTCTGACAACAGTCAGCATGTGCGGAGGATTATTACCTTCACTGCAACAATAACGTGAGTCAAATACACCCTCCGAATGTTTGTCTGTTTGAAAGTTAGTTTGTTTGTTGTTGAATTGCTCTCTGGCTGTATGTTTGTAACCTGAGCCTATTTATCTCCTTGACCTAGATGTGTGGTTGTTGATGTTATATCATGAACTGTCTACTTTGTTTGTTTGCCTGATAACCTAAGGTGTTGACATGAGACGTGTGGACAAAGCCTGCCATGGCTATCAATCATTTAAAATGTCCCCGACAACTCGTTATTGCTTATTGTCACCTGTTGATTGTCCGTCATTTGAGAATGAACCTGTCTGCCAGATCTACTAGTTCCTTGTGAGAATTTCATCCTTCTTTTGCCTTTAACTGTATTGAGTAATGAGATGTTTTAAATATCAGGGCCTGCAGGCCTTGAAGGCTGTGCTGTGTAGGCCGACTGCACAACATGTAGATACATCTGTAAGCCATGTATTTGGTACATGCATTGGTATGCTTTGATGAGAAACATAATTTGAAGTCACTGTTGTCAGTGCAACCTCTATTTGGATATCGTTGTAACAGATTATATTGTTGTAGTATTGTTTCCAAAAAATATGAAAAATGATGTTTTCTAATGTATAGGCAAGTAAAATTAAGTAGATAAAATATATACAAAAATAAAGATATCTATCTATCAATCTATATACACACACTGATACAATGGAAAGCTGGCACCAGGTGTGACAGTGTGTATTTATACGGCATAAATACTTAACTCTTATAAATCTAACTCGATAAGTAGAACATTCAGAAAGCCCACCATCCTTTTATGCTGACAAAGTGTGCACTCAATTATTTATTCAATGCATCATGCAAGGTTATAAAGGTAAATATCTGTAGAAGCATTTTCTTTTCAAAGTAGGTTTTTTCCATGTCACTGCCTTCATAACTAATCTCTATTCTTCTAAAACCAGTGTATTGAAATTCAATCTAAGAAGTGTGTGTGTGTGTGTGTGTGTGTGTGTGTGTGTGTGTGGGGGGGGGGGGGGGGGGGGGGTATATATCTCTTCAGTACCTTCAATACATCTAATATTTGCATTAACAGAATAGAAGATACATTTGTTTCCCTTTTATGGAATTCCACACCATGCAATGCAAATAACAATACCAACAAAGCCAGAATTCTACACAAAACATGTAAGAAATGTACGTCATGTAAGAATGTAAGACACGGTCACCGATTTGATCTATTTTTATTACATCAAAGACCTGTAACTAGCGCTTGTATAATAGCCTATATTTTCTGGGACTTCATTATTCACAGCCTACTTCTCTGTGATTTACCATCTTGGAAATATATTCATACCTCGCTCCTTTCTGTACTTTTTATGATTTGAACAGAGTTGAGAGTCAAGTTGAACTTTTCTATATTCATGAGACCAAAATAACAGTCTGTTGCACAGTGAGCCTGTGGGGGAAAATGGGAAAGAATAACATAACAAATACAGACAGAGAGAGCCACATAGCTGTGCCACCACCACTTCCAATCTGTAGCCGGAGATGAGTATCGGTGTGGTCAAAGAGCCTTCCTGTGTGCCGGAGCCGTCCTTGGAACTATTTAATCACAACATGGAACTCCGTGGCAAATTGTTGCTTTCTGATTGGCCCGCGCTTGACAGCCATGACCATATGGTGGGAAGTGATATACCTACCTGCTATCTTTCCGTGAGTGATGTTCCAGTAAAAATGATTACTTCATTTAACCACGCATTATTCGGTTGGCTAGAGGTTGGAGCAAAATAAAATATTATTAGACTGTCGGGTGGTGAAGCACAGCACATCAGCTGAGCCTTTGGAGTGTTTGTGTCATTGCCTCAAATATGACAATTTTGTTAAAATAAGTCGGGTGATGAAATATTGGAACAAAATGTTAAAGTAAGGTAATTAATCCTTAAAACAATGCACAACAAAGTTTCTGTTTGTAATGTCTTACAGTTTTTTTTATAGTTTCAGGGTTTTTTGTTGATGATTTCTAATATGTGGATTAGTCCAGTGATTCCACATAAGGCTTTACGAGATTAATCTAAGGGGTTAAAAAACATTCCTTATGGTTGCTTTTTTTCACTCTAATTTTGCCTCTTACACAGTTGTAATAATATAAGGTACGTCTTTATTGAATTTATAATTGTCGACAGACACTGCACATTGATAAACATGTACTCTTATATCTGCTTACAACTACATCACAGTGTGTTATAAACAGTTAAGCTGAGTACTTAGATTATGTTTGTAAATGCTAAATAAGGAGAGTAAAAATGTTACTGATTGAACAAGCAAAACATGTTGGCAACTGCAGGATGCAGATTTAGTTTTACATGCACTCATAAATGTTGTCAGAAAAGGCGTCTTTAAACACAATGCCTATTTATGGTCACCTTCACAATGGCAAGTTGGAAAACCTCCTAATTAAGAGAGAGAGTCTTGTTTAGTGATATTTTCCAGACAATTGTACAGTGATACGGAAATTACATCTACATACCACACATCTCATGGAAGGAGCGGCACAGAAACGTGGCATTTAGGTAAATGTCACCCAAAGGAATAAACAATCCGAGAGTTTCATTTCACTTCCTTAGACCAGTATTCATTAGTGCTGACTGACATACACTGCAATTAGATCAAACAATATATTTGAACTTAACAAAGCCACACATAAATGCCAATAAATGATCTTTGGCGCTGGGAATCTTGTGTTAAATGATGGCAATACGGGATGTAATTTAGCAATTACCATTATGCGTGCCACATGTGAATTTGAGAATACTACGTCATTGTCTGGTTCAGCCATTAAACCCACAACTTTAATAACGTGCTCATTATGCGTGTGCTCGAGGAAAGTGTGCGTTTTTAATGTTGAAAAGTAGCGATCCCGCTGTGCGTAAGCACAGAGACAATATTAAGTTACAAAATTGAGTTATCTTTTCAGTTAAGTGAATCCAAGGACTCTTATTACATTACCCAATGACATGCAGATATATACGGCAGTAAACTGAATATTAAGAAGAGCATGTGATTATATCAATCTGCCGTGGTAATGAGAGAGAAATAATTCAGGGCTTGCAAAGGCTCAAAGGGAAGATCACGTGTACCCAATGTTTTGAAGGATCTTATGGTATAATTATACAAGAGGCGAGGATTATTCAAATCAAATATTCAATACTGAGTACAGGGGCTTTAGCGACTAACATTGTCCCGTTACTTACGTAATACTGAGTGCTATTGTAGTAGTTGACCTTAGTGGATGTAACCGTTTGCTGTAGAAATTACGAAACATTATAATTCTCTGTTGAAAGGTAAATTGTACAAACAGACTTCTAATTCACTATCAAGGTGCTCCGATAAGTGCTGAGGAGAACTGACATGTTTGCTGATAGAGTGTAAAAACACAAAGCATGCTGTATGTGGGATTCTTCACCGCCGCTGGATTCCCTTTTATCACTCAGCAATGAATCGGTCATAACCGACTGCGTAGCTATGACAGACAATGTTGTTCTGGACACCTTCAGATATTTACCCTCCTTTGTTTACACTTACCGTTTCATTTTCACTTAACCTTCTACATTACTCACAGACACATTTGCACATGACTGAAGAGATTTCGTTTGAGAATAGACTGCATGTCCCTATTTTCAAGTGAGTGAATTACTTTATTTTTCTTGACATGATGTTTGCAACGTTTACCTTGAGGTACAGGCTCTGCCACGTTCCTCACCAAATGGAGTTCGTAAGGAAATCTGTTGGGCATTCTGTCAGAAATGCCTTTAAATTTGAACTTTTTCTTTTGTGTATTATGTGGTCCATACTCATGCATGCGATATATCTCATTTAGATTAGGTTTTGGAGGTCAAAGGTCACTGTGACCTCATAAAACCCCTTTTTTTTGCCATTACTCAAGAATTTCACACAAACGTTTATAGGACAAGTGATGCCAATTTGCACAACATCAAAATTTTCAAATTGAGAATTGATGACAAAAGAAAATCACCTAATTTGCATATTTATTTATTTTTGAACGAAAAGCATTGAAATTGTGGATAACCTTGTTTGTTAGCTATCCGATAATAGTAGAACCGTAGTTTATTTTTGAAGAAGTCAACTTTGAGGGCCCCTCTCTCCTGAATGGTTGGTCATTCTGGTTAATCAAACCACGTTCTACCACTCTCTCACATAACATGTAGGGAAAATCATCAAGAGTGAGGTCAGAGAAATGCTCCAGGTATGTTTTCTGAAAACCTCATGTGAACATCAATATGAGCTCAAATTTCATGATCCCAAAGTTTAAATAACAGTCACTACTTTTTTTGCGGAAATTCTCTATTCCACGCTTACGTTTATGTTTCACCTTGATTTCCCCCAGAGGCAGTTTAGTCACTTCAAACAGGTAGAACATCGTCAACCTGTTGCCAAATAAAAACCGTCCTCTTACCACCTCCTGTTTGTTACAATCCATTAACACTGATGATGACCCTTTTCAGCAGCTACAGATAAGATGTTCCCCTTGTCAAAAGCTATCAGCAAAACTGTTCTCTGTGACAAGCAGATTAAATTCACCGCCTCATAGCCTCCTTGAATTATCTGACAAAATACAGAAATTAAGCATATTTGATTCCCGTTCAAAATTCTACAAGACACATCTTCATGACCCGATAATTGCACTGAGATTTGTGGAACCAGTAGTAGCCTAAAGGATATAGAAATGGGTCTGTAATTTGAAGGTTATTGGTTTAAACCCCTGACATCCAAAAACACCTTGAAGGGGAGAATGAACAAGTAGTGCTCTCCCTTTCTCACTAGCTAATGTTGAAGTGCCCTTGAGCAAGGCAATTAACTACTATGTGTTCAGGCTAAAAGACTCAGTGGCTGATTTCAGGAGGCTATCTTTGTACGTGGCAGCTCCCAGATGTAAACGTACGTCATTTCATAGCTGTGAAGCAGTCTGGGTCAAAAAAAGGTTGTGCATGTTCAGTCAGACTTTTACCTGGAAAAAGTGAAGGACTTAAAGGTCCAGTGTAAAGGATGTTGGGATCTATTGGCATAAAGGGAATATAATATTCATAACTATGTTTTTATTTTTGTATATCACCTGAAACTAACAACTGTTGTGTTTTCCGTTGGGGGACAATAAATATAATCTTAATTTTGCATTCAGCATCGTAAACAACCAGTGCTTAATAGGAATAACCCAGCGATGTAAAATAAATAAACTGCACGCAGAATAACATTACTTGCATGCTTTAATACAAAGTTCTTATAAATTCAACTGAAAAGGCACACTAGCACAGGCTGGAAAGTCGGGTAATGGTAAAATTAAATTGCAAACAGCTGCTGTTTCCCTCCAAATAATTTGCACTCCATGACACAAAGTACTATTTCTCCTTCTTCTCCTTCTTCTTCTTCTTCTTCTTCTGCTATTCCAATTCTGTCTCAAAAACTATTTGTATTCTGGACCATGCAAAGTGTTTTGTTTGTTTTCAGTCCTTTGGTTTAATAAGGTTGCTAACATCAATTACACTAAAGATTGCCTTGTGTCTGTGCTTCTGCTGCTGGAGTTATGCACTCAGGAGAGACCAGATGCAGGAAGAGATCTAACCTCTAAACACAGGATTTCTAATTGCTCTGACATTGCTCACGCCATTGGGCCTCATTTGTATGTTCAGGTGAAGGAGCAATTTGGTCTAATGCATTGACACAGATCATTTCCCTTCACCTCTTCTCTCGCTCCTCACCTCACTTCATCAGCTGAAGGTGGACGGGCAGAGAGAGTAATATACTGAACCCATCTGTTCATCTGTCAGACCTTTTCTCCTCGCAATTTATGGCATGTCTATTTGTTGAAGTGCCTTCCCTCCCCCAGAGGCCCCGAGAGAACCTGCAGAAGTGAACAATTCTCACACCGGTTTCACAACCTGTGAAAGTGATTTGATGAGTTGAGCCAGATCATTTGTGATGGAGGCTTCAGATGCATTCTAGACTAATGGCAGTCAAGGCTAGAAATTGCACCCACTTAAACTCATATCTCCGTAAGCCCACTGTCTGAGCCTAAGAGGAGTCTCCCTGAGTCCACCGAGACAGGTGTGCTACTGGCAGCTCTCTCCAAGTATTTTCAGGCATCTTTTAGCTGTTCCGCCCCTTTTAAATGCAGCCAGAGAGGCTGGGAGTGGGTGATCCTGCACACCCTGAACCAGCTGCTTCCTTTGATCTACTTGCTAGGTTCACTTGGTGTGGATTATGAAGCCATCTTTATATGCACACGCACATATTTTGTCCAGCAGGAAGCCAGAATCTGTGCCATCTGACACAACCTTAAAAACAACTGCTGGTTGACAACAGAAGGCTAATCAATTCTCTCTGTGAGCAAGCTCAGGATTCACCATTGCTCTTATGGCAGACATATGGTAATTATTTCACTTAGCATAAATTATGGTCTAGTACACTTCTGTGCAGGCCTGTGTTGGAGGTCTGCTACTGGTGTTGTCACACTGCATTAATGCTCAACATTAGGTTTAAGACATTTATTTACTCAGAGAAAGGTCGAAGGTGGCATGCCATTTTTTGGTCTTGATCAACATTGCTCATCATCCCTGACCTGCTTTGCTGCTCAGATAAAATCAGTCATAAAAAAGAGACTGCTCTTTTCCTGTATTCACTGCCTGCAGCAGGAATCATTTCACACTTGAGTACTTCAGCATTTAGGCCTCTGTTTCCTTTTTTTGGTATATCCAGATTGATCCTGGAAAGTCTGGACAGCAAACTTTTTCAAATTGGATCCAAACCACATTTGGTGGCGGTTTGTAGTGCGATTCAAATCAGATTTCTACAGATGCGTCTGTGTGTATTTTTTGCGTCACTCGCAACGTCTCCAGCAGCGCTGGCACACCCACAGCACTGGAGTGTGGAGATGGTCTAGCTATAGGACAAACACACTCGCAGTATGGCACGCCTTGTCACCATCTGTGCCCTGTACTCCTCCTTGAGCGATATCACAACCTTAAAACACACTGTTGAAAATGAAGAAAACTATTTATTGTTGAAAAAATGCTGCAATGCCCGTTACACCCGGCCCTGAAAGGCCGAGCCCAGACCAGACCTCATCGTCGGAGGTAACTCCACCACCTGTCTGTCCCCGGTGAGATTATCCTGGCCCAACATCGAATAAAAGGGCCAACATTATGAATTGTATTGTTTGCAAGCAATATGGCCAAAGTATTACCTGGATCAGTGCTTTTGCTGTTGGAGCATCGTAGCTCTGAAGTAAGGCAACCAATGTAAAAAGTTATTCTGGAGCCCTGCCCTCCTCTGTTGCTGAGTTTGTCTGGTGCGATGGAGGGGTTCTGCACCGCGACCTGACAACGCTATTGTTTGAAGGGTGAAATGATGGACCTCCATTACTCATTCTTCTGCATTGGAAAGCCACGTAACGTAAACGTAG
This sequence comes from Pholis gunnellus, assembly GCF_910591455.1. Taxonomy (NCBI): domain Eukaryota; kingdom Metazoa; phylum Chordata; class Actinopteri; order Perciformes; family Pholidae; genus Pholis; species Pholis gunnellus. Next base: position 17,696,143 of record NC_136537.1, read on the forward strand.
TTACTGACGCCCAGGTCGTTAACGCAGCAAACCATGCAGATAGTTTTGTGATGTCTGGACCCACAAAATTCGATTTGATTGCTTTCAAATATCAGTGTGGACACTCGGATGAGAAACAAATCAGATTTCCCTGCAGTCTGTAAGTAGCCAAAATGTGGACTTGCAACTATGAATACAGTGAATCTGTATTTTGTCAATCTGTATTTTCACATAGTCAGGGGAAATGCTTTATGAATCTATGGCAGTCAATTAAAGCTCTGATTGTCTGAACGTTTAAGTGATCCCTGTAAAACTGCCAACTCGCTCTCTCTCCGTCTCCTCTCCTCTGTTTCTGACTGTGGCTCTTGTCCAAATCAGCCTTCCCCTTCTCAAACTTCACTACCGCGTCACTCCACATGAAGTCACACTCGCTGGGTGAGGGTATAAATAAATAGACATGGTTTCGGTGGCGTGGGGGCTTACTGTCGCCTCACAGCAAGAGGATCATGAGTTTGTGTGCTCCATTCAAACTGTATCCTACTACCTCAAAAGACATTTGTTGGGAGTACTCCTGCCAAGAAACTGGCCTGAGAACTGGAGTTAGTCCCCTGGCTGTGACTACCCACTGCTCCGAAATAATTAGGATGGGAAAATGTTTGCTGATTTCTGCTTTCATTGTGCACATTACTGCAAGGAGCTTGCGCCTCAGCAGGTATGCAGAACTCAGCATGAGTAACTTCTAAACCACAGCTCACTTGATCACAGTTTACATTTTCGATGTGCATTTAATTATTATTTTAAACCATTCAAAGTATCCAAAAAGGATTTGGGTTTTGATCATTATTTTAAAGACAACAGTAGACTTAACAGAGGGTACACAGATTTGCTAGACACGTGTGACAAACAAGTTCAGCTTTATTAAATATGTATCACTTGGAGCTTTTACACCTAAGCTCAGCTCAAGCCACTCAATTACCGAATGTATGAGAGGTGTAACTCATAAATTCAATGATTGAAAACAGAGTTGATAAATGTATTAATACATTTAAATTAGCTCTTAAAGTGATGTAAGTATATGAAAAAGATAAATTAGCTTGTTCTGTTAACATGCTTTGAGAAAGTTAGGAATGAGTTGATTTAAGAACAAGCTAAATTTGAGAAATATATAATTTATTATTTATGTCAACTCTGCACAGCATTTGTTATTCAACGCCTACACTGATCAATATGTAAAACAAAGACCATGCCTTTAACCCCTCAGCGATCTCTTTTACTCCCATCTTGCAGTCATCGCTTCACATATTATTGGATCACTCCCTTTCTTGCCTGCATGTTTTGTTTTGTGATACTGACCTGAAGCACAATACAGGTGATGGAGCAACAAATGAAGAGATTTATTATTATTGATTAATGTTGCTTTGGTGTGGTCACTGAATAGCTAGCCAACACTAATAACATTTCACCAGTTTACATCAGATGTGAAATCAGAAAACTGTAATGAGTCACTCGGTGTGGTTTATGATCGATATATTTGCCTCTGCACATGTGAAACGATAAACGATCTCAGCTCAAACTTCAGCGATAAATGCAGCTTCTCTGCTTGTGATGAATAATGAGGTTTATCAAATCTGGTCTGTTTTTGATTTAGCTTCATCTATTGATGTCTGTTTGAATAAAAATCAGTTCACTTTGTTGTGTTTATTAAAACAAGAAAAATTTAAGAACACATTTATAATTTCAATTATATTTTCAGCAGCCTTGTTATTTGAGTCACAATTCATCAATTTAACTATCATTTAACCAACTAATCATTTCAATTCTGTGAATACAAATGTGTTTGATCATCTATCCGACACCAAGGATCTCTGCTGAAACGCTTCCCTTCCCTCAGTAACTGAAGGGTAGCACGTCTTTACAGATGTAGAGCCAGGCTTCAGCCTTCCATGGCACATCCGCTCGGAGTGACAGGCTGCCATTCTGATTTAAGATAATAAAAAATAACCTCCACTTTGCCTCCAGAGCTGACATATTGCATATGCGGATGCAGGAGGAGCAGCAATTTATTTTTTCACAAGGGGTCACTTGTATTTTTAATAATTCATACAGCATATGTTGAGATGTCAGTTGCTGCTCTTTGATCAAAACCTAGCCTGTCTCTCGCCGAGCCATCAATTTCCAATGAAAGTATTTGGACTTCCAACACACGCCTGCCATGAAGGTAGCACAGAGATCTTCCGTATATTTCCTCGCACAACACTCTGAGATGGTACACTCTACCGAAAATATTCTTATGTGGTCTGGAAGAATAAAATGTTATCACATTCACATCGTTGCAGCAAGTAGATGGGAAAATAGTTTAGCAGTGCTGCCGAGAGAGAACATGGCAGCAGAAGTTTGACTTTTCAGAAGTCGGAAGCATTCTGCTGCCCTCTTGGGACGTCCTTGTACATCTGGCTCCCTTTGTTTGGTCTTCTTTCTTCTCACTGCCTGTTACTGAGCCTTAATAGGAAACCAGTCTGCTGCTGCTCCGTCAAATTATGCTCATCTCTCCCCTCCTCCATGGTGCTTTGTTTTTTCTGCACACTTCTGTTGTTTGTGTTGTGATTATTTGCAGCATTTCTGGATTGGAGTGCATTCTTGTTACTGTTTGTGCTTTCCAACAATGTGTTTTGTCCTTCGGGGCCACCATACTTGACAGACAGCAAGTGTCTGTGTAGCTGTTGATTTAGACAGTTGGATTGTCAGACAGAAATTGCAAACTTCACCAGTGCAGTTCATGGTGCTATCTTAATGTTGTTCACACTTTTCACAATTGTTGCTACAGGTGATAAATGGCGGCACCACAACCTCCAACCAGTCTCAGCTGTGTGGTGAAACAATAATGTAATCAAATTCCAAAAATACGTAGAATATGGTAAAATCAAAACTCTTGAGGGGATAGAAGACAAAGACACAATCGTCTTTCCATATACTAAATTTACACACACACACACACACACACACACACACACACACACACACACACACACACACACACACACACACACACACACACACACACACACCTACACACACAGTACACCTTTTTTCAATTTGTAGTTTTATGAGAAGTTGTGATATTGCTGTCTGACACCTTGTAGTTATTCAAGAGCCAGCTTAGTATTCATTCAAACATAATTAGAACGTTAGTGGACAAAGATATTTCCCACAAGGTAGTAAAGGGTAGTTGGATAATAAAGTTATGTTTCTATGGAAACTGCCTGCTCAGATACAATATCAAGGAAGAGTGAAGAGCAGAGGAGGGAATGGACAAATTCATGAGACTTTGATTGTGCCTGTCTCCTCTCTAAAACTGGTCATATTGTACAGCTGCAGAGTGAGTAATCGAAAACTTAAAGGGGCCACTGAGAACATATGCCACCTCTCTGTGAAACCTTTTAAATATCAGTTGGATTGTGTTATTGTCTATTTGTTTTCAATTGATGGCCAGAAAAAAAATTTATGAAATCTCATTTCAGTGGCAGATACAGAAAGTATCGAACAAGATGGTACAATAGAGATTTGATTCTGAAGCATCTGAACTTGAAGATGTGTAATATTACCAAAGCGGTTAATTGAATATTGAAGAATCTGTCTATGAATATATTTATGATTTGCCGAGATGAATCATGTATTTCTTACAGTTTGCTTGTATATGTATTCCTTTGATCCAATGTGTGAAGTATAGCTAAATGAAGCTTATAGGCTACAGTGTTAAGGTAGGATACTGTGATAATATTGGGTCTCCTTCTGTGTTATGGACCAGACATTTCCCTGGGTGCATCTATTCATAGTTATTACAGCCACACTGTGCAGGTATCGAACTGTACGGGCTGTTGTCTCATGACTTGCCAAAAGGGCCTTTACAGGGTACATACTAAATATATTCAGTACACTTACATAAGAAGTAGAGCAGCGTTAAATTCCTAGTTTTGATAAGAAATTGTCAGATATGCAAGCAATTGAATGCAGCTAAATATGCTGTGCAGTGAATTAGGACAGCAACTGACAATTCATTTAATTATCCTCTTAATTTGCAGCTTTTATTGCTTCAAAAATGAACAAGCTGCAAACATCTTTTCAGCCAACAGTTCTTGAAGTGGTTTTAATCAAACATACTGTAGCTGCTTATTGTTAGTCGGGTTGATGCCTTCTGGTCGGTCGGTTGGACAATATGCTATTGTCCAACAAACTTCTCATTTGTTCTCACTCCTGGTGTTACTTTTATATGAGAAAAGTGCTTCTTCATCCCTTATTATTCAGGGTGGGAGAGAAACAGAATTCATGTCTTTAATGGGCTTCTTGTTTTGCTGCTATTCAACGATAAACACAGTTGGAACAGTTATGTTTATTTAGCCTAGATTTTCCCTTTACTGTGGGCGGGGGACAGAGAGAGCCCTCTGGACCGATCCAGAGCTGCTCCCTTCAGGCGGGGCTCCGAAAAGCGACTCTGTAAGCGCCGCGCTGCTCAGTCCTTGGGCCTTTACCGTTCCGCCCGTGAGAGATGCGAGCGAAAGAGGCGAGCAAGAGATGCGTGGAGAGAAGAGTCGATGCAACAGGCATTTAACAAAATGAGACATCCTTGCCTCTGAGCCATGATTTTGAAGTGACTTCAATTAAACATGACGTGGGTCACAGCTGCATCAGCTGTCCATTGTTTTGTTTTACTGCTGTATTTCTTTTAAGTTTATCTCCGTCATGAGCATAAGTGTTCATGACAACTTATATATTTCTATTCCTCAAGATGCATTTTATGAATGCTGAGATAGATCTCTGGGTCACAAGCTGGAGGAGCGAGGAGATGAGGAGGCACAAAATCGGGAAATGAGAAGACTCCCTCTTCACTGTCCTTGTCTCAGTCCTGACAATTGTGCTACTATGATGTATTATGGTTGCTGGTTGGGTTCAAGCGGTTGATTCGCATATATTTTGTGGGTTTGGCAGTGTGGATTGGAGCTCATAACGAGTCATGTGGGTGCAGGTATTAAAAAACCCGGACCCCCGCATCACTACTTGATATGCTTTGAGTGTGTACTGAGGCATCCGCAAGCTCGGCTTCGACGGCTCGCTCAATTTTTTTAAATCATGAATATGGTTAGGTGCAAGCTGGTCGGCATTTAGTCCATTCTTATCATTTTTGTATAAAATAATTAGATTGCAAATAATTGTATATGCTGCAAATGGCTTTTTATGTTCACTTATAATTCATTTAGGCTACAAGGTAGAGAGCACTTAGTGCACTGTGTAGTTAAACTAGATTTTTTTTCCCCCAACGATCCATTGATTGGTTGAAGGGTAGTTATGTAGAATTTCAGTCGACCAAGATATTCTTTGGTTGACTGCAGCTCTAATTGCTTCTGTACTATATCCTCACTAAATATTAAGTTTACGTAAGGGTCTTATATTTTATATTTTTTGATTTGCCGTTCCCATTGTCTGGTCAGATACAGTGCTTACCACATTTTGAAAAACAAAACAAAAAACTCTGGCATTTCAGTTTATCAAACAAGATGTGCAATTAGTTACTTTTGCTCATCAAAAGCTGAGACTGCAGTCAAAAGCTTTGATTAAATCTGCAGTGGGTTTATCTTTGTCTAATCCAGTTCAAACACTGGTCGTCAAAGGTAACCACTTTTTGTCATTTTAAAGAGTAGTGGTGGCACACAGTCAGCAGGCCTGACATACACATGCATACAAAAACATTTTTGTGAGGATAGCAGGATTACAAACGAACAAGAAAACAAAAAACACAGACGACACAGAACATCCAAGGTAATATCATTAACCGAAGTCATACTTATGTTAAATACAGAGCAGTGTTTCTTTACAAAGTACAAATGTGTCAGGATATATACATACATAGTAAAACGAGGAATAAACACAACAAGGTGCTTCACATTGGACACAACACACTTAAAAAGTGCAGCAGGGTCCCAGATCTTGTCAAACACACCTATCTTCATTATAAAATCAGTCTCTCTAGATGTAATGTGTTTGCCATTTACACATGCATTTTAATACTTGTATTTATTGTCGTATTAAAAACGGATCAGGAATAATCAGTGGCACACATTTCTGTCTTAACCCTTGTACCTTCATTATTCACAGCGGCCTGCAAATTGGTGACCGCCAGTGATTGCAGAGACAGAGAATCACCTCCCAAGTAGTTTTGTTTTTATCGAACATTCGTCACTACCAACATATGGACATTGCCTGGCCTGTCAAATTTAAAGACACACAATCAGCCTGCAGGTGTAGTTATAAGACATCAGCTAAAGGCTGGTACTTTGTAATCTCAGTGAAGAATGCCTCCACAAAACAGTGGTCAAAAGTACAGCTCACTTCCAAATCAAACACCTGTCTGCTGCTGTCATTAACACCATCTGGTGTGTTATCGTAAAAGTTAAGATTTGAAAAGATAATTGCCTTTTGAACATTCTGCACATAGAAGGCACAACACAGGAATGTTTATACATCCCCACACACAGATGACTACTATGACCTTATGTCCTTGATTAGTAAGCCAACTATTCTGCCTATCTAACTATGTACACAAATATTTTTTATTATTGTTAAGTATGATGAACCTAGTGTTGGAAAGTAATGAAGTACATTTATATTAGGTGTAAGTGTTTTCAGGTACTTCTGAGCTTTCCATTTGATGCTTCTTTATACTGCATTTTAGATGGAAATACTGTACTTTTTATTACACTACATTTATCTGACCGCTATAATTACCGGGTACTTTGTAGGAGTGTTAGGATTTGGATTCTAAATCGTAAATCAATCAAAATGAGCTTTCGATATTCACCTTTAGAATCAAAAGCAGGATGCTCCCAGTATTTTTTATTTTTTTTATCTCCACCCCGCATATTTGTGTGCTTCTGAAGAAAAATAATAACCCTTCAAAGGTGGCACAATGTAGCTTACTAGTATAGCTTGCAGTTGCATTTTACGAAACACCATGGCCACTGCCAGAGTCACGAATGAGTCACCGGTGTGAACACGTTTTACCTTCCCTTGACAGAAGAAGAACTGCAGTTTGTAGGCTATGCTATATGAGGGTTGCCTATACCATTGCCTACATTTTTCAAATTTACTCTTAAGATGTTTTTTTAAACTAAAATGTGTGAAAAGGTCATCATGCAATGCAGAGATTTTGCAAATATTTTGAGTTCACTCTATCCTAAGGGTTTAACTTTTAAATACTTGCATCTATGAATAAAGTTTTTACTCAACAAAATGAAGTTGTTTATCAGAAAGTCAAAGTTATTCTCCTTCACAAGTTCTCCAGCTTTAAATCAACATCACATTTAGAGAGTATAGCATTATATCTTTTCTTCAATATATCTTCTACTGTCTCAAGTCTTACAGAATCCACAAGTTGTTATTCCAACTAAATATTTCATGTAAGATGATTGGATTTCATTTAAAATTTTAAAAGGGATGGCATGAATAATGTTTCTTTTTCTTTGCTTCTTCGTCGCTGTAGAAAAACTGTCTTGAAGAACATTTTCTTTAGCTGATTTGAGTAGTATTGTGCTGACAAACATTTCTAATCAACTTATGAGTGAACTCACTCAAGTTGATGAGACAAAGTACTTACTAATGGTTGTATGGTTGTGTTACATTTATTCTTCAGTTATTGAATCACCAGAAAACATGCTATATCGAAATATATATTGTTATGGAGAGAAGAAATGACCTAAAACAAGATAGAAGATGTTGTCCTTTTTGCCCCGGCCTAACTTAAAGTGAGTGAAGGTTCTGAGTACTTTCTTCACCACCGGATGGACCTGTAATCTAGCTGTACGCAACTGCGAAAATATTCCCGTTCATATTGTAGAGTTATTGTTTTTTACTGTTTATTTGTGCCTCCATGCATTATCAGGGTTATTTGATAACATACAATGACCTCTACCTAACTCTACCTAATTGACATTTGCACATTAAAGAGGATCACATCACACAATAAGGTGGACTTCTGATTGTCATGTGTTCAGTGAATTGGTGCACCTTGGCTGAAGTTTTGTCTCATGAAATTCATTCAAAGTGAGGTGCTGGCGCCCTCTCTTCTCTATTTTGACCCATCCCTACCGGATCCCTTCTCACTCAGTAGCTTTTGCAGAAATTCTGTTTTTTAAACATAATACTATAACAAAAACAGACTGGATGTAGCTAAGACAACAACGTGTCACATAATATATTGCATTCATGCAAGAATCTTTTACTGCACATAAAAAATGGAGACTGAAGACAAATCAATAGCTTTAGATAATGAGCATAACTACCGGGCCTGATTAGAAAGACACAATTAGAACAAACGTCCTCAAAAAGCTTTTTTCAGCTGCTCTTGAACTGAAGAAGGCTGTGAAGCGGCAACATGTTTGTTGCGACTGCTGAATATGCACTATGTCAATTTGACCAGAGCTGCATGGCTGATTTTCCAGTTGAAGTGTGGTGTATCTTTTGCAGGTCTGATTTCATTCACATAAATAACCGGAACCATCCCTTTTAAAAGTCAGACTGCACAAAACGTTTTTCCTTTGCTACTCTTTCTGTAATAGACAAATTGATGACAACAGGGATTTAAAAATGAGTCACAAGTGTGTGTGTGTGTGTGTGTGTGTGTGTGTGTGTGTGTGTGTTTATGTCTGTGTGAGAGAAAGTAGCCATTCCTTTGACAGTATAGCAGGGTGGTACTGTAGATTTCTTGTTCCTGAATCATTCCACTACCATTTTAATTCTATTTTGGATAGATTTAATGCTAATTAGTCTGCAGCTACTTAGTGATAATTACTAATGACATGAAACGTATCATATGACTATTATCTCTGTAATTATATGATCCATAAAAATTTCTTTCAGGTTACACAAAATTACCTTTTTTTTTAATGAATTTGATCTCATTTTAATTGCCGTGTGCAGCTTGCGAAATGTTTACCAGGTAAATCTAATCTCAGTTAAGCAGGAAACTGATTACATTAATTGAGAATTCGACAATACTTACCAACTTGTACCACGCATTATTTCCATGGGCCGTATAAAACCTTCTGCCAGTTTTGATTAATTAGCAGGTTGTCCCACTTATCACAGTAGAGCTTAATTAAACACCACATTTGCATTAGAGTTCAGTGGACCTTTGATTAATACAAGCTTTTGTGGATAATTTAGCTGATACAGTATGTAGCACGAAAAGGAGAAATTACATTTCTCTCTCTGAAACATGAATCTGAAATTCTGAATGATCTTTGAGCTGAGTCGACAGAATTAGCAGCAAAAGGGTTAATTTCATTTGCTCTTGATCTAAATCAACTGGCACAAATGACAAAAAAAGTCCCAAAGCTGCAGTGTTGAAGTTAATAAAACATGCACTGCAGAGGGAAAACCACTCACGACACTGACATCTGAGCTATTCTCACAGTGAAGTTTGACACTGTATACAAAGTGCTAAATTACCTGCCGAAAACCCTGATTTCCCACCTTCTATTTTCCACAGTACATAAGGTACCATTCACCCCTGTGAAGTGTATTTATTTTCCCACTGTGCTTTTCTGAGTTATGAGCCCCGTTCGGTGTGAGAACAGTGAAGAAATGCAGCATAACCTCGAGCAGAAAGACAACAAGAGCCCTGAGTTGTTGCTGGAATTTTTGTTGTTACTGAATCTGCTTGAAAAAAAGAGAACTTTTTATCCCCTTGACGATATTCTGCATGCCATAACCAGTTAGTTACTCACAGTTGAATAAGCTGTAATTTTCTTAAGAGCACTTAATGTCAACATGGAACTGCTGCGTTTTACACATGAGGGACAGTCACCATCTTGTCTCTAAGCCTTCTATATGCAATCCTGTGGTGGCTGCAACTAGCTCACATTAAAGCTGGTCAAACATATGTACAAATAAAAAAACAAATTAGCGGAAAATATGTTATGATTATTTATATATATATATATATATATATATCACAGCTAACTTGACTTGAAGTGAAGCGGCACAGTTGTTTCTCCGTATTTATTTCTGTTCATAATGTTCAAATTAAAAACATCTATCAGTTTTAAGAGTGATGTTGATGTTAATACAGAGTAATGAAACCACCAGCTGAGAGCAGGGGCAACAGATGAATTAATTGTTGTACTATGAGCTAATAATGCAACCAATAAATATGCTCATCTCATAAAGGTTGCTCAATTATATCTAATTACGGGATGGACAGGAAATAATTAGTCAATGCAATAATGTTTAATCTTGAGAAAATGATGAGTGCATGTGGAGTGTCCATGTGTTATCATCAGCACTCCGTTAAGGATTAAAGAAATGTTAATATATGCATTTACCAAGGGAGGTGACGCTAAACCAGCCCCTGGCTAAAAGCGGGGAATTATGAGAACAGGAAAAGAACTCGGGGTCCTTTGATCTGATTACTGTATTTACTCAGCGAGTGTTTGTAACTCAGGTGCCTCAGCCACTCACAGTGTCTGAAGCCTAGGCTATTATTTCCTCTGATTAGAACATTGTTAATTCACTCTTTCAGACACTCAAGGAACACTCTGGTGACAAAGTGAAGCAAAACTTTTTAACACTCAACTTCATAACATAGCCAGATTAATGTTGCAAATTCTGTGAGACTGCAGATGACACAAGCATTGTTCCAGGCAGCGCTCCCTGCAATCCACCCCGTACTTCAGAAACTCCCCCCGTTTCATAAATTTATTAGGGGATTTGTATTTCTAATGACACCTGCGCCCTGCCACCAGAGCAATGTAAATAATCCCATCACAGAGCCCCGACTCATCAGCGACAGGCTAATCCCTTGTTTAAGGCAGTTACACCGACCCCACCCATTAATACCGCCTTCATAAAGACACAGCTTAGCATACATTATAGCGTTATAATGTGGCGAATGCTTGCAGCCAACTTGAGAAATTTCCCTCTCTGCTCCGGGACGAACATGTCACCTCTGCTGGTTTCATAAAAGGTTCTGCCACGCTGCATCACAGCTTCCTTTTTTTATTTTTTTAAATGCAGGGAAAATAAAAAATAAAACTCTCATCTCTCTGATTTATTGTTGTAGAGTTAGTGCAGTAATAAATTAAACTAAGCCTAAAGGATGTAGACCTTGGAGAGAAATGTTAAAAGAAGTGAAGGAGTCTGGCACAAGATTGTGACCCACGTAGTTTTTAAACTCATGCAGCTTCATGGTACATGACTCAGAGCATGTTCTCGCTTGTTAGCTGTACATATGTGCAATAATGAAGAATCACTTTTCTCTTCATGTCAACTAATTTGATCTAAAAATAAGGTAGTATGTTTTTATTTGCGTGTTGTCACTACTGTGTAAGGATATGCAGGAGAAATATATGATAATGTGTGAAATATGTTGTCTGTATACATCTATTAACGCATTTACTTGTCATGGTTGAACTATGTTGTGACAAGGCCAGGGACAAATGCAGTAGATGCCATTTATGATTGACTGTGAGCTGTGAGATATTTGAGTTTGACAGCATGTCTAAGATGTACTGAGGAGCCAGATCAAAAAGTGTTTTGTAAACCAGAAAAGGGTTTTTGAATTGAATTCTGAAAGCAACAGGTAAACAATGAAGGTTTTGGCGTTTACTGGAGTTGGTCTGATCTTTTAAACTTGTTAATAGATACAAAACGGTAATTTTATGCATTTAGTTCACTACTCAATGACAAATTTCACAAGTGTTTATGAAACAATCATTTCCATTAAATGCACAAAAAACTAATTATTTCATTGTTTTTTCTGTATTCTGTGACACATTTATTGTTAAATGTTTTGAATAGATTTGTACAATTTAGGCTGTGTGTGAAAAATAAAACATGAAAAGAGATTAAGAGCATAGTATGGAGTATAGTTGATTATTCCAAACCAAAAACATTTTCTGTAATGAGTTTGAACCCATTTACGTCAATTTGCCAAAATTAAGCCATACAGCCCCGCGGAGGATTAAAGGTTATGACAGAACTATCACCACTGTCATTATCAAAGTAGTGAACACTTCTCAATTTGCCGTGTATACAGCGTAATAGCCATATCTCTAGAGTGTTTTCATCTGCTGGTAGGAAATGAAAGCAATCACACTTTACTGTAATGGTAACTGTACTGACAATATAAGCAACTATATGTCATCAAATCAGTGTCAAAGATAATCAACAACAAATGTGTGCAGCTGTGGATTAAGTGGAGGGATCTAAACAGAAAAAATGTCTCAAATTATGAAGATGAATTTTCCGTGTATGACAGATTGTATTGTGAAAAAAAACCTATACGGCAGACTGGGTTTGAGGAAGGTATTTGCAGTGTCTGTCTGTGCGTAGGAGACACTCGCCGTCTTACTCACACTGCAGTTAAATCAGCCTTGAATCTTATGGTGTTGAAAGGGTTTGTTTTAATAGCTTTTTGGGTTCATTTGTAGTGAGTTTGCATTGACCCTGTGTGCGTGTTTTGGAGAGCAGCTGAGTGCTTCAGTACAGTAAAATGAAAGCTATCATGATGGTGAAAACTATGAAAATGAGACACAAGTTGAAAGGAATGATTCTTAAAAAAGAGAAATAGAATAGAGAAATGCTCTTCTGTGTATTCTACGTGATTTATTCTTTCTCAGGGTTGTCACACATTCCTATCCTACTTCAGTGTCTTACCAAACCTTTATACTATGGCACTTTTGCCTGCAAGCTTTTCCATTACAGTGCTCCACTTTACTATTTAATGGTATATTATTCCATTGCATTACTGCACTTCCATCCCTGACTACAATCTGTGCATTCTGCATATGCCTGAATGCACATCTAATGGTTTTTATACATGTCGGTTGGTACTTTATGTAGAGGACAATGTATGTTGTCTTGGCTCCTTAAACACAGAATCTGGGGTCCTGTTGCATCAATCAGCTAATTATAAGTATTTTATTACTTTGAGTAATTGCCTTTTCATGTACTTATAATGTATCATGAGTGCAATAATTAAATGATCCTACTTTACCAAGACATCACACATTATCTGTAGAGCTACTACTAAGTTAAACATTAAGAAAGATAATACCATTTGCTTCTGTGCATCATGAAAAAAAACTAAAGAAGGTAGATTTTGTTTTCACATATCAACATAACGAATGCGCCAAGCCACCGTTAAAGCGTCATGTTGAGGCTTTCATCAGTTGTATTGAACATTTAATATCACAAAACAGAAGAGCGTTAACCGCTACACACCCGACACATTACAGAATGAACAAATTACCAACAGTGAGAGAACTCTTAGATAAATATAGATCTATACAGCCCCAGATACAAGGACAATGACATTAAATTATCTATGATGAATATCAAGCAACAAAGCAATCCTTATCAGGTTGGTGGTTCGATCCTGGCTTCACAGCAGCCCACTGCTCCTAAATGCTTAGAATGAGTTAAATGTCGAGGTCAAGTAGGGGCTTTTCTTACACAGCACATTGTCAAACAATTTTATTTTCACCCAATCCTAATTGTGCCCATCCAAAGAAAACAACAACAAAGACAACACAACGTAGCTTACTGGTGGACACCACTGCCACTGAGTCAGAGATGACGAAGAAGATAAAACAATCCTCCTGATTCCCTGAATAGACATTTGTGGCACTGTGACAACATCTTGCTTTCGCCATTGTAACAACAAATGTGTTGTTGACATGAAAATTACAGTTTTGTAGACGTCTACACTTCGGAGACTTGGGTCTTCACTAATGGATTGCACGTCTGCATCGTGCAGTAAAGTGTCTGGTCGCCAGCACCACCAGGAAATTCATGGTGCATTCAGGTGCACCTCGTAAATTCCGAGAAACTAAAGTTGTTGTCAAGTATCTAGTGGCTCTTCTTTTTGTTGTTTAACAGTTTGTTTCCAAGTTATTATTAGATTTTAATTACATTTTCATGGTTTGGAATAATTGCTTTTGAATAAATGGAAAAAGCTCATGCTCTTTTTTTTCTTCTCTCCAAGTCTCTCATCATTATAGAGATAATCAGAGAAACGGTGTTAATCTTGGAATTTAAGTTATTCATATGCACGCTTTTGACACATTACATGTTATAATTTCTTTCTGATCACCACAGTCGGTACCTAACACTGTGGACTCTACATCTTCTGTCCTTACTCTGGTCAAGAGTTTATAACGATCTCGTGTGACCAGAGATGACGACGTGCAATAAAACCCTCCAGGGGTCGTAAACTCCATTCATGCGGAACTTTCCATCTTCTGTGTAGAATCACTGTTGCTTTGAATGTGATCGTATGACATCTCATAGAGTTAGTTGAATTTGAGTATGCAGACTGCATTTGACTGGAATCAAAATACGAGATACATTTCTGACGGTTTTGTGAGAATATAATGAGTGGTGAATGAGATTTCATTTGTGCCTCAGAATAATTAACAAGCACTCAGCTTCTCGGTAGAATTTAAAAAAGATCAGATTAAGAGTGACACATTGTGAAGGTGGAGTTGTATTTCTTGCTAACCAGATAAATGTCTGTACGCTTGCAGTGGGCTGTAAGAGGCCGTCGTGCTTTCTGATTGCATTAGAGAATGACAAAGTGACACTGTTGCTGGCCAGCGATGATTTCCTATATTACAAGTGCTTGTTGTCTCAGAACTGTTGTACTTGCCCATGAGGCAAAACCTGCTCTCACACACCGGCAGCCACCTTTCATCTAGACCCAGACACTGTGTCTTTGGCCTCTAAATAGCTGGACCTGCTCCTGAGAGTTTGATTATCATTTTGCCGTTTACTGCACTCTCTGCTGGATGGCCATAGATCAGCCCCTACCTCGAAGGTACGTGTGGCCACCATTATGACCCACATTGTAGAGTGTGAAACCAAACTGTAAGGTCTCACAGACTTCTTATCTGTTTTCTAAAGGGGACTTGGTGTTAGAAGCCTTATGAGTTCCTCTGTGGGGTTTGTACTGAAGCCAAGTTTTGAGTGCTAGAAGGGCTTTGTGTGCTCCCTTTTGAACCCTAGGGGAAGCCTTAGTCAAAGAGGCCGTCTGCCAAAATGGCCTTTCTTCTTGCTAAAGCCTCAGCAAAGAATGCGGGTAAGCTCTACACCTTGTTCAAGAGCCAAGTATGCATGTGCAGGAACTCCTCATTCCTCCCCAAAAGACTGTCTGCCTTCCATGCCAATCAGGCCAGTGAGTTGGCAGCATATGGCCTCGCTCACCAACAATGTGAGGAGGATGAGATATCAAAACAGCTTCACCCAGTGTGGCCTGGCTCTGTATATGGAGGAAAAGACCTTTCTGAGAGTCTGTTTGTTTGGTTCATGGATCAGGCCCTATCCAAACAGAGGCTCTGCAAATTGACTGTACAGATGAGTCATTGACTGGAGTACAGTGCAGGTCTGAAACTTGATTAGGGTCAGTCCGTGTCCATGTCTCCATGTCCTGGGCTGTGCTGCGCCCACCTCAGATTAATGCACAACCAGCAAGAAAGCTGCTAAGTAATGTATATGTATGTGGCCTTCCACGCTTCATTGTGCACTGTTGACGGGTTCATCAGTATCGGTGCTCTCCATAGCAATGGAAGCATCTGATGTGCCACCAACTTCCGCCTATTTCCAGTCTTTGGGTTATTTTCTGTCCAACCTTGCAAATAATAATTACTTTATGTGGTGTCAGGTAGGATGACATAGAATTATAGTTTGTCACTAAGGGTTTGTAAACTGCTCTGTCACTTTTAATTATTTTTTATGAAATAATGGGGTCTGTTGCATATCACAGTGAAAACTATGAGGTGTACATCTTGTAGTGAAAATGTTGGTTGCATCAGAGGGAATCCAAGTTCTCTTTTTACCAATCAAAGCACCTCTCAGGAGCAGATCCAGATTTGAACAATGATTGGTTCATTATTGGAGGCATTCAAGGTGCAACTGGTGAATTTTAGTAATGTTTGTAAATAGATCAGTTATGCGTCTGCTAAATGACTGTAATGTAATATAATGTAAATAAGGTCCACAACTAAAACAATATTTTTTTTGAACAAATCATTTTCATGGTTTGGAATAATTGCTTTTGAATAAATGAGAAACTAAATTACTCAAACAAAACTGATTTTCTCTCAGACGTGTGTGTTGCATTAGCAAATAAGTAATTTGGAGATTCTTTTTTGGGGTTTTCATTTTGCACTTTCCAGAGCAACAGTCCTAATTAAACACTGTTAGTGATGATTAATTTTTGAATTTCTGTTGATAAAGTTAGAGTTCCTGTAAATACCAGTGTTTTGTTAGTCCGTGGTTCACACTTACTAAAACTCTTTAGTTCCACATACTGCTGTTATCACATGCCTCCTGTATACTACAGAATGCATTTCTCTGATGTGTCATAATGGACGGGAAACACGTACTTCGAACTTAAAACCAGTTACCAAAAGCTTTTACATAGGCTGGATTGTAATGGTGTTATATATATCGGTCTGCAACATAGAGTAGCATATATCAAATGCATTCTTATGAAATTGTTAAAGATTTTCACTGTGAAGAGTACTTTTGCACCCAGTTTTGGCGTCTCTGAGAAGCAAGCAGAGAGCAGACATTACGAGACATTACTAAAATGAGAAAACTGACTGTTCCTCCTTTGCCAACGTTAAAGAATGCAAACTCATAATATAAACAATATGAGAGTATAATACTGTTACATATAGAGACTGAGACTGGAGTATACATTTACAGTCTGAAGTGAGATGTAATCTTGATACTACTGAAAAACAATGGGGTTGATATTTCCTGCAGAGGAACTGATATGTGACTGTAATTTCTTAGAACGGTTCTTGGAAACGACTATGCAATCTGTTGTTTAGGAAAAAGGTGAGTCTTTTAATCAGGATCTCAGCTGAACATGCAGATTTCCTGCATGTTCAATTTCCTTTTTCCTTAAGTGCAATGTTATTATATTGCATTTTTAGCTTTTTTTTTTTTTTTGAGATTTACTTATTTCTTAACCCTTCACTGTTTGACTATTTATTGTACTTTTTTTCTACTGATGTCTCTTGTTGCACTGTCCAATTTGCTGCTGCAATCCTGCAACTGTCCCCACTGTGGGACTAATAAAGGATGATCTTATCTTATATTATCCTTTCTTATCTTATCTTATTACTGGCGAACATACAATTCAACAAATGTTGAGAATGACGATTTTAATAATTAGTTATTTAGCTTTTCTCTGGTCATGAACAGCAGTTGCTTCAAGGAACATATAGGCTCTACACAGCTATGCAACTTTCTTAAAAACTCAAATAACCATGTGTACTATCTAAGAGCTTCGTTTCTATTTCCTTTGTAATTGTTACCAAATGGCATTGCTCTATTCAGGATGAAGCACTAATACATTATTAAGCTTTAACAGGGCCCTTAGAACATTTAAAAACATTAAAACAATACCCATCTTTGTCAGCAAGTCGCTTCTGAAACCACTGAGCCACCGGCTCCACCATCGCTAACAATATAAACGTGACGGCTGTGGTAAGTGATCAAACAGACGGGGACTGAGAACTGAAAGCAAATCCTTTTTATCTATTAGAAAAGTGAACATATTTTCACTCATAGAATAAATATTGTATTTGTCTAAGTGTTGTGTGTGTGTGTGTGTGTGTGTGTGTGTGTGTGTGTGTGTGTGTGTGTGAGAGAGAGTATTTTTTTAAATAAACTATTAAAAAAACATCAGGTAGTGTGTGTTACGGTTTAAAACGCATCTTACAGATTACTCTTTTGAAAACATATTTTTTAATTGTCATGATAACATGGTGACGTATCAATACAAAAGAAGCTTTGAATGTTTTGTCAGAAATCACACTTACGTTTTATTAGAAGAGATAAACAAGACAGGCTTTGAATATAAAATGGACGGCATTTAAGAAAAAAAGGATTTAAATCCCAAACATTTGTGAGTAGTAAAGATTTTAGTACAACGGATTTGTTGATAAGTGCAAACTGGATTTGTGCAGAACATGACGTTTCACAGTTTGTGTTTCAAGTGTTTTGGATTTGACTATGACTAAAAGATAATGTCTCTGAGCAGTTATCACAACATTTCATGAAACATGTTGGATATATAATCATGCAGTAGATATTATAATCTCTGTAGACATGGTCTCCCTCTGCTACTGGCTTAAATTCTGCCGTTTCATTATTTCTTTGGTTGCTTTACTGGTCTCTGGCAAGATGTCTGTTTGGGAATGTGGCGAGTCACATTAATCACATTATTGGACAAACAGGACATTAAGGTACATTCCTTCTATATTTGAAAAAATGCATCCTCTGTGCTAGCTTTCATGACAGCCCTGAAAATATGTTACAACTTCAAATACCAGCTATGAATTACTAGCTTTGAGTAGGAGAGAGCTGTGGCTTGATGGAGACCAACCCACCTGGAAAGGCGAATGAAGCATAGCAAAATAAAGCAATGATTCATTCTCCAGTGGCACTTGTAACCAGAAAGGGTTTGGTGTGGTTGGATGACTGTTGAATCCAAGTTCAGCACTTGTCAGCACTGGAGCAAAGGTAATATTCGTACAAGTGACGAGGTCCAAAAGAGCAGAGGGACAGCCTCTATTGGATTTGTGTTCCAAATACATACAAGATGATTCCTGCACCACTGACCTTCAACATTGAGTGATATGTCTGGTGATATCATATATTTTTCTTTTTCAAAAATAATCCCATGAAAATACCAAAGCAAGAGATGTATTATTCTTACTACTCTTATTCTTATCAAATGACTAGGTTTCTATACTATGACCTTGCATTCGTGTCATACATGTGATTTCTTATCCTATGATTCTTGCTCCATACTGTGCCTTGATACCTGCTTATTACATTACATTACAGTCATTTAGCAGACACTTTTATCCAAAGCGACTTACAATAAGTGTATTCAGCTTATACAGTGAGAATGTCACAAAGCAGCCCAGCTCTACTACTGTACATACCAACGCATAATTTCTGCCTGTTTGAGTCTGCACTGAATCATAATCAGTGTGGGAGCATATTCCAAGAGAAAACACAGTATTTTATATTTCATTGGCTTTTCAAACTTCGATGGAACTCAAAATCAAACTAATAACTCTCATTCTTGGCCAGGTTACAGTCAGGTAGAAATTAATGTACACATTATTGCCAAGGAGTAGAAACGCTCCAGTGAGCGTTCCATTCATTATATTCATTTTCTTCCAGCATGCATTTGCCAGTATTACCATCCTGAATATTTGATGGCAAACCCGGTGCATGTTTGCAAGAATCACTTGGAAACCTGCATTAGGGGATTGCTTTTGTCATGAGCAGCAGTGAAAATAAGTGATAATTAATTAGCAATACTTTTTACTGATTGTCTGCGAGACAACTGACAAATCCTCTGTGCTGGTTTGTCCTTTGAGTACAAATGGAAAGCTCCAAGTAATTAAGTACCTCTGTGATAAAGTTCTACAGTGGGGCTATGAATCACATGATGTTAACTGCAATTGATTTGGCTCAGAGGGAAGGGTGGTGGAGTGTCAAGAACTCCATTTACAAAAATCAAAGTAAACGGACGGATAAAGGCCATGCTAAAAGTGATAGTTTTGAATGACTGCTGAATAATGAATTAATCAGCGATAGTGAATCTCTATCGACAAAGAACTATCCCTTCAAATAGTGAGCCATTATGTGGGATGTATTAATCCCTTACAAGCTTCTAAATTAATTTGTGCTACTTTGGCATTGTAGAGGGTACAGAAGGAGATCATGGTGAGCACATACTCAGCTTTTACTCATGGATAACCAAGGCCTGATTATTTTGGTAGCGAACATAATTTTGGTAGCGTTATCTATCATGAAATATTTACAATTCGTCAGGGCTCATCTGAATGTGAGTGGCTGCTTTGAATTATGAATCAGACAATGTAGATGCTTAGAGTGAGATAGATGAAGCGTTTGGTAATCAACATGCACATCTTCCTGGCACCTAAAGCTATTAAAGATCTGTCAGGAGGAGCCAGACAGTTTGGCGCAGAGCATATTTACAGGCCAGATTCTCCACTAATTGTTAGTGTGGGATCCCCATCTGACATAATGGTCATCGGGCTTAGTCCCAAAGCCACGTCAAAGCCACTGATGCTTTTACACTGTAATTAGATTTATTGCTCATGCTTTCTGTACAATTTAGAGTTGACAAATCAGGAAAACATGTAAACCTGCACACACTGGACCTATATTGTAAAACCGCCGTTTCAGGCTCTTTCCCTGTTGAAATTCCAGCTCTGTTTCCGCTGCATGGTTGTTGTACAGTAATTGTGAACAAAAATCATACAGGCACAGAGTCAGAGGGACAACTGAATTCTGAAAGAAACCCACTGTAGCTGGCCAATGAAGCATGTATTATATGGTTGTGAAATCTCTCCGCGGAGCGGCAACAATACTTGACTAAGTTTAAACGTGTTAAAGAGTTTCTTGCAGCATTATATGCTGGCTCAAGAAACTCTAATTACAACTTGGCCTCGCAGTCTGCCCTGACTGTCAGTAGGATCACACTAAAACTGCAAAGGCAGACATTTCACTTTGAAAGGATTATTAATGAAATCTAGCTCTTTACACAGTGTTTCACTCTGACATTGGAAGAAGTTCTCTCTACTCTAAGAGAGTGTTGAAGTGGCTGAGTGGACTTGGAGAGGGAATTGGCTGTAATTGTCACTAGAGCTTTGTGACTTCAATAGCGTCGCCTTGGGAAGCTTTGGTCACACTTTAAATCCCCTCACTTTACACTGCACTTCACTTTGTTTTTTGGCGTGCTCATCATGAGATCATAGATTGTTGATATTGCTTTTCAAATTGTAGCTGAAGAGAGAATGAGTCACGGCGTAGCCGTATCACAGGCCCAATAATTAGAGGGTCAAATGTGCTTTCAAACATGTTTATGATGTGAAAAGCTGCTAATGTTTTATGCAAAGTGAAGAGATACATTCTTCAAAGATGAGAGAAAAAGGCACTGCACCAAAGCATAACATTAAGATGATTATATATTCACAGTCCAGCATTTGTTCGCACATGCATGCGTAAACAATCATTTAAATCTGCTTGCACAAGCATGTTTCATACATGTATCCCCCCTCCTTTGCATGCTCAGAGGTAGATTGTATTTTAGTCCCTATTATATGATCAGCACCACTGTATTCTCCTCAGTTGCCCTGCAGTCCAAATGCTTATAGAGCATAAGCTGTGGTTGCAGAGGGACATCTCCCCTCTGCAGAGAGAAAGCGTCAAAGTTAAATGATCCCAACCTTTCAGTAGAATGTGTATATAAATGGTCCTCCATCCATGAGCAGAGACGGACTTGCACACACACGCGCATAACCACATGAGCTAAACCACATGCTCGTGCCTCCTTATGTGGTGACACTGCAGACACGGGGCAAGAGGGATGACCCATAATTCATCACCCCGCACCTTGGACATCTGGTGCTGCGTACAACCTGAGTGAGGGGACGGTCTGGTATAACCATCACAGAGCACGGGTGTCTCTCCAGTCTCTATGCAATTGACTCATTATCTCACTGCCGACTGTCTGATGATGCATTATTCATGCAGTGGAAGGGTGGGGCAGGGAGAGTGTGTGTGTGTGTGTGTGTGTGTGTCTCAGTGTATGTCACAGGTGGCCAGGTGTCTCCTGGGAGGTTGATGCAGCATGGACATGGGAGATTGTCTGTTCACCAAGACTTGAGACAGATGTTGGTTGCTTTTAATGTTGCACGGTGTATCGATACTAAAAAGCTACCGCGGTACCCGTACGTTAAGAACGATGCGATTTTGCATATTTTTAGTATCGATACTTCATTAAAATAGCGCGCGATCAGAGCGCACTCACTGTTCCGCTCCCTGTCATGCTGCAGGCACGCATTTACTGCAAGGGGGCGGGGCTGCCCAGGAACACACACACGCAACAGGCAGCGCTCATTCACAACGAGTGATCGCAGGGGAGACATGGCATCAAGTGCAGGAGGTTTTGCCAACTGTCCTCGGCTCTTTGGAAAAAAAGATGCCAGAAGTGAAATCTGGAAGTACTTTGGCTACATTGCAGACAGTGAAGGAAAGCACACTGACATACAGAGACCTGTCTGCAAAACCTGTTTCAAAGCCACACAGACCAAGGGAGGCAACACGTCAAACATGGCAAAGCACCTTTCAGACAGACACCCCGAACTTTTCAAAGAGTTCAAAGAACGACAGGTAGTTTTCATTAATATCTTGCTGTAGGCTAATACTAATATTAATGCTATTTGTTAAGTGTTCAAAAAGCTGGGCAGGAACAAGCTGGTAAAAAAGGGAACCATACAGATGTTTTATTTATTACTATTATAGATATATATACCAGTGTTGTATCGTATTTGTGGTATCATATCGTATTTGTGGTATTGTATCGAATTCTGGTATCGTATCGTAAGTATCGGGTATCATGATATTTATGGCAGGTATCGTATCGCAGTCATAATTTTGGTATCGTGACAACCCTAGTTGCTTTTAGTGCATCCACAGCTAGACACGCTTGTGTGTAAAAGCTTATTGGTCCGTGTGCATACTGAAGCCATAGCTACTGCTTAAAGTCTGAGTTAGAAATGTACTCGCCCAAAGTAGGTAAATATGATGCAATAATAGGAAACAAACTTTTGGAATTGAGCTGTTATTAATTATCCTGTTTTCTCAAAAATAGTGAGAATATAAATATTTTTTTATACATTAAACTTCTGTATTTCCACTTCCATTTGAAGTAATACTTTTTTGAGAAATAAAAACGACCACTTTCTTTCCAAGATTTAGATGAGGAGATCGATACTACTCTGATATCTGTCTGTTCAATATGAAGCTAGCAGCCGGTCAGCTTAGCTTAGCATAAAGACTGGCAACAGGGGGAGACGACTAGCTTCGCTCTGTCCAAAGACAATTAAATCAACCTAGAAGTACCTCTAAAGCTCATCAATTTACATGTTATCTCTTGTTGGTTTAATCAATACAAAACCCAAATGTGAAAACGTCACGTTGACATGGGATCACTGGGAACTCTGAGGTCTTGGATAATTTAGGATCTTGGATGCTTTCTGTTTGTGTGCAAAGTCTGGCAGGCTGATCGGGTAATCAGCCAGCCTGAAGTCTAGAGGCAGAAGTGACAGATGATAATGTGACTCTCGAGTGATTGAGGCAGGTATCAGAAACTGAACACAGCACTAAAATCTGAACAATATACACTTTAAAAGCATTTGTTCTGGGACAACATGTGCTTGGTGTCTTGCCAATGGGCTTCGCTAAGAGTGGAATTTATCACCTAGAGCCCCTCCAGTACAGGAAGAGATGGATAGCAATGGGCCGGTTGTTTCTCTCCTCGGCACTGAAAGTCTGGGATAGATAGAAGAGAATGGATTTTGTTTCCTTGTATTTGGTAATCCTGAGGCGTGGTTGCTGAACTCTACTTGGAAGTGGATTTTACATTCAAACACTTACAGGAACATATATGGTCCAAGTTATGAGAAATAAGCTACACTTCAGGTCATCAGTCACGTTAGCAGCGACAAAGACCATTTTGCAAACTGGCAAAAATGGGTGAAAATCCCCAAATTAGATATAATTAAAGGACTGTATATCAGAGTCATATATGGTCAGTCCATGGCCAGTTCAGTCATGTGCTCGTTCTTTAGCACATTAAACATTTTATGCCCAGGTCTGCCGCCATTGTATAATTGCTAATCAATGTATTGATCGATTCAATTTATGGAGTCGGTTAAAATTTCAAGACTACTGAAATTTTATTTGCTTTGGGAAAGACGGAGTACTGTGACCAATCTACTTTTATTGCAGTGATAAAATCTGCCTTGATATATTGAAAACTACGTCACAACAGTGAAGGAGTGGGAGTTCAGTTTTGGTCTTCAATACGCATTTAAAAAAAAAAAAAATACAACTCTCTTGTGAGAGTAAGGCCAATTAAGGTAGCCTGGCTGTTTGTGTGTATGTGGGTGTGTTGCTGAGTATTTTACTGTGCATCTGTAGAATAATGGTACCCTGGGGTTGGGGGGGGCCGTCTTAATGACACAACACTACAATCTCCACCGTAGATGCTCCCTGAATTGCAATGTGTGGGTGTGTGTGTGTGTGTGTGTGTGTGTGTGCATTCCAGCACACATGTAAACAAATCAATACGATAAAGGCTTCAAAGAGCAAACATAATAACCACTAAAATGAAAGTAATTGTTTCTGAGCAGTAATTACAAGCTCTAAAACTGTGAATCTGATACTTGCCAAACAACATGCTAACATACCTGCTACTTGTTGACAAACCCTCGCCTCTTATAATACATGCGGCTCACACGGAGGTGCAGCTAGCAAAGAGAGATTTCATGATAAACAAAACCTCCTAGATTAGGGTGGATCATTGCCATCGAGTGAATGAGAAGACTATAAGATAAAGGCCCTGCAGATGTTGGCTCTTACCCCGTGACTGGGCATCAGCTGTCGAAGTCTTTGTCCAGCAGATAACAACACCACACTGAGAGTCATGTTTTGGCCCCATGCAACCATAGCCAGTCTTTGACATTTGCAGCATCGATTAGACTCTCGGGGAACTGCATTGTCTAACTTGACAGGGGCCGAACAGGCAAACAAAAGCTTACACAAAGGCAAAGAAATATCCTTCTCTCTTTCACCTCAACATCTCATCCTTCTGCTGAATTGTAGCATTGATATGTGCCGGCTGGCTCAACTTAGCTCAGGGGTTTTATTAGCTTCTAATAGGTATGTCATTTGAAAGTGACAAATCTGACAGCTATTTTACCCAGGGTGTGTGGTGCCGCTGCTTTAATAGAGCCATCGGTCTGTTTCCTGCAGTAAAGACAGAAGGCACTGGAGGAGCCATGTCTTTTATGTTGTTTTTTTTCCTGCTGACTTTATGTGAGCTGCAGTGCCAAATCTTTGTTCCACATAGAAGGGGATTGAGAGGGATTCTGCACCAGTGTGTTGTACGAAAGCAAGGGTTGTTACTGAGGTTGCAAATCCCAAAGACAGACCCCACTCCCCCTGCATTCTCCCCAAGTCACCCGTGATGGCTTGCATTATGCTAGAGCTGTGCAGACGATGGTAATTTCCTGTGATGTGCTTTATATGACAAGATGTTCTGATAAAGAAAAGAAAGGGAAAAAGGAAAAAAAAACTGATTGTTGAAAGCATCGAGTACAAACTACATTGATGGAAAAACAAGATGTTTTATCCGTCGTGCCCTTTGCAACTCTATCTCAAATGTGATGACAGCAACTCAAAGAATATTTTCATATGCATATTTGTGCTCTTATACATACTGTACGTCTGTTGCATTTGTTCTCCCACGATAAGAATAAGTAGCAATTCACAATTGAACATCCACTTCAGCCTGTAAACCTGTCACTGCAGACAATCTGAGTTTTACTGCATTATAATCAGCATGTTCTGCTGGTAGCGACTTCTTGAATTTTCCCCAATACTATGATGTATTATTATTATTTTGATTATTATCATCATTATTAGCTATATTCCCATCATCTGCAACAACCCAGTTTTCCCACAGGGTTCATTAATGTTTAATCTAAACTGAACCAAAAATCTAAAACTTGAAAATGATTCTGCTCCTATACAAGGCTGGGAATAACTGCAAGTTACTGCTGCAGCCACCTATTATATGACAGAAATAAAATAATTATCATTGTTGCTATATCACCTCTTTGGCAGCAGCACCGGAAATTTACATTCTTTATGAGATATGCTTCATTGTTGTCAGATTTATTTGACTGCAGCATCATTTTACATTCCTATTTGTCTTTTTTGTTACTCAACATACATTTTTCATTCACATAAGAGTCCATGTTGCTTCAGCTTGAAGATTAAAAATCACAGGAAAAAGAAATGACCAAATTCTCTCAAAAAGAGTGCCTTCACATTGCTGCCTTGTTCAGTGTTGTCTGTCCACTGTGGCGCAGTGGAGTACATCTGCAATGCAGGGGGCTCGACAGCCTGCCCTCTATTTCACATGTCATTGCCTAACACCTTTCCTTTTACTCTTACTCTAAGCATCTGTCAGTGAGGTTTACCACACGGAGTCAACCATGTGTCTGGATGGTAGAGCAGATTATTCTTCTTCAGCTGCTCTCCCTCCTCTCTCTTCCAGACCGCCATGATCCTTGCAAACAAATGGAGTTTTAGTGAAGAACAGCAAAGTGTTGCACAGGAAGGCAAAGTGACCTCTATGCAGCAGTGCCTCCTCTGTACTCTGCACTTCCCTTGTGTGATAGTATAGAAGTTAGATACAATTCATTGTAAAAAAAAGAGATAAAAATAGAAACTGGAGAAAATGTGACCATAATACACATCTGATGGGTTATTATGCACATTCATGACTTACATTTCCACGAGAAAGGACAGTGCAAGCACCTACATATACACGTTTGCACATAAGTGCTTGTGTGTATGTAGGTGTGTGTGTGTGCTTATGACATACTTTATTCCCATTTCCCCCATGAGTCCTCCCACTCTCGTTCCTGCCACCTCCCTCCCATCCCTATTGGTGATGGATCCACATTAGAATTCATCCCTCATCATCCTGCCGAGTTATGACCCAGTAATAGTCAGCCCCTGTGGCCTCAGCAAATGAACAATAAAACCAGAGCCTTGCAACAGATCTCTGGAAAAAAAAGGGAGAGCCAGGTGCCAAATCCCGACTTTCACCCAGTCTCAGACTAGCATGCATTTCTGTTGAGTGAGGTGAAGACAAGACAAATATGGCTTCACAGTGGCTACTTAACCTTGCCGATATTTTAAGCGAACCTTGCATCTAAACAATGTGAAGATGGCAGGATTTACTCAAGCACCCTGATGCGTTAAGCCTGTAACACTAATAGGCATGCTGTCTTTAGATACACAACCTCATGCATGAATGCACCTACGTAGTGAGAGCCAAAGGCACGTGAATTACATGCTAATATCTGTCACACATGAAATCACAACTATGCACTAGGAGATGTGTGTGAGTAACACACACAGTAAATGGCGGGGGCAACGACCCTGTCCGATCGTGTTTTCTGTGGTTGCTGTTTTTCATGGCGGAGCTGGATTATGATTAACTTGGCCAAGATGCCACCACATGGGGAGTTGTTTGAGAGGCGAGAGGAAAGTTGTTGTGGTGTAGAAACCGGTCCGATTGCAGGCTGCCTGGGGACTTCACAGGGATCAATACAGGCGGAGTGACAGCCTTGCACTTGATTAAAAGTGACTGCTACATCTGGCAGGCTTGGCCATTACTTTCCCACTCACAGTCCCCGGGGTGAAAGAGCATGAAGTGACAGGCCTCAGTCAGCCCTCCATTACCACCTTACCACCCCTCAGGTAGCAGCAAGCTGGGGCAAAAATAGACGGACGACCCGGGGGGAGAAGAAACAGAGAGGGAAAATAAAGGTGCTGCATGTCTGTTTGGCTATGTGACCGTGCATGTAAGAGTGTGTCAGTATGCATCAGACTGTCTGTGTTCTTTAATCCAGTAGTGAATGCAGGTAGGCAGATGAGATTACGAGCACAAGACAAAGGTCAGGGTCGGGTGGAGAAGAGAAAAAGCAAAAGTAAATGTTTATAAAGATAGTTGGGGAAGTTGTTCTTTAGTCATTGACATGAGTAAACAGAATAAAGACTTGCAGTAAGTGCAAACTTAACAAAACTTCTTTACAGATAATGATTACGCCAACACAGTCAAAGGAAGCTCTTTCAAATGTCAGGGGCATCACCCTCTTTATACAGTACCATCTAACACTTACTCTGTGTAAGATCTAATCTCAATCATGCCCCAAATGCAAGTGCCAAGTATCAAAGGGAGACTGATATTAAAAGAAGTCCCTGTGCTTGAAGTTGTTTATCTCTCTGCCAGAATACAAGATGCATATGTGCTATGGAACAGCATGGGACCCATTGACATGCACACAGCTTTTAATAGAGCAATAATGGACAGGCCACATGTCACCGATGAAGGCTTTGAGTACAGATGGAGCTCATGTGGCGCTAAACGGCTAAAAACAGGGATGGTGCTGGTGTGCATATGTGTGTGGGCTGGTAGTATCTTGTTGTCTTTGCTTGTGTTCATCACCACAATAGCTTGTAAAGCACATGAAATAGATAATTTGTCAATGTCTGTTGTTTTGAGAGAGAGAGAGAGAGAGAGAGAGAGAGAGAGAGAGAGAGAGAGAGAGAGAGAGAGAGAGAGAGAGAGAGAGAGAGAGAGAGAGAGAGAGAGAGAGAGAGAGAGAGAGAGAGAGAGAGAGAGAGAGAGAGAGAGAGAGAGAGGTTTATGATAAAACGAGAAAACTATTCACTCATATTGTGTGATTAAAAAAATAAATAAAACGATATTATGGAAGCAAAAAGAGGTCCAAATGAAATTAAAGTTAGTCGGAAGTTTTTTTTTTTTTTTATGAAGAAATTATCTGAAAAATCTCTCTTGAGCACTTTGCATACTGTATGGATAACGTTGCTAACTTCAGCTCATCAGTTTCTGACAAAGACATTGGTCAAGCTCCATTCTGCACTACAAAACAAATCTGGTGATAAATGAATGAAAAATGAAAGAACCTTGCAGAATGTCTACATTTTATGGGGCACCTTTTTTCTATGATTTATCAACAGATTTATGGGTGTTTGACCTTGATAGACATCTGAGAAAAGCTCTGCTGATACTGTATCAACAATTTGTGTGTTTCCATTTAACAGTTATGACTGATGGGAATTGGTGTGACATTTTTGGTAAACTGCGTTAAAAAAATTACAAATATCACCATTACATTTGGATGCTGTTCATATTTGAATAATGCACTCATATTTGTTGACAGTCCAAATAGATTGATATAACAAAAGTCCCACGTGAATGTTTAAATTCACAAGATAGTATTTGCTCATTTTCGATATTTCAGAGTAATTTAAATAGATGGATGGATGGACAGATGCAAAGGATGATTGAAGGCTACTATTTGTATACTGCAGAAGGCCTGTGAATGTAATAGATTGACGCAATCCTAGTCACTGACTCTTATCTATACTTTTTCTATTCTTTAAATGACAATGTCACACTTATTTCCCAGAAAACTCCAACCATCAAGGACTTCATTTGGTTAAAGTAGTTCCTCCTCCCTCTAGAGTGTTGCCTAAACTGTCACCTACTATCCAGCCTGTGTCTGAGATGCAGTGTGTATGTGTTTTTGCGAGTGAGTGTGTGTGTGTGTCTGTGTGTGTGCGTGCGCATGCGATAAGCCCTGAGTTCTGCTCAATCTCGGGCACATAATACGCTTCAAAGCAAGCAGGACAACCTGCAGACTCAGCTGCGGTGGGTCATCAAAATGATTCAAAGGGAGCAATCCCATTTAACCCTAACCTCAAAGCCGGTGTTCCAGAGACCCAAGTTTCAAATAGCCCCCTTCCTTGCCAATCTGTTACAATCAAAGAGCCCCAAGTCAGGGACAACATACGTACATGTTTGTTTATCTCCCTCCACTGTGCGGGAGGTTGAATTTTGGAGCCATCTAAATGACGTTATGCCTTTCTCCAACGGGCTTGTAATTACTATCAAAATGACTCTTGGTTTTGTTCGCCAAGCATTTGACACAAAAGAATACAGCGTGTCTGATTTTAATTTCAACAGCGGAAGAAAAGAATGAACTAATCATCATATCTTTGAGTGGAGCCAGCATTTGTACGTGTAGGTGTGCATTATCACTCCCGTGCGCCCCTTCTCGCATTCAATCATGCAGACATTAATTAATGACAGGCTGATGAATATAGCTCTCAACCCGGCGCTGATAGTCAGACAGTGTTGAATGAAGCATTGATGTTACTGGTGACATGGTGTCTGCTCCTTTGTGAACATGCCATGCGGTATGGAGCTGATCAGGGAAGCCATGGTGAGACTGACAACACGGTAGCCTGGTCTCTGTTCTCATTAGAGGTAATGCTGCATATTTACACATGTCACAGTAATGACACTATTAAAGCAGGTGACGACTGTGGGTTGCAGTGCTGAGCCTGTCTACAGCTAATGTGTATTGCCTGAGTCTTTATGGTATTGACACAAAGGCAGTGGCGGGCCGTGCATTTTATACCTGGGCCTTCTGTGCAGTCCGACTCCTTAGTCCACTTAAATTGTGGGAAATATAATGTTTTCGGTGGACTGCGCTCACGTAGGAGACAACTGGCTGTGTGACCTTTTGAACCCGGAACAATAACAAAAAACAGCTGATGCCCCGCACTTGTGTTCAGGGAGGCTAAGCTAAACTAGCTTAGCAGGGAAACAACAGCGGCACACGATCTACAAACTCTCCCCACAGCTTTTAGCTGTTCCCGACTGATTCAAACAGGGCTAAAGCAATCGCCACACAATCCACATTTCTCCAGACTATAATTCTTGCGTTGTAAAAGAAAACAGCCCAAATAGAGAATCAAATGTCCGACCCTAACCCTGCGATGACGGGATGCTTCGTCATTAATGGACAATGCATATAGTCAGATGCAATGTAATTAGCACAATGACAAGAACAAACTCACAAGAACCAGTCACAT
Source organism: Pholis gunnellus (assembly GCF_910591455.1). Lineage (NCBI taxonomy): Eukaryota > Metazoa > Chordata > Actinopteri > Perciformes > Pholidae > Pholis > Pholis gunnellus. Next base: position 17,726,779 of record NC_136537.1, read on the forward strand.
ATATTTATATGACAACAAAACAACAAATCAATCCAGCAACACTGCAGCGCTAGAGCACGAGCCATTCATATTATTCATAAAGACGACACGATAGACACATGAACACAGTAGTAACGCTACTGCAGATCTAAAAAGACAACAGCAGTTCAGTTACCAAAGCTGCTGTTCACTTAAAGATAAAGTCCATCCTCCTTTCTTTGTTAACAAAGTCAGTAAATCCCAAATTTATTTTTCCTCCTTTAGCCATTGAGTGTTAAAAAACAAAGCTAGGTACAAAAAAAAAGAATCCACACCAAGCAAAACGCTAAAAATATCATAGCTTCTCTTACATATGTTTCAACCTGAACTCTTACTAAATACTAAGATCTGCTAGCTAGCTGTCTGTTTGACGAAAGTCACGCTGGCACACTGACCAATCACGGCTCACGTTAATGCAGACGTACTTAGCAGGCTACCTCGGTACCACTGGCACGTCAAAGAATACGCCCAACATGTCAAACTAAAGATCTGATTGGTTGAAGACTGACAATCAACAATATCGTCCCTATTTACTTAAACTGCAAAGGCTCTCTAGCGGGCATCAGGCCTCTCTCCTTACATAGAGAAATAGAGGCTGAATCTGATTGGATAAAAGCGCTCCTTAAAACAAGCTGTGCTCGAAGCAGCGCTGCAGGCTGGAAGCAGAGCAACAGAGGTAGACAGGAGCTGTGCAATGAGAAAATGGGCTAATGGGGAAAAAAATGATAATACATGTAGTGTATTTGTGAAAAATTATTAAATTATAAAATAGCTATAACTTTGTGATTCTGTTTAGGCCACCAGAGAAGGCTTAGCTGGCCCTGACGGCCCACCACTGCACAAAGGACATCTTGCCTTTAGGGAGGATGATCTATTGCTAATTTATTTTTATTCATAGCATTACAACATTTATATAGTGCATACACATCACAGTCATGGCACCAATTTGATGTAATTAACAAAGATATTGTTAAATAGTGAAAGGTTGGCACAACTGTTCCAAAAGCATCCATAATTGGCACCACACCATATAGGTGATGTCTATCTTTCTGTCAGCAGCTCAAAAACAAAATCTCACAAGCTCATAAATCTGAAAGCAGTATTCCTGCACTGCAATAATAAGTCGGAGAGAAATGGTTTAATTTTGTCTGCCGGCAACTGGTTTAGCCAGTTTTCTTGCCCTCAGGTAAGCTGTTTCAGAGCCTACGGGGACAAGATCATGTCAAGTACCTTGTCACTCAACCTTTAAATTTAGATGATATGACTTTGCTCGTGGCTATGCCTCATGTTCATCAGCATAATATTTAATTCTGAATCCAACTTGTGCAAAGACATTCGAATGGGAGTAGGTGTATTCAATTTGTTTCATTTGTCACATCAGAGGCACATCATCCATGATAGATTTAGGACAATTACATCAATCACATGTCATTAATGTTTTCATCATAATTAAAAATAATCTGCAGATTTTACATCTTACATTGAAAACCAATAATATGCAGGTCCAAGGTCCTCAAAATGGTATAACTTTGCATTTCAACTGTCTAATTGTCAAGACAGAAGAGGGTGAAATGTTTTAAACTCCGTTAAAATGCAGCTTCTTCACATCTTTAATGGTCAGTGGTCATTAGAGGGAACTCCGCATTCACAATTTGCCCTCAAACATATTCAAAGCACAAATCCTCCCTCGCACTATCATGAAAGCTGTATCTATGTTCACTCCAATTAACTACATTAAAGGGAACTAAAGCACACAGCAAAGCATGTGCCTGATTTACTAAATATTACAGAGCACTAGCACACTTACATGTGAGAAACTCAAAAAGAGATGCAGTTAAGTTGAAGAAAACACACAAGAGTTTCTGTAGCTAAAAGGTCATTTGCAACTTTAAATAAAGCAACTAACACAATGTTGCTTGTGCAAAGAAGAATGGTGACGTTTCCTGCTTCTGAGATCCCACAATTAACTTTAACATTAAAAAGCATGAAGAAAAGAACATATAATATTGGAAATCCTGTTGTAATAACCAGGAATTCAAGCTGAGATTTATCAAAGGGAGATTTATAAGTCTTAATGATAAAAAAAAAAATACAGTATATATGGATCATAATGTGATGTAATACCTCCTCTTTAGACACTTTGATTGGATGACCCTGCTCTCTATAATGAAAATGTGACTCTCCAGTACAAGCACTAGTTGAATTTGGAAGAGACTCACAGATTTTGATGTAATTCCCCAGTTGCCAATTGAGGTTGATACAATGTATAAATTACTGAAATCTTCTTTAACTTGGCTTTCCACTCGACATGGCTAAATCAGTGTCTGTCTATTGGCTCAGCTGCCTGAGATACCAATGGTTTTCTACTCTCATGGTCAACACGAATTAAACACAATAACTTTGGAATATCTAAAACATTATATACTGGAATTCGGAGAAACGCATAGAGCTAGAAGAGTGGGAGTCTGTGGTTGTAGACAGCATGTGTGTGTCCACTTATGTCAAAGTGAATATTCGATTGGCACTCCCTTTAATTTAGAATGCCTGATCAATATTTCCCAACGCTAGAGCTACTAAGACATCAAAAGTTAACCCCTTGTGGCCTCAGGGACCTCAGTGAAGTCTGCTGCCCACCAACACCTCCTGCTGTGCGTGCTTGAAAAACGGGTACACACTTCCAGACCATCCCACAAGTGGAAAGAGTTGGGTACTGCCAGATCCTTGTCACAAGGGCCAAGTCTCGATGTGTGTGTTATGTTGATGGGATTAACATTTTTTTAATAAACACCTTGAGGAGCTTGTGACAGCAGAAGGCATCCTACTTGACACGTTCTCTCCCTAGGCCCATAGAAACAGCTGTTGGATTCACCCAGACGTGGGCTGTGAAGCCCTGCTGGCATGTCTAGCCTCCGCAAATGTACCCGGCTGAGAATACACACTTTATTACATGCAAAATCTCCTGGGGGTGCGTCATACCTTTAAACATGTGTGATCACTAAACAGGGGAATTATAGATTCATTTTTTTTTATCTCCAGCTTTGGGCTAGAAACAAAAGACAGAGCGTCTCAGTCGAATGGGCTGCAGAGTAATTTATCAAACTGTCACATACTGTATGTGGATGACATGTTTGGTATGTAAGAACCAGTGAAGCATCAAGTGCTATCATCAAAAGAATTTCAAAACTTAACGAATGTTTATTAAGGGAATTATTTTGTAGTACCAGAGAGAAATCGCTTTAATCATTTCAACCCCCTTTGTTAAGACAGTCGGAGCCATTTAATTGTTTTAGTTGAGACAAACCTTGAGGGGCCGCTGTGCTTGTCAAGTAAATTGAGGATGCTATCTGCTAGGGGTGGTCTGACTGCAGTGAATGGATGAATGGGTTGACATGGAGTGCAACGGAGAAGCACAGCACATGAATATGAATCGGGCCTCTCCGTTTGTGTTCACTAGGCTGGAATTAGTGCTTTTCATTACTGATGGCTTATAGGCTGACTGTTTGGCTGCCGGCTGGGGTCACAATAAAATGATGTGTTTGCCAAAGGCAGAGAGGCTGGGTCACAGGGGACTAAATGGCCCAGTTATGAAGAGCAGAGCTTATCTCCCTCTCTGAATCAACTCCTACCTCCAGCTAAACTAAACATACACCGTATCCTGTTGGGAGCATCTTTCTGAGAAAACTGGGGACGATAAAAGATCACTATTTGTCCTCCCCTTTATCATATAACTTAAAAAGGCATTTAATACTGTATATTTCATCTGGGGCAAACTTTATTCACACAGATCCGAGCACAAACCAGTCTATAAATTGTTTCATCGTTGTACAACAAAACGAATAAAAGCTACAATATGACAGTTGGTTAATTTACTCCGTTGCCAAGATTTCAAAGCTGGGACGGCAGGGTCGACTCTTCTTCAAGCAAAATGCTTCGTTTTTGGATTTCCTTCAAAAAACAGACTCGTACATCTAAAGATCATGTTCTTTATTGATTAGACCCCCACTGGGATCACTAAGTATGATATAAAGCCCGTCACCATATGCCTGTGTTTAAAGTCCCCTCTTAGAACATAAGCTTGAAATGAGCTTGGATTACGCTTACTGTGGGGGATCGTCACCAGTGCTCTTGGCTGCCTTTAATCATACAATGAATAACAGTGAATTATATTAGTGTTTTAGGGTGAAGAGTTGAAATAAATCATGCTGGTATTAAAAGATTTCCTTGATGTGGCAGATTTTAAGCTGGATGTTCCCATTATATTCATCTTCTTTTGACTGCTCACATTTTGTTCTGAAATTAACAATAATATTTTGTTAACATGACTTGTTTCATTGTTGCTTTGTTTAAAACATAATTATCAACCAACTGAATTTTAGTAGTTCTGGAGTCCTTCTTTTGGGATTTGTTCTTAAGTCTGGTCTCAACACTGCTCTTTGAGGGTTTTATTCTTTTAACCGAATTTCCATATCTCCTAAAAATGCTATCAAACTGTTATTGTATAAGACTGCTGCAGTTGAGTTCTCTCTTTTTTCTTGTCATGCTGAACTGACAAACTTTGGGTTGTCATACATCCATATAAAGGGATGAACGAAAACCCCAAAACCTTACAGTATAATACAGTCTGATACTCAGCAACACTACAACTAGATAAACTGCGAACAGAAATAACCAGAGTTGAATCAACACTTCTCTGATCTGTTCCTGTTTTTGTTTACTTCCTCAAAATGTAATTGTACAAGGCACACAATATTGGCTTGGATAATTAATAACAAAGCTCTCTGTCAATGTGTCTAGAAACAAGTTGGAAAGAATAACATGATTGTAGTTGTTCTGCTTAGACTGGAAAGAGCTGGTTGTTGCTTGAATCCAGTTGGTTGTTAACGTCTTTTTTCAGTGATTTTTGTTGCAAATGTAGAGTCACGTTGGATAATGTAACACTGGTAGGGATTGGCTGCGACAACAGCATTTGCTTGACAATTACTGTTAAGCACAGAAATTCGGCACTGTTTTTCTCTACGTTTTTTTTTCCGTGAGAACCAACATTGTTCGGTCGTTCGGCCATTTTCCGATACCCAGCCCTAGTCATTGAGCATATATACAACATCATACAATATACAAAACATTTTAAAAGATATTACATTCAGTACACTTCAGAAGACAGTAGCTGTGGAAAAGATTCGTGAGTTGGAGCATATCCTTGGACCATGATACGCATGACTTGCTTCTGTAAAATCTGTAATTTAGATAGATAACTAGGAAAACTTTTCCACCATTTGGGATTAGATCTTCCAAAATCATTACAAATATCAATTACAAAAATGAAAGATCAAACACAGCTGTGGCTAAGGTTTGGTTAAGTTTAAGCACCAAACCAACATCTTTAGGATAATTGTTTGGGTCAAAATATCTATTGGTTGAGGATGGGTTAATCTCTGTTGTCATAGTTAATAGAACCTAATGTTGACTGCCAGTTAGAAACAGCAGCCGAACCGCCATCTTCTGTGTTAATGTCCATCTTTTTGTTGACCCATCCAATGACGGCGACCTACTTTGTTTTTCTGTATTATTAACATCATATTATTTCCTCTTTTCACTGGACAGTAATTCCTTGCGATATTAGAGGGCTTTGGCACTTTAATGTGAACACGTGGCATTTCCTGGGACGACAGATGCTGTTTGGCGGATGTACGTCTACCTTATTTCTCATATATTATCCAGCTGGATCAGTTTTCTTCACTCTCTCATACTGCTGTACTTTAGCTTCCAAAGCCTGATGGTGCAAAGCATTATGGGTGCAGCAAAGGAATAATAAGGATCCTTATAACAATATTATAAAATGATGACAAATGGATTAAAAAATGGATTAATTACATATGCACCCATATACTATGCAAACTGAGAGAGAAATGCCATAAGCTTTCTAGGAGCTTCCAATATTTTCTGTCTTTTCCCCAAAGATTTATTAGACATGGTTTAACTAACAGGAGGCAGGGAACTCCTCCCTGCTGGATTATAGAAATCATTTCCCATTAACCATTTTAATGGAGAGAAGAAATTCAAGGACACCCTCAATGTTAAGATTATCACTTCAAAGACAAGCTGTTGACACTCTGGAAACTGTTAACGATGTAATGAATGAATCATGAGCACCAGCTTTTGGTCAGAGGGCTGTTCCTCCTCCCAGCAGTGTGGTCTGACCCTCATCTGTGTTGTGTTTGTGACACCCTGCAGCAAGAGTCCTTACCTGACTTTCACTCTGTGTCGCACTGACAGGTGAGGAAGGCAGTGAGGGGAGGGAAGTTGCTTTTTTGAGACGGTGAGGTACAAAGGGACTTTTGTCGGTCACCTCTGTTTCTTGATCATCTGCCGTCGTCCTGAATAACAAGACAATTAAGTGAGGACGGATGTTGCGTTAATCTGTGTCTTCAGTGCTGCAGATCAGCGAGGACCATTAAGTCCCTCGTTATATTTAAGTTATTCTCCAAAGCACATCTTGGTCAGCAGACTGCACGTATCTTGACAACTCACCAGTCACTATAAAACATCAAAAAAGTGTCATCCACTGTATCATTTCATTAATTATGACTGTCTGGAGCGTGACTTAGAGCAGCGTGATGAATCTCGACATTGATTCCTGTGAAAATGTGAGTTTGTTAAACAAGTGGTTTGACCGCTGATGCAGATTGATACAAGAAAAAAAATAATTAGATGCTTTCATTTCATTGATTATGTAGTAATTGGATATTAGAAGATTAGAAGTATTTTGCTTGAATCCTAAAATGGAAACAAAATGAGAGCTTCTGTCTTTTCACTGCGACATCTTCTTTGTGCAACAGCTCTTCTTGTTCTGTCCTCCAAACGAAACATTTGCATCCATTTTGTCTGGTTTTATTTCCTTCTATCTAGTTTATACTGCTTTCTGTAGAAAGAGGTGGCTGGGAGGATTCAGCTTTACGTACTGTCTATGGAATTTAGGGCGAAAAATATCGATATAGCTTACTATCGCGATCATTTTTTAAACGATAGTATATCGATATGTCCACGACAATCGATACATAACATTTTTTTTTTTAAATGTCCTTTAGATTGCCTCAAATATATGTGTGTGTGTGTGTGTGTGTGTGTGTGTGTGTGTCAAACAACCGCCACCGCTCCTGTAACGCTAGATGTTGCTGCTTATTGTCTTGTAAGGCCAGTGACCTCCCGGCCGGTCACATGATCCGACCACAATCACAACATGGCGTCTACGTGATCCCGAATCATTCCTGCCGACACATGATGGATGTAGCAGTGTTGTGCCCAGGATTTACGAAGAGGTGAAGAAACGTGTCAAAATATTGCTCCGCCTTGCAGAGAGAGAAGCCCTGACGTGCGATTTTAGACGACTAGACCACTGAGTGGAATCTTACGATTACGTCACACAACACCACATCACAACACCACACCACATCACATCACCACAGGACGAGAGCCGCACAGGCAGTAACATCGCAGAGTTTCTGAAAACTGAACCTGGAGGAATGGGACATAAATTAGAAGGACCCAGTCATAGTGACAAACAACTTTACTTAATACGCTTTATTTCATATGGTGTTTATTTTGTTATAAGAAAGTGTTCAGGGACACAATGAGAATACAATATGTACTTTATTTTCATAAAAAATGACTATGTGCAATACAAATACCTTTTGATGTAGTTTTGATCTATCAATATACGTATTAGAATATCCAGGTGGTATTCAGCAAGTTGTATTTTCAGCTCTACTTTTACATTTTCATTTAAAAAGTATTGCATTGTATCGGATATATCGTATCGTGACACATGTATCGCGATATTTATCATATCGTGAGGTGCTTGCCAATACACAGCCCTAATGGATTCACTTTTGCTCTCTTATTGAGAACAATGAGTTTTCTGTCTACCACAATGCAACATGAATGCAACATAACCTATTTCCTTGGTATTTCAGTGTTGATTAGAAATGCTTTACACAGGTGACCATTGCACAGGGCTGTAGTCGTGACCACATCAGTTAAATCACAACCGGGCTGATTGGCCCGGACATTTGCAATTATTATGCAATTGTATCAATTATGCTATTTCATGTGATTCAGTGGTACCAAACCTGAGTTTTGGGACTCTAACAGTATATCTGAAGGCTTGCTGGATGATTAATGGAATAGGAAAGAGAAAAAAATACATTCATTTTTCTCTAATCATTGTTATTTTCTTGTGAATTACTGAGCAGTTTTACATCTTTAAGGCCTCTAACGAATACTTGAATGATGAAAAAGAAGTTTAGAAGAAGAAATCCCTCTTTGGTGGAGCTGCTCACATCTCATAAACATATGCAGCTGGGGATTGGTATTGCTACATCAGGACTTTATTAAGTTTGGTGGGGCAGCAAGAAAGGAACCTGACGACCCAGATGGTTTGTTACACAGAATGATTTGAGAAACTGTTTGGAAAAGGGAAGGCCGGGCACTTAGAAAATTGTTAAAATTTAAAAGTATTTGCAGGTGATTGGCTGAACCATCTGTCAAGCAAGCACTTGCAGAAGCCAGTCGGGAGAGATGAATATCTTTTACATCGGGAATAGCCTTAATTGCCGTTCTTTGCTCTTCTTTCAATGAAGAAATACTCCCCAGTTCTGATATAACTGATTTTGCAACATTTACACTAACCTCTTTAGGAGCAGCAATTGTTGTTTTGGACTAACAGCTGCCTCTCCGTGTCGCGCCACACACACACACCTAAACGCACCCATAGCTGACAGTAGCTCCTCACAGAATGCTGATTGGCCCGGACATCTGTTGTTCAGACACAAACGCATCGCTTGAAGCCTGAAAAGATTTTCGCGTGATGATCTCCCAAGAGAATCCAGATGCCGTGCTTGGAAAGCAAGAAAATGCTTTGCTCCAAACACGTAGCGTTTTCAGTATTTTCTTTTTCTTTGCTACAGTTCTCCCAGAGCATATCTGCTGTAAACTACGTAGTTACACAATTCAATGAAATGCATTGTTAGCTGACACCCTGTGAATAGCTCAGCATTCATGTTGAAATGGAATGACTCTGAAGAAAAAGGGTCTTTGTGTGAACTTGACCTAAGCAGCAGCATTTAATGAGGACAAAACTCTCTCGGTGATCAATATGTTTTTTCAAGTCAAACTTTATTAAATAGAGTCTGCTCACCAGGCCACCATTCAAAAAGTCCACACACGGACTAAAAGGACTGGTTTCAAAAACGAAACAAACGTCGTCAACAACTTGTGATTCTTGTGTAACTTGTTTTCGATCAGCTCTCAACTAAACATTTTTTAAAGAATATCTGAAAACATTTACATAAAAGGGTAATGGCTTTCAAATTATCTGTGAATGACCCTCACTCTAAATAAGCGTAGGAGAGTGAGAGTGCAGCCAACATGCAGCTCTGAGAGCTGTCAGTCAAAGCTGTCAGAGACAGCGAGGACGTGGCTGGAAGGGGAGGACCGCTGTGTTGTGACTGCAGCTTAGAGTCTAAGGTCAGCACTGAACTCCCAGCTCCCCCCTCCCATTTTCCATGAGAGCTCCCCACGCAGGCCGGCGGGCCAACCATGTCCCCACTGACCGCTGTGATCTGCGGCCAAGTGGCGTCTCCCTCTGCCCGATCAGACCCAGCACCTCTTGTTCGCTGGCCAACTGGCCTTCTTCCCTGCAAGCCGGGGCCAGGGCTCCTCCTGGTTCCGTATGTTCTGGGCTTTTTTTAGGCCTGTGATGGATGCCAGCCATCCCACAGCGCCCTCCGAAGCTGCACCAGAGTGGGGGATTAAACAGATTTCTCCTTTTTTTTTTTTCAGAAAAGGGGATGGATGAGTGTAATCACCTATAATCTCAAATTCTGGGCCTCTTGATAATATACCAGGAGCTGTTTCGGCCATTTGGATCGGTTCCCTCCCGTCACCTACTTAAACCATGAAAAGGACCTGTCATAACAGCCTTAAACTTGGAAGTGGAGTTGAGGAAGACGGGCACAGTTCTTCTAAGCTTTATTTTCTGCTCATGTGGGCCGCACTGTCAAACCGCGATTCACTCCGAAGACTGAACGCCGAGGACCAAAGTCACTTCGGCCAACGAGCACTTGGCTATTGATCTTGGCTAAAATGGAAACCCTTAGGAAGTTAAGCTCTCATCGTACATGTAATGGGGAGGATAAAACGGCAGACTAGAACATGCACTCTCTCTAATCTGATGAGAACTAAGAAGTGGAGCAGCATTTTAATTTACTGGGCTAAGAAAGAAATGGGGAAGCAGCATGAATCCCATGCTCCTTCAAACGCTCAGTGAAGACACACAGACATCATATGCAGACTGTTATTACAGTATTAGCAGAACTTGCATTTTGCAGAACAGTGGATCTCGAATGTCCATCAATGTCAAACATCCTTAAATCTGCCCCATAAAACTTAAGATCTTGGATATTCTTCTTACTTAATTTTCCCTCCACATTTGTTTGGTGGTGCAGAACAGACTTTGACTGAGGGCACCCTGGCACTTGACAGAAACTGATTAGATGAAGTTGGCAAAGTTATCAAAGGTGCATGCAAAACGGCCATTAGGACCTCTTTTTGCTTCCACAAGCTGTTCGCAATATCGAACAATGTGTAATATAAAAAATAAAATAATGAGTTAAGAGCTTTCTTTTTTTTTAAGTAAGAGAGAAATGGATGTTGCAAGGTAGGTAGATGGATTGATAGATGGGCAGATGATGTGCTGTATCCATGTCATGTTGAGGTCACATTTGATGTTTAAGATGAACTACCTTTGTCATAACACATAGTAGGAGCGTTCATTTGAGTCCCTGTCAGCGATATCGATACTGCCAGACAGCCAATGCACCTGGGGTGCGCTCGAAAATAAAATTCATGAAAGAAAGGATAGCAGAGAGAAATGGTGTGAAAATTAAATGTCATTTCTTGACAGGGATGTCTGAGAATTAAGCTGTCTGTGAAGTGTGACAAAGTTGTTTGGTGACAAGGCAGGAGAAGACAATTGTCAACACTTCTTCCCTTCCAACAAGTGCTGGCACCCAAGAAGTGGGTGCAAAGCTAAGAGGTGCAGCAGAGCAGGAGACAGCGAGAGAGAGAGGGAGAGGTGAATCAATGTTTGTGTGTGTGTGTGTGTGTCTCTGTAAAGAAGGACGCATGATATGTGAAGAGCATTGTTTTTACATCTACCCTTCCAGTCTGGTAGGCTGGAGAAAATAAATGACATTCTAGTGAAGAGATTTTTATGCAACTTCAAAGAGTTTCATTAAAATCTGATTATTTGAATATGTATTGACGGCTCAACCAACAGAATGCAGGCTGGGATTACTGCATTGTGGGATGTTTGTGAACAAACTAGAATTAGCGGTTTTCCTAACCAGAATAAAAAGGCGTCAATGGTCATTTGTCAAAATTCCTAAGGGAATATATATATATATTTTTTTTAAAGGATAGGTGAGAAGATTAATACCACTCCTTAAAGTTAGCACACTGGATATGAAGCTACAGCCAGCAGCTGAGCTTAGCATAAACACTATAAATAGCTAATCTGGCTCTGTTTAAGGTAAAAGAAAACAAGCACCTCTAGAGCTTAATAATTATCACCTTATATCTCCTTTTTTTTGATTTGTACGAACAATTTCTGCTTTTTGAAAACAAAATAATAAACAGTTAATATTTTCATTTTTAGATGCTGGCTGTATTTTACGTCCAGACAGCAGAGTTGTATTGACCTTTCTCATCTACTTAAGCAACAAAGCCAGTAAGCGTATTTCCCAAATTTTAGAATCATCGTGGTTGTGAAAATGATGCTATTTTCTTCCCAAGATAAGATGACTGCATTGTGTTTTGAAATCACCTGTTTCTGTTTTTTAATGCCAATACAGAAGAGGAGCAAGGTCGGAGTGGCTGCTTTGTCAGTGCTCATTTCTTTTAGCCATTTGTCTAAAATTAAACCATACCTTAACCATGGCAACAGTGCTCATTTTGAGCTTGAATATATCTTGTAAAAGGTGAGTTTCAAAGAGGATCACTAAGGCATTATGAAACTGAGTCCTGTCTGTCTCCTCTTCGCTGTCATTTGTTATATTTGATATTGGGATCAGGGCCATCTCAAAACTTTTGGTGCTTTCAAAAAATGTGTTGGCAAGTTCAGTCTCTTTTGGAAAGACCTCATCAGTTATTTGACCTTGGGTCCTGAGAGTAAATGAGTATCAGCATGCACCCTCTTTCAAAGACATGCTAATGTGAACCTCCGTCCAAAAGCTTGATGTCAGTCTGTGCCATCCCTCCACATCTGATGCATCTCATGATCATATACCGAGTCCCTCTTTGATCAAAGTCCCCAGTAAGCAGCTAGTTCCACCATAATGGCCTCATTTGATTACAACGTGTAAAGTACTCCATTAGTTTCTCCATTCATGAATCATTAAGTGCTGGTTATGATCAGCCAGCTTCACGATGAACTGCAGATTGAGGGAAACGGCAGGAGCTGCCTGAGGTGACAGGTGGATACAGTGCTCTTGGAGGCTAAATGAACAATCACATACGAAGGTAGCGTTTGAGGTCAGGTGTGTGGGGTATGCAGAATCAAGAACTGTCTGATTGTACAAAGAAATTCCATATCAAAACAAAGCAATTTAAGGCAGCTTATTTCATTTTAGGTACAAGAAATCCCTTGAGTTAAAGATGAACACAGAAAAACAAATTAACTTTGTGAAACCACTCTCTTTTCTCTAGTGCCCTACGCTTATGCTGGAGAGAGAAGCACAGCACCTTTTATTAATTCAACAAAAAATGCAAAACAAACCTCTAAAGACTGTAAAAAAAAAAGTGTATTTATTGTCACATATTTCCTTATTAGTTTTATTTCTTTTTTTTATGCTGTTTTTTTGTGAGGCATAATGAATACATTTTAATGAAATATGCTATGCGAAGAAGGTCTGACATGACTTGTGTGCTGCTCTAAGAGGGGATAAGCTTTGGTGCCACGTTGGCTGGAGATGTATCCATTTGTTTGTTCTGCAAGGGAGGGGCGAAAAGAATCACGAAATGGAAAAGGGCCATAGAAACAAAGTGGTTTAGATGATAAAGTCTGACTTGAAAAGAAGGTGACAGGAAAGACCCATGTGAAGATGTTACAAAGAGGGTCAAAGACAGTAGCAAGTAGAGTGAGTCACAGAGGAACAGACAGTGACTGCTATCCATGAGCCATGTGCAGTGCTTGGGAGAGTGAAATTGATGAGTTCATCTTCGTCTCATTATTGTCATGATGGATCAGATTGCTGACTTCCCTCAAAGGCGACTTAATGACTCGTTGACACAAATCTGAATGACTGGTTTCACCGGTGGCGTCCATTAGTGTGCAACACAAAGCTCTCAGATGTGCTTAAACAAAATTGATAATTACCAAGAGCCTTCATCATCATAATGAATGGCATCAATAAAGGGACAATTCATATTGCATTTAATGCATGCAGTCCTGCCACCAAGGCTGTTCTGTAGTCCAGTGATGATTTTCAACTGACGTATCATTACTTTGTTTTGATGCAGCAATGAATTATAATAATTCCCAAAGACAAATACTGTAGATGAAGCTGTAGAACAACAATAGAAAGCTACATAAGGTCTCAACAAAATGAGCTGCATGTATCGATGGCTCTTTGTCTTCGATTGAGCTATTTTCCCTGTCAGACCTCATGCAATACATGCTATAATAACAAGGTGGCAATATTACCATAATTACAGCTCTTCTTCTTGGCCAGCTCATTCACTCTCTACCTCTCCCCCCGCCCCCTCCTCTGGTTTGTGTTGTTTCTTGCCGTTGTTAATGCTCAGCCTCTAATGGCCATGGCGTCTTCTCCAACGAGGCTTAAAAACGTTTGTCTGTCTCCTCCATCCCCTTACTTATTTAATAATGAGACCACACAAGGCAGTGTCTGTATTCATAATGGGGCAGCAGCGGAGCCATCTTGGTAGGCATAAAACTCATGACGAGCCGGGGCAAGACAGCAAGAGAAATCTAATTGAGAGATAAATTAGACCTCTGCTACTGATTGACTCAAGAATCAGTTGAACTTAGTCCCTGTCGATATGTGAGCCGGGGCTCTGTGAGTCTGTTGGAAGTCGCCGCCTCCTGCGTTTACACACACACACACACACGCTGCACGTATCTAAATATGGAGATCTGAAAGCATTGGCTTGTTTTTTCCGGTGTTGTTTCGACATCCTGATGGTTGTCGGTGGCTGTGACAAGCACGCCTTGATGTTTATACCTCTCTATTTGCGCTGGAGAGTTCAGGATCCCATGCCACCCTGTCTCATCTAAAAGAAAACAACAAATCATTTCTCCCAGTTTGAAACAAAAGACCGGCAGAGGGTGGCTGGGGTGGGAAATATTTGCTTAAAGTATGATCTCAGCATGGTTGACTGACATAGAGCCGCTCCAACAGGTCCCATGTGTTTCAACACACAGAGAATAAGACGTAAACATACTATGATCATGCAACTATATCATACTAATGGCTTATCTTGTTCGTTGTGTAATACCTGAGAGAATTTACAGATTTATTCCTTGTATTGTTTTCTATCAAACGGAAAAAAAAACATATTTGTTCTGCAGGTGTATTTACAGGAACAGAATTGTAATGGCTTATCTGCTCTACATTACATTCAGTCAAAGAGGAGTCCTCCATTTTTCACCCTTGCAATCCCCAGAGCATCATGATTCGTGAGCGGAAGCGGTGATAAACTGGAAAACAGGGACAACACTTAGTACGCAGGTGCTTGTATGAGCTTAACAAAAAGCCAAGGAAGGCCAGCAACTGTCTGTGGGGATTTAACTATGTTACAGCTTTGATGCATTTTAAATTGACCTCGGGCATACTTTGGAGACAAGGAGAGAGGGCAGAAACATGCAAAGCAGACGATCAATTACTATTCTATAATTGGACAGGGCTTTAATGAGGCTGGCGGATGCAGCCTTGTGCACCTTTGTCAGCCAGAGTCACTGGCGTGGGTGGCCCAATCAAAGCATGTCCTCATTAGCATATCTCCGCACATGCAACTGGGCCGTCAGAGTGACCAGCACTTCAAATATAAGAGTTTCTTCCAGGGTCTAATTTTCCAGTGATGACTGACCCCTTCCCCTTTCTTGCGTTGCATAATAACTCAGACCTCTACAGCTGTTTTTCTTTCCTGTGTGTGCACGTGTGTTGGGGGAGGGGTAGAAACAGATTACTTTTTTGCCCAGTGCTGCTGTTGTATAATGTTTACTATCTATGTGTATACTGTATAAGTTTACGCCACTGAACAAATGAGTTTCCTACGTGCTTAATCAATTCAATCTATAGACTTGACTTGATGCCATCTGTAATAATAATACACACAAGTTACATTATTGTGAAAAATTATAATATATGATGATGGATTCAATAACAGGGAATTTTTTTCATTTTCTTTTTTTGGCGTCAGTACAACATTAGATGATGAAATGCTTTTTGCACATGAGCAGCTTTGATTTAACCTGTAAGGACATGGAAATTATGTAAATGAGTGCTGAAGAAATATACATAGACTGTTGGACCATTGTAAAAGTATATGAGTCACCACGTACACAGCCCACAGCGTTACTCTTGAAAGTATATTTTGAGAAGATTACCTAAACTGAACGCCAGTCATGCTGCTGCTCGAGGTAATGCACCTTTACGCAGGTTTGCCAACAAACAATTGACAGCTAACTTGAAATGAAAAACAATAATTAAGTTGATGATGTGTTTGGTTTCAGTCTGCCATTCTTCCTGATGTACGCATTAACCATATACAGGTATGGTACTATATAATTAGGCGCTTGGGGTTCAGACAGGAAGAATCAAGCATCAAAGAACCAACTCTGCAATTAATGGATTCCAGAGATCATAGTAATGAAAAGTGCAATAATAATGACATTTTTAGGGTCATGAAATCATGAAAGACATTTGGTGATCTGGAAAGAGCAACAATGACTAAGAAAGCATAGGAAGGCTTATTCATAAGATATAAACTGACCAATCTCTACCAGTGCTGAAGAAATGTGATTTAAAATCTAAAAACGGTTTATTCTTGCTCAGATTTTTTAAGAGACACGTTTAATTCTGAAGTCAAACCTTGTATTTTGTGTTCTGGAAAGACGGTAACGTTTAAACATCTGCTTTAGTTACATCCAAACACCCATCAGTTTTAGCAGGACCTCAGCAGATGGTTGTCAATTACTGTATAATGGAAAATCTTTCCTTTTTTTAACTAAAAAGATTCACATTGATGAGAATAAAATGATGTTGTCAACATAATTACAATTGTGGTTAAATGCGCCACAAATGTCACAAAATGTAAGAAAATTGTTTTTACTCCAATTTATTTTTGTCACACAAAAGCAGTCTGTTAAAATAATATATTTGTTTGTTTTTATTTGTCCAATGCAAATTCTAGATAGCTCTCTGTGTAAGAACTTTATTGTTGTGCACCTATAATATCTTTCTGTTGTGTTGTTAGTTCATTTGTAGCTCCTAGTACTTGATGTATTTGTTTTTAAATGTAAAATTAAAAGAAAACCTAGCTTGTGAGACCATGCATAAGCATTAAACTCATTAACAACGTGGGTCCGGAAACTCTTCCACTTAATCTTAACAGGTACTTTTTACACTTGTATCTGCAATTAACAGAAATACATGACTAGTTGGAACTAGCACAAGTGAGGGGTATTGAGACAGACCCAGAGACTCTTAGTTCTCTGTTTGATCCATCATGTACCCAGTGCCTGCAGAGCGCTCTGCATCAATACAAAGCAACTTGAAATGATTGCTCCCTGTTTTTACAATCAAAGTCAACATCCTGTGTTTTGTCTGTACAGCTGACGCCTCATTATGGTTAGATCACTTAAACCATAATGTTGTCTCCAGGAAGTAGCAAAGTATTCATGTTTATGCAGCCTGAAACATAAAAATTGACATTTCAAACTTCCCTGTCTCAAAAGTTACAAGACAGGATATGGCAGCAGCTGATGCTTGACTGAATATTGGAGGAATGTTTGAGGCCTTTCCCTGCAGTTATTTTTAAAGGAGCTGTATTTAACATTTGACAATTGATTTAGCAAGCTCTTTCCCTCAGGTTAGCCAAAGTTCTTTTACCCAGTTCACATCCAAATGTAGCGCACATTTTAACAGAATATCTAGAAAATCAGTTACAGAAAATACTAATTGATGTGTGTTTCCATCCACTGCAGTTGTGTGAATATGAAGAGCTGGTTCTTGGTGGCACCAATTCTCTGGTGAGAGAGAGCGCCAACATCAAACAGTGGAACATTTGTTTCAAGTATTAATTTGAGGAACGTTGGTCTCATCCCTGACTGCACACAGATACTTACATTTTTTATATTGACATTTATTTTTAGGCGCCTCAGTAGAGCTGAAGCTTGAATGTTCAAGCTACACGCATCAACGCCAAGATTAATTCACTTCGTCTGCTTCCATTGCACTGTGTTACTTTTATCAATTCTGTTCAACAGCCAAGCAAAGACGCTTGTTTTCAAGTTTTTATTTTTGCCATTTCCACTCTGTATGTTCAAATGTAAGATGTAGATGCATATGCACTTTCTGTTTTACTTAAACCTAGCCTCTCTTGTGTCATACCTTAAGTGTTGCACTTCCTGTACAAGACAAAATGAAGCCTGAGAACGTAATCCAGAAATCGAATATATTTCCCGTCACAACGCAATTCGGGAAAACAAATTAGGAATATATAAATCCGAGATTTTTTGTCGTTATTAGTTTTCTTGGAAACCCTGCGCAGGATACAATAACTTGACAGTTTGAAGAACACCAGGACAGCAAGCCCAAGCATTTGATATGAGCCAGTATCACTTACAATGGACCATAGGCTGTACTCATTAAATGTACCCCCCTTGCTTCTGTCAGCCACTAATGGGGTTGGACAAGCATATTTGCAATGTTTGACTGAGGACTTAAAGTATACAGAATGCAGAAAGAAGGAAAGGAACTGAGTGAACAAATGCAAATCTCCCTTTTGGTTTGCCCAACTAGACAAAGCCAAGCCCTTACAAATCTTAACCCAATCTTCCGTTGAACAAATGTGGTAATCCTTTATTTATTAATAAAATCCAATTGAGCAAATGAGACTTTTGGTTGCTGTCTTGTCTATTATGCAGCAACTTGAAACCATGCAATTCCTCTCAGACAAATTGAAGCCGCGTCTCCATGCACGCTCGACATTTTATGGTAGGTTTAGCAGGGAAATCTCAAAGGCTCATTAGATGTCTTCTGGCTCTGCTTGGCAGCTAAAGGGTATCTGCAATTCTTATCTGAAGTGGCAGGCTCCACTCCGATAAGACAAGAGAGATTATGAAATTAGGCCGCGCAAAACTTTAAGAGACACGGTACCCAAAGAGGAGGACTATTTAATGTCCTCGCTATATTGGGGGGCAGAGGTACCTCCAGCCCCAGAGCGCTGTTACCGCGTCTCCGGTTAAACTGATAGGCCACATCATTACCATGCTTCCACACCACTGTGGATAGAGGGACAGACAGGCAGGAAGGAAAAGAGCAGTGCCTGGGATCAGCTCAGTGTCGCTGCTGGGGCTCAGCTGCCCACATATGCAATTCAAATGTAGAGGCTGGTGTGCTGCGACAGGGCTGTGCCGGACCAGGTACATCTGTATCTCTTCCGGCTCAATGTGGAGGAGGTGGTGAGTGACAGCAGGTGGGGATGCGGCCCAATTAGAGCAGGGTTGTTGAAGGATGATGAATTGGGCTAGCTTAGAGAGCCTAGGAGAGACATAGGCATAGGAAGACTCGAGATGCCCACAGCTGTCTCACTGAATGAGTATAAACATGCTGAGGGGCTCCTCCATACAACATAATGCAGCCGGCATCCACGGGCTTGTGTGTGCTCTCCTGTCTCTCTCCACCTCTCTTTCACAGGTTTTGACAGTTATGAGCTCTCCTCCTTGACTGGCATGGCTTTGATCTAAATTTAGAGAATCATGCAGCTTGACACTCACCTCCCTGTAGATACATATATAGAGGCAAAAGTATACACTGTGCACTGCACAACAAGCAGCTCTGTGTTTTGAGTGTAATGGTTATGAGTGACTACGTTTACCTGCAGAAAATGTTAGTCTCTACCTTTATTGGTATGTTCGGAAAAAGACAGTATATCCACTAAGTTTTTTTTACATGGCTAATGAAAATGAATATCGCACCATAATTCCGTTTAAATGCAGCATACTCTGATTAACATTAAACACCCCCATGACGTACGTGCTACGTCGTACATGTTTTCATTTCCCACCCTTTTCCATCTGCAGTCATTTTGCTCCTGTGGTGTACCCTCATTGTCACCGGTTTGTATGTTTTGTGAAAAAAGCCTTGCAAACTGTTTTGTGTACAAACACACAGAGCTGCCTCCGGAAACTCCCAAAACACTTTTATGCAATTTTAGTGAAGTATCTTTTTAATATAAGAGAACGTTTACAAACGAGCTGCCACGTTGGTCCGGTTTTAAATCCGGTAGAAGGCCGTGGAGCAGCACCTACAAGCACGTAGACTCACAGACCATTCGTGGATGCGGTAAACATTTCCATGGTAACGGCAAACTCCACCAATCAGAGATTTTGGGTGGTTGGTGAAATACCTCTCCATGACATCACAAAACATAAAACATGTTTTTCTTAAAACATCTTACAGACTTGTGGCTGCTGCTGGAGCATTTGCCATATTTTTACAATTTCATTATTTATTATAAATCTACCTTGGATGGTTCCAACGTCATGGCTCATTGTCAAAATCCGCGATTCAAAATAATATAAATGTGAATTTGACATCCAGAACTTCACGGTTGTGCTCTATTGTGTGAGGTGTTGTCCTTCAATCAGAGGATCGGCGATTCGATCCCTAGTCCATGTTGATGTGTATGACACCTAACCACGAACCCCATAGGCTGTGCCTTTGCTGTATGTGTGGGTAATGTTAGTTAGTTCAGATGGGCAAGTGGCATCTTGCGTGGTAGCCCCTGCCATCAGTGTATTAATGGGTGTGAATGACATGTAGTGTTAAAGCTTTGAGTGGTCGTAAGACTAGAAAAGCGCTGTACAAGTACAAGTCCATTTACCATTACCATCACCTGTTGGCTGTTGCTAGGGGATATAATCATGCTGCCACTGCAATGTTGAGCTGTCTGTACTCATGTGGGTTTAGTACGTTTTAACTACAGTACAAAGGGTCAGTATTTTTAATTCATATCCATGTAGAAAACAATGCAATATAATGCACAACATATGTAAAAAATGTAAGATTATCGTGTGGACAAGAAGATAATATAGTATG
The DNA here is from genome assembly GCF_910591455.1 of Pholis gunnellus. NCBI lineage: Eukaryota > Metazoa > Chordata > Actinopteri > Perciformes > Pholidae > Pholis > Pholis gunnellus. The sequence goes on from NC_136537.1 coordinate 17,747,196, forward strand.
GCAGAAATCACTGTATGTGCTACAGGGAGCACTGTCCTGGTATCAGGAGAATATAGAAGACATGTAAATCAGACTTTATAACTTGTGCTGATTGGTTGGCTCTGGCACACCTGCAGGTGGGAGAATATCTCCCGAACCTTTGTGAAAGAGATTAGTAGAGGTTTATAATTCAATTTCATTACTCTATGAAATAGGAGGAGACTTCTTGCAGGCCACCTGTCTACTCCTGTCTTTCTGTGTCATTACCTTAATCCCCTGGAGTTATGGGGGAAAGGCGCTTAGCTCCCCATCTCCTCTATAATGTAGGGTTGGTTCAACAATGTCTTTGAAAGTTAATTATATGAACTTCTGTTTGCAGGGAGGGAAGGACATGATGCATCACAGTGGTGCTTGAGATAAAGAGCATACATTTCACCTGTTAATTCCCTCGTGAGTTACCTCGCCTTGCATCAGTTTGTGGGTGAGGGTGAATGAGCAAGACGATCGAAGAACAGATACAGTAGATTAAGAAAGATAAACGGCATTAGATGACTGTAAGAAAGGAAGAATAGGGTCAGATGGGGGATAAAGTGAGGAGAGGGAGCACATAAATGAAAGAGAGAGGAAGAGAGATGAAATGATGGTGTGTTGCATTGGTGCATAAATTTGTTTTATTGCACCATCTGCCACAGAAACTAACCCTTATCATAATCAATGGTAAGCTACGACTTGAATGAAACAAAGGAAATCATTACCATACTGTATGTGGATAGCCTCCACTGTATAGCCACTTCAATAAAAGCAAAGCTAAGAAAGGAGGAAGGGCGTGAAATTTACACTGCCCACATTCACCAAATGGCAAAAATGACACCATGCAGAGGATGTGTAATAGTCCTGCAGCTTCACAACAGCAAGTCTCATTAAAAGCCTGCCTTGGTTACCAATGTAACACTTATGTACATATATACCATGAAATAATAGAAGTCACATTTCAGATTTTCAAATTTTGCATATAAAATAAGACAAGAACAGACAGATAAATACATAAGAACTGGAACACATAAAGATCACAACTAACTAGAAAGGCACACTCAGTAGAGTGCAGATCTCTGCCAGGTGTGTCTGCAACGACCACTGCTGCAGTGTGTGATTGAATAAATACAACCCACAATTGGCTAACCCCCCGTCTAGACACCTATGGTGTTCAAGGCGTTGCAGAACACACTTCATTCAAACGCAACAACAAGCAGCACACACACACGTGACCAAGCTCATGATCTTCTTGGCGGAGATAAGAATACATTTAAGGACATAATAATAGAAACTAAGAGATCCTGCTAAAATATGGCAAATAGCTTGATAGCTATAGCAGTGTTTGCGAATATATACATTCATCCGTATTTTTAAGTTGCATAAAAACTTGCAGATACTGTCCAACACTTTCAGACTAAATGGAGATGCAGGGCTATTATACTAGATACATTGATTATGGACCATACTTTGTATTACTACTAGGGCTGTAACCAAGGACTACTTCCATTATCATCACAATCATTTTGTTATGAGATGTTTAATCTATAAAAAATAAAGAAATGTTAATTTACAATATTAAAAACAGTGCATCCTTACATTCATACTCAACAACATTAACTGGCATGATGTGGCTCTACACACAGGAATGCATCATCTTCAGTGTGAGAAACGTCTTTGTTTTAATAAATGTCAATGGTACTTGACTTTTACGTTCTGTGGCCTCACCTCGAAATGTGATCATAATGTTAAGGGATTTCATTTAACAACAGGAAAGTAAATTCATAAGAGCTCTAGTTTTAGTTTATTGATCTTCAGACATGCACAGAGTTTCAATTCAACCTTTTGCTTAAGTCAACATTCTCACCTTGTAGAGGTGAAGGTTAGAGTCTGGCTGACAGGCTGATAATCCCTCCTCCAAAATGCTTGTGTTGAAACACTAATCACCGCCCCCAGCATAATTGACTGATCCATGTCGGGGTTGGGTTAATTTATGTGTGCAACAACAGGAAAGCTTAGAGACAATCCGGGGGTGTCATCTATGTGATAGATCTCTGCCCTTGTGCCCTTGTCCCTGCGTGAAGTCACATATGTTTACATATCTAGATTTGACAGACTTGGTGTTAAAATTCTGGCTTCCTAGGCTTTTCCATCAAATGGTGCCGCCCACACCTCAAAACCCTGAACAGAACATAAATGCCTTTGAATATCAGGAGTAACATTCTGCTGGTGATGGATAATAATAGCTACGATAACAAATCTTCTATCACAAACACGATCATACTAACAAATGTCCACTGCTGGTTTTGGGAATTAACAGAGTATACATCAATGAAATGCACTGACTTTGCTATAGCCCTCATGTTTGGCTGTTACCTTAACCAGTGATATACTGTACATTTGAGATGCAAGAGTGAACGTGTCTAAATTATGTATCAAAGGCATTCACGCTGTACTGCCTCATTCATTCAAATTTTATCCACATAGAATTTAAAACTTCATAAGAGGTAAACACAGGTCTATGATCAAAAATTAAATTCATGGTGATGATGGTGAGAGGAAGTAGTTTTATATCCTTTATTATCATTGTCATATTCTGTTCCCTCTATAAAACCTGTTTCAAAAGACTGAATAAAATAAATGACTAACTATGGGCCATTATACAGTGCAATGATAATCACATGTCTATTATATTATACCTAAAATCCATTCAAGTTATTTTCAATTGGCCCTGGTGCTGGAAGTCTATTTTTCTAGACGGAGGGATCTGGGACCAGGAACAGTTTTTGCACAAATGCGGTATTCTGAATGTTTCCTCCTGTTACATTTGTATTTATGGGGGGTGCCAGATCACACCTGCATTTAAAGTATAAGGCTGATGATATTCTATTATCTTTAATTGTCAATATTCCCATAACAAGCCTCTTTGCTCCTAGAGAAGATATAAATCTGGTCACAAATATAAAAAAGGCAAACTAATTATATTAGTTAATAGGATCAAATCTTTGTTGGTTTGGGTCTGTTCTTGTTTTTGTTGACCAGCAAGAACAATATAGAATATCACTAGAGCATATCTGTCATCTGATTCCTGTGTTTCCACTCAAAACAACCTTCATCCGAGTGCATTACAGATATAAGCTAACCATAGCCACAGCCAAATTGCCATCTGTAGTGGCAGCAAAAAAGATGGGGGGGTCACTTGGGGTTGGAGTATGGACTTGGAGAGGACATCTAAACTTGGAATGTCATCTGGAGGAGTGGCAGGGCTCATGGCAAGGCTAGAAGCACTTCTGTTCCTCTTCTGTTCCTTCTTGTCACCAGAGATGGGAAACTAAATGTCTCCCTCCACAACCAAAAGTTATGACTTCACACTACTAATTTGCAACAAACAAACACAGTTTTAGGGTAATGGAATGCTACATGATGTTTTTTTAACATAATGAGGAAACATTTCTTTCTTTATCAATGTTTGTTTTGGATGTTTTTTTATGCCTTTTATTAGATGATGAGAGGAAAAGATGGAGAGGGTGCAACAAAGGTCCCTAGTTGGCCTCGAAACGGGGGCATTGTGGTTCACGGTAGCCATCTTAAGCCCTAAGCCAAGGGGGCGCCCATAGAAAACATTTGCTAAGTATTCATACAGAACGTATCTGCTAAATGATGACTGACAAAGTATTTACTTGCTTTCTCTTCAATACCCACTCTTCCAATAAAATACTGTGAAAGGGTATGTTTAGGCATTTAAAGCACTTGGTTGAGGTTGGGGAATATCGTGGTCTTGGCTAAATATTAAAAGACACAACTTGTTTACTTTATTTATAATAAACTGAAACCGTATTTGCAAATTAAGTGCTTTTGATGCCTAAACTTCACCACAGGTGGGACTTTAGATGTGAACCCAGGTCTCCGATATCAAAGTCCTGCACGTTCCAGGCCGTTCACATTCAATGTTTGTACTTATACCTACAAAAAGTAATGCACTGGATTTATTACACAACCCAAATAACAAGCCTACTTACGTTACAACCAATCTTTTCCTAAACCTCACCCAGTAGGTTTGTTGCCTAAACAGGTTTTGCACTGTGAGGCTTGCGCTGGTGCACTGATCACTCTTGATGCTGGACATTCATAGAAGAACACGCGAACAATTTGAAAAGTTTTATAAAAAGCTATCCTATGAACCGCTGTATGGGGATACGTTGTGCTTTCTACACCCACATTCTACCCTGAACTATGGATGTATCACTTCTTTTACTCAAAACAAAAAAAAAGTTCCCGCTGACCTGAATCTGGGCCCCAATTAGGTTTCCCTCTAAACATATTTGGCAAAACAAATGATTGTGTATTAATGTAGTTTTCAGATGCAAGGTTACAACAGAGGTAGAAAGCTTTCATGGAAAAAAAAGCAAGCTGTTCAGGGACGCCAAAGCTGCTAATGATTATTTTTTTTAAAGAGTGACTATGATTTTGGAAAATGCCAACATTAAGTTTGGTGAGTGCAAATGCCTAACAGACACTTTTTTATCTTGTTCATCCATTATTTATACATATCTGATCTGGGAGCAGGACGCTGTATGTGTTATGAACGTATCTGATCTACGTGTGACACAAGATCAAAATTGGGTCGCTACCTGCTGGTGCGCAGGCATAGCTGTGGTTTTGGGACATGATTATTTGTCTGTTTAGAGGTAAACATACTGCAAGATGGCTGCAAAGGTATCAAGAGAGACTGTGTCAAATTGCTTGCTTCTCCTACTAGTGGTTACCAGTAGCCACAGGCTCAGTTCCTTAGTCTGGGACTACAAAAGACAAATACATCAGTCACAACTTTGAAAAATTCAAACCCTGAGCACAACACTGACCTGCCTGAAAATTAGTGCTTAGAGAATTTAATGAATTATGAAAGTGCAGAAAAACAATTTAGTGTTGCATATCCAGCTGCTGTTCTAATAAATCACTGCCACCCAAAAAGAACTAATTTGTGTTGTTGTACTGTGAGCATGATTGATGAGCATGCTCTGGGTTGCAGTAAAAGAGACACAGTTCAACAATGCTGCTCTATATCTTTAAAAGTCTTGGAAAATAAATTGTCTTTTAATCTCTTCAACTTTCATCCATTATTGATATGGATGTACCCATACTTTCATGTATAGCCAGAGTTCCTCCCAAGCAAAAGCCGAAGGAATGGTTCTTTCTCATGTTGCTGTTTTTGTTCAGCACTGCAAAAAACAAACATTAGACAAACGCTCCACCTTGAAATCATGTGTAGCAGCTGTCACTTGTGACTCTACAGTCTGAATTTATTATGGTCAAGCAGTGTCTCTATTGCCTGTCTGTGTGTGTGTGTATATATATATATATATATATATATATATACGCATATGTACATGTGTGTGGTTTGTAGTCATGTGGCAGATGACCACAGTTCTTGTTCCACACTCCAAGATAATTGACACGACACACGGGCATTGTTACACAAACAACACCAACAAATGTACATGTTCAGATAGCCTGCAAGCACATGCGGGCGCCTGTCTTTGCAACGGGGGTAGAAAGAAACAACAGCGACCTTATTGTCGAGCAGGGGCAGACCTGACACCACAGACATCAAATTGATATTAATATCTATGAGAAGCCTTTACCTCCTGAGTTATCGCTCTAGCGGTCAAATGCCTTCCAGGGGTGAGGCACGGCTGAGAACATGAATGTTTAACAAGACCGCTGCATAGTTCACCTCAATGCAAGCCTCCAGCTCAGAGCTGAATTATTAACTGCTGCACGCCTGGTCCAAATTCCTACTGAGATTACATTTATAGGTCTACACACAGCGAGGTGTTGAGAAACAACAGTTGAAAGTGCAAAGTCCCTAATGCAATTACACATTCCACAAGAGACAATGGTTAAAGCTGAATTTGCAAGAAATGCAAATGAACAACAACACACTAAGTACAGTAGGGGCGACACACAGACACCTACTATATGTGGTAACAGTTATGAATTATTGTTGATTATACCGGTAAAAGAAAGAACGAACAGGCAAATATTTACAGTAATATTTATGGATAAACGGAGTGCTCAGCGACAGGCAGTAGGCAGAGACATCTCGGTGACTCGTCGACAGGAAAAAGATGAATTTAGTTCAACTTTATGCAAATGAGCAGCAATGCGATCCAATAACGGCCAAATGAAGGTGAGCAGCTGTGCTCTCCTTTTGCTCCTCCACTCCTTCAAACTTTTTTGACTTTTAATTCGTATCATGCTCTTCCTATCACTTTCAGATATAAGACTGTGTAGTCACAGCAGCTTTCCCTGAAGGATACAATGTGTCCCTGCTTATTTACAGGGATATCACTAAAAAGAATAAGTCATGGAGGGAGGTATCCAGGGTCATAGGATCCCCAGTGAGCTTTATCACAAGGTATTGCAACTTCCTAATAAAAATAAACAAATGAAAATGCTGCCGAGAGAAAATGCAACCTAAATTCATGCATACTGTATGTATAGTTATCAACAATGTAGTGCAACATTGTCTATGTTTTTTTATGTTACCAACAACTGGCAGGAGGCACTGCAGTCACAAAATACCCCACCTTAATTAATGTGATGATACCGTTGACAGATTGACATGACATCATAGTGATTCTAAAACAATGATTACTTGATTTCAGACGACGGCATACAAAAGCAGCCTCTCATTTCTAGTCGTCGACTGGCTATGTTGCCGTTTTAAATTACGACTGTCGCTTGAGTTAATTTGCCAAAACAGATAAAAGCCTATGAATAAACCAACACCAGTTGACCGATTTTCCCTTGAGTGCACAATAAAGAAAAGGATTTATGAAAAGGTAATTTTTTGATCTATTTGATCAAAACAACCCAATACTAGTTTGATTGATATTCCCTGGGTTGCACACCAAAAATAACATGATTTAAGAAAACCAAATAAAAACTGAGATATGTTTTTGCAAATAAACCCTGTATGCATGGATGTCTCTGGTGACCTTTCAATGTTTCAAGCTCGTAACAACCTAGTATAAAAAAGGTTTTACATACTATATGCACTAGTTGGCTTCATACATTATATTGGGCTAACGGACTGAGGCAAAAGCCGCACGTCCCAGGCAAAAAGTCAATACCCTCACCAGTTGATGAGCTGTGTAGAAGACATGGAAATACTGTAGAGAAGCTGCATTGTTATTGAATGTCATTGTAGAGTCTAAGGAAATATGTAAGATGAGACCGTTTTTAATCTAAGATAACCCATAACTGATTATCTTATACATGTGTTCATATTTTCAAATAATGTAATTTACTGTTAATCTCACAAGAATGAGATGCATGTTCTTGCTCGCTACATAGGCTTTACATTGATGTCGTACACATAAAGAGAGTTATTCTAGGCTCTTGCTAGACTCACAAGTTCATCTCAAAACACTTTGATCAACTAGAGTAGGGATATTCAATTCAAATTCAGCGAGATCTAGGTAAAGAGAATTTCCTTATGCAAAGGTCCGGAACATCACAATAATGTTTAACTTGCGCTATGATTTAGTGCCATATATATGGAAGTAGCCTAGCAGTTGTATCAACCTATGTATGTAGTCAATGACTGTTGAATAAAATAACAAAAGTTCAATTGAATAATGTCATTTCAAATCGATCTGGATGAATCATAAATAATACATACAAATCTTCTCTCATTTCAAGTAGAATAAGGGCAAGATTAAAGAATACATTACATAACAGAAAGCTTTTGAAAAATGTGCATCTTAAAATAAAGTACTTCATTTTAGAAAAATGAATATAACTGAATTGTCCTTGCCCTGCAGCTTTATATTCATTTAAGGTGTGAAGTGATGTCTATCAAAATACCCACGATATCTATATTCTTCTCATCTTCTAATAAGATACATTTATATGCAGGGACTCTATCTGTGGTTACTGGAACCACTTGTTTTAGCTCTAGTCCTCTCTGTTAGCATCATTGTTGGGCAGTGACTTAATGTATTGGGATTCTGATCATATTTAGCTCTTAGATTGTTCATTTTATGTGCCTTCATTTCGGATTTGAGTGGGTACGTTTGCTCAGAAGATTCATGCTTTGTCTCGTAGTAGCGCTTCACATTTCAGCTTTTAATAATCGTCATGGTCTCTGAACATACAGAATGAGACATACTACTTTTAAAGTGGCCGTGGGAAAAATGTACATTTAAAAGTCTGTTCATTCTTGGTTAAATGCTCTGGTCTTTTCTCTTTTTGGAGCACGGCAAGTGAAATAACTTCTGTGTCTCATGTAATTCTTCGACTATTCGGCCTCTTACTCTCCCGTCTGTGTATCCCCCTCGAGCTGCAAGGCTTATCGGAATGCACATATTTGATTGACTGATAGCATCACCTGATGTGGATTACAACGCATGTAATTGGTCTGTGTGTTTCCTGGACCGCTGAACGAGTGCCGTAAAGGCAAGAAAAGCTGTAGTAGTTCTCAATTATCTATCGGTTATAGGTCCAGGTCCAGAAACAACTGTGTCTGGGTCCGGACCCGGAACGTGGTCCGCCTATTAGTAACCCCTGAACAAGAGACCCCCTGGTATTGTTGCTAAAACTGAATCGAAACAATTATAGCTTAAAAGAAACCCCTGCATAGCACAACGCATCCATAGTCTTTAGGGCAGCTTATTGAGGCAGTGACATGGAGAGGTTGTGTGCATGTACACACTGTCATACAACAAAGACATGGACAGAACTCTTCCCACAGTTGCACACAGAAACAATTCACTCACTGTTGCTGCTGTTCAAACTCTCCTCTCTCCAAATCACAGCTCCAGAATATGACTCGTTGTCTCAGGTTTTATTCTTTCAGTATCCCCGACTCCCTTTCGGCTCTCTCCCCCGGAGCCGCAATTGAAACAAAGTCAACAAATAAGAGCGTTGTATCCCCATGTGGCACTCCCCTACATTGTTGATAAACGGTTGTGATTGTTAGCAGCCGCTCTCGCCTCTCTAAACTTTACATTTAGAAATCCCCACATGATTGGTAGGGAGAGATCTCAGGTTGTCTGGTATAGCGAGACTAGGCATTTGCAAAGTTTTGCAAAATATAAAAGAAAATCATAATGCAAAGAGTAATAGTTGCACGTTTGCAGTCGGAGGTGTCCTGTCAACAGTTTTATGGATGTCTCTTTTATAATGGTGGAAAGAGGGTTTTTTTTGGCTGCAGAGGATTGTTTCGCTGCAGTACCACATGTGGCCGCTCAGACAGATTAGCTGTAAGGCTGAGTTTAGGCGCTGTATCCAGCTCTGCTAACACAGCAGCAGGAGAAATCCAAATCTTGACAGGCCTGCCATGCGTAGTAATGGTTGCTTAGCAATGATTTCATCACCATTTCTGTACGACAACACTGAAGTATGTTAAGAAATATCACCACAACCTACATTTAGCAAGGTAAATACTTGTGTCTAAGATGGAATTTCTCTTTATCGTTTTGTAACCTTGCACATTGCATTCTTGTGGCATTCATAGTTTACCTGCAGCTCCACTAGAATCGCATTAGGGGTTAGATGGGGGAGCCCTTGCCACACATAATGAACAGAACCACATGTAGCAGTTATGGAGTCCACATTAGAATGGGCAAACTAGGAGTCAGCCTGATTGGCAGCTGCATTGATAAACAGCTCTCTAATAGGCTGTGGATAGGAACATCCCATCCATGACTGACTCTGACAGCTATCCTGCTCTGCTTCAAAGCAACACATCCACTCTCCTCACTCCAGCACCAGGCCTCATTTTTACCAACTGAACAGAAAAAACAACACATGGATGGCAGCCATCTCAACCTCCAAACCAGCCGCGACACCCACCCACTATCTCTGGTACAGTACATGCACTGTAATACTGTTGTCTGTTAACTCCTAGAGTTACGTTCACATGGTAATTGCTCAATCTTTTTTGAGAAGCGGGAGTAATGAATGCAGCATGTAACCCCTGTTGGCTTGCAAAAGCTTGGGTTTGAGTGGCTTCTTTTGTGGATGTTTGAGAGGTCAGGGAGGTGATGTGGAGCGAGAAGCCAGTGCGGCGCGGTAAGAAATCTAATTCACGGACATATTGTTCATAAACCACACATGCGCTGCTCGGTACACTGCTGGAAGCACCTTGTAGTGGAGCCTGGAATACAGTCGGCGTCCCCAGGCACTGGCTCAAGTGAGATATGTTTGTGGATGGCCTTCTCCATCAAACAGCTGCATATACAGTACTGCACTGTATACCCATCTATATATTGCCAAAAGGGATTGCGCGGCTTCAAAAAGATTTACTCTACAGAAAGATACATGCATTGCAAAATGTATTGTTGTCTTTATTGTGATGGCGATGTATAACCAAGGACTCAAGGTTTGGGTAAAAGCACATATATAATCATGAAGGTTATAGCAAGCATCAAGGACACTGTACTGGACTGAAAGCTATAACTTCTCCTTCCATGATCAGCTGTGAAACCTTAAGATAATAATTGGAATAATCATAGTGTCTGGAACTAACTGCTGGTGCTTAAAATCTTAATAGTGGCAATATATTATTAGGGAGCAAAATACTGTATTTTCTACCTTGTTCTTTTGCTTTAATGATTAGAGTACAGGCCCAAACGCACTGAAAGCGTCATTTGATGCTCCTATAGCGCACTGCAGGAAACGGATTTGAAATGCCAACATCACATAATCAGCCAGTATTTTAGGAAAAGGTCACTATTCAGGCAACATCTTTGTATACCACAGATACCCCTTAACACCTCATCTTTTAAGTGATTGACACAAATGAAAGTTTGTGAAATGTGAAATTGGCATCACACAATCCACTGGAAGACGTATCGCTCTGTTGGAGCTCTTGGGACGACAAAAGCACTCAGTCCACTTGCTGTTGTACAGAGGTGTTAAAGTTAAAGCTTCTCTTCCCTCAGTTTGACACGCTTCATCACGCTTTTGTTGCGCGTTCAGCCATTTAAAACAACAGCTGTACTTCTACTTACACACTTATTGGTATGTAGTATAAAAAGCATTGCCCAACTATTTAGCATAAATATAACTAAATATAACCCATTGCAATATTGTTACAGTGCTATCTCTGTTTGAATTGTATGCTAATACAAGGAGCAAAAATGTCCAACCTAAGACTCACATATTTTTGTGCTTGTGAAAACAACAAAAAGCAGGAGACACGTCCACCGTATGTTGTAAAAACAAGAACATACTGACAGGGATAATCTCTCTCTGTTCTCAGACCCAGAGTAGCACAGCCTAAATGTCAAACCTCAGTTGAACCAGTGTGTGCAGCAGGGTTTAGTATTGTCACCTGCAGATATTATTGTTGTTCCCTCACCTCAAGCCTCACCTGTAGTCATTTTGCTTGGTTAGGCCACAGCTCAACTGAACAGAGCAGGGGGAAAGAAATTGCTCAGTGAGGGGTTTTCTGGCAAGATACTGGGTAGAAATCTATGCCCTGCTCAATAAAATGTACTGAACTCTGAGAATAAGGTCTGAATCTAAAGCAATGCAGGAAAACAGCCCTGCAAGATTTGTAATTGCTGAGAATCTAAGAAATTGTGGGTCCTGTTTTGAAAACATTACAGAATTTTGAGCAACTGTGCACTAATATGAAACACATTTTTACACATATGAGGTTACAAACAGTTATTTTGCTTATCGTTTTCAATGCTTAAGAGTAGTCTTCATATTAATAATAATAATAATAATAAAACAAACATTTTACCATATCATAAACTAACCCTTTAAAATGCCAAGTACACGCAATGGGAAATGTGCCATGTGTGGAGTTAGCTAGCTATTAAGCTAACTGATGGGAGTTGGTACTTTTGAAAACTTTAGCTGACAATATGGGCTTGGGGTTTAAAGTGAGAATCTAATTTATAAAATGATACATGCTGACCTTATTTTTTATTATGTAAAATTCTCAAAGTTCCTGAGCTAACCTTCCTTTGTTAAAATGTTCATTTAGTACAAATATACATTACCGTTCAAAAGTTTGGAATCACTTGTTATATTGATGCTTTTGTATGCCTGTGACTTCCAGCTTGTTATAGGCATTATTGTGCACTCAACACTGAAAAAGAAACTTGTTACTATTTAAATCTGCATACATTTTGGGGCTTCCAATTTATTTTTACCACTGAAAAAGTGACCACTTTACCAATGACTTCTTATATTCTTTTTGAACTGTTGCCCAGAGGTCTCTCTTTCTCTCTTTCTGCCAACTTTCAATTGACATTCTAGTCGAACCATTGTGCAGCACTTTGTTCTCCATGTACAGAACATTACTTTTTTATTGCAAAACCTTCATACAAAATAAAAGGTTTGTAGCTTTCTACTACCAAAAAACACAAATCTGAATCAGAAATACTTTATTGATACCCAGGGGGGGAATTTCTAAATATATACAAAAAAATATATAGAATAGTCCTCTCAGCCATCTGACTGTACCGAATCAAGCTTTTGTGGCAGGAGTTTTCTGAACTTTTTAGAGATAGTGTAGGTTTAAGCTAAGTAAATGGAAAAATGTCTTAACGGACACACCAGCAGTTTGTTTCACATGAACATTCTGTTATCGCCAACATTCACTGCAACATTTCGATAGCAGTTGCAGTTTCGATGACAATTTGTGCAAGTAAATATTGATAGCCTAGCAGGTCCATTACTTAACTACATTTATTGTAGCTATTTAGAATTGTTGTATCATGTTACATAATAAATATTTAATTAATTACTTTTTTTCTTTTAAATGTTGTAGCTAAACAAGTTTTTATATGCTTCACCTTATAGTCCTAAAAGTATTTGTATTTTTAACACACTTATCTGAGCCCCTACTATAGCAAAGTTTGCCAACAGTCCAGTGGTCGGGAACTTTCCACAGCTAGTATGGACAAGAGGATCAATTCCAGCAACTAAAAACGGTTTCATTGCACACAAGAGCATGTTTTGGTTGAAAACGTGAACCTATTCTTTGTTTGTTGCAGAAAGATTTACTGAATAAGTATTTATCTCCTTGAAGAAAAGAGATAAGGTCAAGATTTTGAATGAATTTTGATAATCTTTCAATACATTTTGCCATTGAATCAGGGAGTGCTTGCTCTTCAAATCTCCCTCTGACATGCAGCTTTCTGTTTTTGTTGTTGGCTGTTTTTTCTATTGATAGAGTGGGCAAGCCAGGAGCATAGAGTAAAATGAGTACACAGTTCGCCCAGCCGGCAGGTCACTGCTCAACTGGGAGCCCTTAAATGAGTGCAACCTTTGAAAGAACTGTTGTTTGCTGAACCGAAAAAAGCTGTGGCCACAGTGGAAAAAAAAGAAAACAAGTAGTTTTTCTTGTAAATGCTGAGATATCACAACCAAGAATCTGCTGCTGATCTCGTCAGTATCAAGGTCATTTGACAAAGGCTTACGGGTGAATCAAGTATTTCACATTTTAAAGTTTGATTTGTGTTCTGCTTGTCAGCATGTCATAGTGAAAGCACTTCTTTCTTTCTTCTTTCAGCCTTTTGTGCCTCGTGGCCCATGTTAAATCCAAATGTATGCTAAATAGAAAGGGTGAAGGGAATGAGGCATTTTCTATAAACTTCACTTGTCAAAGACGAACCCTTGACTATTATTCCAGTTTTCATGCTGTGATTTTAATTGGGTTTCAATTAAATTTAGACCCACAAGCATTTTGCAAATAAAGTTGGGAACAGCCTCAATCAGTCTTTGGCCAAGACCGCAGCAAGGACACAAATACAAACTCATTCCCATGTCTTAGTTTGAACATTTTTTTTGGAACACTGAGGACTAACAGAGAGGATAATTAACTGAATTTAGTAACTTAAATGTAGTATTTTAAACCGATGAGCAAGTAGTTGGAAACTGGTTACATTCACCCTCGTCTCTAACCTCCACATCCTCCCAGTGACACTAAGGCTATATACATAAATCACTGATAGAATTACTAGAAGAATAGTTGCATAATAAATGCTATTTAAGAGGGAATTTGAGTGAGATTAAGCAACACATTACATCTAAAAGATTATGTTGGGTTTCATTTATTTTTTATACTTTGATCTTGAAGTAGACTAATATATGAATACCATTAGTGACAAAGCAATTAAATGGAAACATTTGTAATGAAGAAGATTCATCCAGCCGTGTGTGTCAGTCAAACGTTCTGTTGCTCGTAGCAACCCCTGGCACAGTCCCAGTTTAACATATCACCATGTCACATTCACCATTTTGTCAGATCCGCCTCCAAGCTAAAATTGACAGACATCTTAAAAGTTCCCTCTAAATGCCATAATTGGACCATTAACTGCAGTAGTTGACCCTTTTCTAAGTCCCGCCCCCAAATGCAGACTGGACAATCGTAGCGAAGCATCTCCCAGCTCTAAGAATTATCCGGCTCTGCTCCATAAATTCATGCAATTGTTTCAGATTTTCTTGTTTTTCAAGCTGGTTTTGTGGATTTGGAGCTAGTCATGGTTAAACGTGTAATGGTGATACTCATTACCCGGAAAGGTTGGAAGGAGAAATAAGTTTCTAAAACAATACGGTTGTATGTAAAGAAATTGTGAAGCTAAAATAAGCAGTGTATATTAGCACATCATTAACTATTGTATTGTTAGCGCATATATGCTATGCTAGCTATTGAAGGTATACTGCATGTATACACATGCTGCTTGCTGCTTTTTCTTTCTGTGATGTAACAGCGAGTAAAGATCTACCCGGCTTTTCAGGAACAGTGTTGTTCCTTAATTTCATTGTCTTTTGTCTCGATCACCAGATGATGTGGTAGTTCACCTTTACACTGTGATCTGTAAGCTTTAGCTTTTTTAACCTGTTTTTGCTGCTGAATCAGTTTGACATCTTGGACATATATTTCAAATATTGTAGACCCTTCTGCCAGCTTTTCTCTGAAATTGCTCTCATTTTTCTTGAAATTAGATCATAGTCATGCAGTGAGTGCAGTTAGTGACCGTGTGGGCTCCATGTTAGCTCCGACAGTTTGGTGGAGTACCAGCTGGGAGTGAGGCTTAGCAAAGGGTCAATTGGAGATGTTACATTTTTTCTGTTGTTGGTTTAGTGCTAACCAAGCTAGCCATACGTAAGCAGTCTGAGGATGTGTTGCTAATACAACATGCTGGGTAACTATTGAGTTGCTACTGGGTTAACTCTACAACTCCAAAATGTCATTGACTATAAAAAAAGTCTGTCTGTATTTTTATCACTGTTCAACTAGCACACAGTTGATCCACGGGAAAAAACTCTTAGTTGGGTCGTACTGTATATTCCAACAAAAATGATTGGCTTCAGAGGTGGGAATCCAGTGAGGGTCTTGACTTTTACTGCTGCACTAGTGACTTGTACTGGTCAATTACGGGCACCTGCTGAGAGTGGGACAGGATCTGCGTGTAACACCATCCTGGTGAAGCTATCAGCTGGCAGGTGGTAAGAAGTGCAAATTGAACCAAAGCATCATGGAGGTGGCACATGTCTGTCTACAGTCTAAATCAGGGGTGGCCAACCAGTCAAAGACCAAGAGCCACATTTTTTACTGTGTTACCGCAAAGAGCCACATCATACACATGGGCACACATGAACATCACCCTATCCCTTCCTCACACACACACATACCTTTGCTCAGCCAGATTTATTGTAAATGTCACACACCAACATGATAATGACAGAAATTGACTCCTAAGACCAGGCCAGTCATTTTCAACAATGAACATTGTGTGCACTCTCACACAGACAAACTCTCAGTTCAACCAAGTCCACAAACAAAAATATAATAATTTACAAGAGTGTTTTTCTTTTACTATGCATGTTACTGTGGGACTTCTGGCATTCCTTGCCTTGAACAATCCTCTTCAAATCTGTCTTGTATTCCGTTGTTGCCACTCGAAGCAATTCTTTCACATGGGTGTCAGTCAGAACAGATCGATGCTTTGATTTCACGTGTTTCAGGGTAGAAAACACAGACTCGCAGACGTATGTTGACCCAAACATTGACAGTATCTTAAGCGCAGCCCGTTTGACATTGGGGTATTTTTTCATTGGCATACTTTTCCAGAACTCAATGGTCCCTTCCCTTAAAGCAGGTTTGAGTTGGTCCTCCTCACAAAGATCGATCATCTCCAACTCAGCCGCATCCTCATCTGTGACTAGCGGGGCTTTCAAACAGTCCGTCTCGGCGTTAAATGGGTCGTAATCTGTGGCCGCACATGCGCGTTTGACGAAAATACCGTATTTAACTCAAGCGAAGCGAACACGCACATTAAAAAAACACAAATACAAACTTCGATATGAACGTAAGAGCCGCATGAAACCGGGCAAAGAGCCGCATGCGGCTCGGGAGCCGCGGGTTGGCCACCCCTGGTCTAAATAGTGAGTGAAGAATGACCACCCGGGTTTAGCTTTGTGTCATAAAACATTTTTTAACCTGTAAAGCTGTAGCGACAAAGTCTTCATTTAAACTTTGACCCAAACTTGCCTTCTACAAAGAAACGTGATTAACGGCATTATGCCCTTTAGCAAACATCTTGCACGTGAAGAGGATCATTTTTCTGTCTTGCCATAAAAAAATATGCAGTTGATCAAAGAGATTGTAATTTGTTGGCTTATTCCTGTTACAAAAACATCCATCACAGGTATGCACACAGATGAAATCTTATTTTTCTCATTGCTATATGCTTAGATTCAGTCCATCAGCAATTCCCCACCTGTCTGACATTCATATCCGTATCCATTTGAGTGGTTTTAAGGAAAACTTTTTTGATGATAATCAGGGTTGAGTACAAGACAGAATTTTTTTGGATTCTGGACATCTTTAAATTATTCCTCTTGTGCATACTCAAGGCTATCGAGGTCTGAATGAAGCTGAAAAGCAGAGATAGAGGAAAGCATCAGTTGCAATGCTGATACCTTAGTGCTGCAGCCCCCGAGGTCGCTGCTCCTCTGCCTTCCAGTGGGAGGCAGATAAAGTCATCATTAGAAAAGGCTTGAGAGAGAAAGGCTTGTGAGAGAGAGCGAGAGATAATCAAACATAGAGAGTAAGAGGGGGAGAGAGAGAGAAATAACAGGTTTCAACTCAACTCCCTGCTCTCAATGATTCTCTTTGAACTCTAAGCCAATTTTTCATGCGTGCGCAGACCTACGCCTCTAAGCCAGAAGAGCTCAGCGCTTCCAACATCTAACCCCTGTGCTCAACCTGTGGAGCCGACTTCCGCTCATTGCCTCAACTGCCTGCTTCAGAACAAGGGCCAGAGTTGAAGGAGAGAAGTTGACACACCCCTTAGTTCCAGTACTCACCTGTGGTATATGGTTCTCATTCTCTGCTACCTGTGTGAAACAGTTTTAGCCTGAAGATAAGCGGTTTTACAACAGTAAGCGCAGCAAAGCACATTTTGACGAAATGTGTTGAATGGCAATTGGGAATGCATTATGATTTCAGTAGCCTACTAAAGCCACGCCGACTACTAGTTCACATTTTATTTCACACAGATATTAACTCTTATTTCTGTCATTGTGGTGATGGACTGATTCCCTTTTGATCTAGTGTGTTAAATATATATTATTAAAGATACTAAAAAACATACTATATGAAATACTCTTCTCAGTTAAGTAATCTTTGGAAATTCTGAAAAGATCTGAGTTCAATTCATGAAATAAGGAAAACTACAGACGTAAAACCAGCAAACATAACCCCAGAACGTCTATAGTGGACATCTGTTAATGAACAGAAAAATCCTGTCTCCCGTCTCGGTTAAGGTTAGGAAAAGATTGTTGTTACGTAGAATAGTATCAAAAATGTATTGTAGGTCCATGATGGGATGCATAGACAACGTTCACAGATTGTGGCAAATTATGAGGTACATAAATGTCCTTAACAGACAATTAAAATGGATCCTGGGCCTTTGTGGCAGTATCTCACTGCACAGAATGAACAGACATGTCTCTATACAGTGGAAGTTGGACATAACCTGACCCTCCTTGACAGTCTACATGCTTCATCAACTCAGGTTCTTGGTGATATGCAGCCCTACGTTCTTGGAGAATTATAACTGCTCTAATATAAATCTTCTCTTGTAATTTATGTCTCAGACATTGAGAAGCAGATTGTTCTCCCTACGCCACCCAACAAAGCTCTTCACCAGACTCCTACCGTCTCCTTCTTTTTGCTTTCATAAGTGTATCCCACTACGAGGAACGGGAAGATAATCCTGGAGGTGGCATATCCCAGAACTGGATCTCAAATTAAAGCAGTTGAGAGTGAACAAGAGAGGTGACAGCGCAGATCCCTGAGTCATCCCTTGGTAAGTCTTACACTGCTCAAAAGCCAAACGAAGTGCCGCCTGTATTCCACAGTCGAGGCACCTCTTCAGATTCTAGGGCTATGTTCACACTGAGCTCCTTTTGTACTAAATTCTGATCCTGTTTTAGTGGATGATGTTGTGGCTGAATACGTTATTTTGAATGTGGCCAATGTTTTAGTTTTAAAGGTCTTAAATTTGCTTTGATTTTACAGCCACATTCTCCTGCAGCACTGTCCAGCCATCTCTGAATGGTTTAAAACATGCAGCGGTTATATTGTGTAAAGTAACTGCTTAGACTGAGGTTAAATTAGATAGATACTAGACACATTTTATTAGTGGACTGGGGCCTATACACCTATACATCGTGTCAAAATGTGGTCCTGGAGACACTTACTGTCGCAGATACCACAGACACGATACCTTGGTGTATATATCTTGATGAAGATGCAGTCATGTAACTTTATAGGTGTGTAGTTAAAATCAAAATGAAGGTCAAGTTCAAAGATGGGTGTGGTCCAAGCAAGGCACTGAAATGCTTAAGAAGTGGGGAAGGGGCCATTGGCATTGGAGATGGTGTGTAGTTTTCACTGTTAATCTTGTTTAAAACTAAGTGTGAGCCCGAGGGGAGGAAAGAAAACAGACTTTCACCTGCAGTCCTGATGTTGTCGAATTAGATCTTTGGAAAAAGAGGTTTCACTCTTGTGATCCTTACCTGTGTGTCTCTCCACTATTCAGGAAAGGAGTTCATGCTTATTGTATAATTACAATATAATTGCTGTAAAATACTGAGTGTGGAGGAGAAATGTGTTTATATGTATTTGTCCTGAAGGTGAATTGATGTATGCTTGGAAATGGAAGTGAAGCTGTCAATTAAAATTCCTGAGTGTGAGATGACTCACCAAACCTTCTGTGGGATTTAGCAGATTAAATTGGACCCATTTCAGCACTGAGCATAATTCCGAATTTGCGCTATAGGTGCAGAATTTTTTATTTAATATGGTCTTTAAGAGAACAGCCTGAGCAAATATTTAGTTGCTGTGGCTGAGTTACTGCTGACTATTGCCAAATCTGCACTCATGAATCAGTTTAAGCATGAGTCCATGTACTTTCCAATTAAGTTACATGCCACCTCTTTGAAAATGTATTTGATAAATCAATGTTGTACATTTTTCGGGGTGCAATGGCAATAAAATAGCCACAGTTTTAGTAATGAGTTAAATTAAATGCATGTAATACATTTCCCAGAATCACAGAACTGGGTTTTCACCTCATGATTATTTGTATTAATGATTAGTCTGCCAATTGTTTTCTCGATTTAATAAGTTAGTTTTCCCATCACAATTTTCCAGAGCCCAAGTTTTCATAGTTAAATTGCTTATCTTGAATGAACAATGATCCAAAACCAGAAGATCATCGGTTTGGTTTCATAGAAGAATTAGAAAACAATCTATTATTTACTTTTTCAAAGCAGAAGCCAACAATCTTTTGGCATTTTTCTTTTGAAAAAACAATATTTTTTTTTGCAATGTAATTGGATTAATCAATACATCAACTAATTGTGTCTCTACAGAGCCCTAGATTCATAACTAGTTTTAGGGTTTGGGTGCTTATTAACACATTGAGTGATTCAGTGAGACTGAGAACATTATTTGAGTTGATTTAAAGCATAAAACAAATTCAGTTACCTAAATGACACTTAATTACCATATGATAATATAATACCCTAACAAATTTGCACTACAGTACCAGTAGACAGTGTATCTTCAGAGTGGCAGTTTTAGCTTGTAGCTAACAAACTATAAGAGCCACTTTAGCTTCTGTACTGTGAGTAATCCCCAGTGAAAAGGAAACAAGAGGTGTTTAAACCAAATCCTTTGCATTTGATTGGACCGCTAGAAAGTGTGCAGGCTTAAAACGTTGTGGAATACGAAGCTACAGAGGACTGTGTCTCCACACACACCTCATTTTACACTAAAAGTTGCAGAAAAAATTAGCTTGTTCCAAAAACAATCAATTGTGTTGCTTTTTTGCTGCGTAATATTTGCGTTGTGTAAAAGTTATATTTAATATATTGAGATATTGATCACGAAAAAAAAAAAAAAAAAACGCCCCCGGTATGTGAAAGGCCTTAACAAGACAAAAAGACATACTGATTGAAATGCAATTTTTTCACTTTCTTTTATATCAAAGAAGGCAAACATCTGGGGAGCACAACATGTACTCTGTGCTCACTATACACCTACATGTAGAGCATCTCCTTACTTCCTTTTATTTTGTGTGTAGTGAAAGGAAGCCTCTATTACAAATGGTTCTATTAAGTGCCCTCAATGGAGGATTTTAAGTAGCCTTGTGGTAATGATGGCTCCCACCTTCTCGCTCTTCTCTCTCTCTTACTCTCTTTTTCTCTTGTGCTTCTTAGCTCCAACCGACCCTGAGAGCAATAAAACACACTTGTCTCCTCATCTCTTTTCAACGACAGAGAAAATAAGATGACTTCTCTCTTTTATACTTCCCCATGTGCATATCTAAGGCACTTTTAAAATGGGGCCTTAAGAATTTAGCAGGGCCTTTTTGTATTCATCCAGGCCAGCTTATGGTAGGGATGAATGCAAATCAGTACTTTTACTTGAGAATGTTTGATACATCCCAAAAATCCCTCGTAGAAATGATTATGGATTCTGGTGGAATCTTGGGCCCCGTTTGAATAGGACGAGCTGTAGGCTAATTCCACTGCTAAGAAGAACAGAGATCAGCCTTCATTGTCAGGCCTGACTAGATTAAGCCGACTCAAAAAGCTGATCAAACCAAGCGAGATTCTGCGCGGCGAAGCGAGAAGCGGTGGCATAGGTGGCTGCTCTGAGTTGTTAGCAGAGCTCTGACATTGACAGGGACACTTCATCTCACCCTGCAGGGCCAGACAGAGGCCTTACTCTTCCTTGCAGCACCACAACCACCTTGTGAGGAGACGCGATGACCATGAAATCCTTATCTCCCTCACTTCAGCACGAGCAGATACTGCTACACAGAGGCATGGCTGCTACAGTAAAGTAAGTGGCGGTTAGCTTTATCTGTATGCAATGGGATGAATCAACTGGTACTGTTTCCTTTTCTGCAACAGTGATCATTATCTTTAACCTCATTATTCTGGTGGGCCTATATTTGTGTGTGTATATGTGAGAAATGCCTCTCACCTCAGTTGCAGAGCTTTTTTTGTATTTTGCTCTGTTAATAATTGTCACCTCGTAATGAATGTGGTTATTAAAAGAACAGCTGTACAGAATGGTACAAACATAAATCCACATTTCTACCAGAGCAGCAAACCCATTTAATAGCAGATTACAGATACCAGATAAATACATCTCAGTTGAAACGTCACCCCATGCGCCCCTCACCCATCTTCAGTTATTCAGTTTTATGTGTGGTCTCTTATGAGCAGCCATGCTAGTTGATTATAACATTAGAAGAGTTGCCTGCTCAGCAGTCAAAAGTATTACAGCCTCCACTACTGTAACAGCCATGTGTCTTCCTTCCGACATTTTCATCTCCTATGCAAATACAGACCCAATGGAGCCAGTAATCATTCATCAGAAAACTGTCTCCAAATGGTAACTGCTTCTGTCCTGCTCATTCATTATTCATCACCATGGACGGGTCAGGCGGCGAGAGGCTCCACTAGTACCACATGCACAGTCGGCCTCATTCCACTGTTTATCTCTCTCACTCAGAGTAGAGAGAGAAGGGAAAAGTCCAATGTTCACTTAGACGTTGCTCTCTGCTGAGTGTCAGAAATGAGGCTGTGTAGCTCGGTTCACATCTCCACCCCTGGTATTGATAAAACACATTGCCTGCTGCTGATACTCCTGTTCATTACTTTGCTTAATGAGAAACTTCTGCATACACTGCGCACAACACACTGCGATTTCACAAATAAGAGGGAAATGTGTTTAGGAGGAGCTGGAGGCAGAGTTTCATCGCAAATGTGACAGGCAATATGACATGTAAGAAACACCCTCATAAACAGGCCAATGTACAAACAGCTTAGTGGAAACTCAGTCCTACCTATAGTCTCTCTCCTGCTATCGTGCGCAGTGTTTAATTCAAATTAAACAGAGGCAGAGAAAACATCAAACCAACATGTTAACCTGGCAAAGGAATGAAAATGAGCTTCCTCGGATGCAGCAGCAACATGCTACTGTGTCTTTCTGGTGTCTTGTCTTGATCCCTGCAGGGATCTTCTGTCTGCGTATTAATAACCACTTCAAAGCGAATACACTCCCCAGAATTTGTTGTGCATGCATTTAGAGGTCTATCTTCCTCTGTTATGATCCCCTGCAGCAGACTACATGTAAACACCAAAGGCAAATGCATGCAGAGCTGCTGGCTGTAGTCTGTCACAGTGTAAGTCAACTGTCTGGGTTTTTAGTTTGATTTGTTTTCAAGCTAGAGTCCATACTTTTGATGGACGATTTGCACGCGCTGTATTCATCAAGGCTGTTGAGTGGGTTACTTGTCACAATTCAAATGAATGGAAAAAAATGATTTGTATAATGCTATTGAACTATAGACTGGCAAAATTTGAATTTACTTTGCTAATGGAACACATCCAGAAATAGTATACGTTCTGTCTTGAAGTTGGCTGATAAGATACATTTATGGTAGTTGACTTTTGCCCCACAGCGACAACTTCAGCGGGGGATGCCAGGAGTTTGAGTTTTCAGCTGTGACGGTTTTGTGAAGTTTATAGAAAGGGCCAGGGTACATCCCCTCTAGACTGTCATCATACTTAAGAGGAGCATTGTCTAGGCCCTGCAGCTCCCCCAGATAAAACTGCCAGTGGTGCAATTTCCCCAAGACCCCTTAGGGCCCATAATTCTCTTTGTAGGTTGTCTGACAATTTGCTAAGCAGTTGAGTCACAGGAAGACTGAGATGTGCTGGAGCTCACAGAGTGTTCATTGAACAAGAGGTTCTGCAGACAATTCTGCAAGGTCATGTGGACCATTTAACCTTCAAAATACAGCGGAGAAAAGGAAAATAGCAAATTTGCATTCATGGCTAAGAGAAGCACAGACATGCAAACACATAGGATGTTAATACATTCAAATAATACAACATGGCTGTTCTTTCAGGGAGCCAATATTGATTTAGTGGTGATCATCAAAAGAAAAGCAAATCCAAGAGATAGACATTTTGAGGATTTTGAGTATCACTCTATATAGCACTGGTGCTTTCTCTGCAACCCAGATTTCGCACCTCACACACGTTAATCACTCTGCCAAGTGTAGAAATTGCACCAAGAGAGGGCGATGGCTTTAAGCTAGAATGACATACATTCATTCCGCACACATGAGACACTCTGACTGATGAACTACTGTACGTGAAGGGAGCCAAGTCCTGTAGTGATGCGCAATGTTCCCATCTACTTGTCATGTTGCAGACATGATTATGAGGGAATGTTGTTGTGGTTTTTTTCTTTTTTTTTTTTCGGGGTGTTTTTTTTTCAAGCCATCTGCAATCTTGCGAAACTATCACTATGCTGTTCACAAGCACACACTGAAAAGTTAAATTTATGCAAAAATCTGTTGCGCAGCCTGTAAAAAACTTTATATTTGTGGTGATTTGTGTCTCTCTCTGTGAGTGAGTGCACGAGAGTAAGGGGGAAGGAAAGGACGGCAAGAGATTGTCTTGAAATCTTTTTTTTTTTCATATTGGTACAATTACCCAACAGAACTATTATCATATTTCTAATCTTCTTCACATTTTTGTCCTCACAGTAAACCATTCTCAATCAACCTGTAATTGATTGTAAGAATGAAATTGCCTTTTACAATCTGGGATAGAATTGACGTAGGGTGCCATGGGGTAACTAAATAACAAATGAGAGGACAGGATGAAAGACACTGCTTTAATTCACCACAACTGATTCGATAATAAAACTCGAGCTCATTTCACAGCATAGCCAATTATGTCTTCAGTGAGTTCTGCCATTGCTGCTTTAGTTTTATTCCTCACAATCAACTCTGTGGCATATTCAAAACCAGCGTGTCATCTGTCACTTATTCGTGTATTATAAAAATACCTTGACATATGCAATTATGCAGATATTACACACAAACAGCAAACTATGATTAAATTAATACCTTACATTTCTATAACTTGTCAAAACATTTTAAAGCCCTCTTTGAAAACTTTTATTTTACAGCGAGCCCTCCTGGCTAATTCCGCGATGCGAAACACGAGAGGCTCCAAGGTGACATGAAGTATGAGTCAATTCTTCATGTGAAGGAAGTAATTAATTAGGATGTCAAATTTAGAGAGCATCCTTGCCTTCATTTTTCTTCTTAATTGGGGAATAATTTGGAATTTGGAGAGGCGGCAGATCACATGTAATGAAGATTGGCACCTGTTATTTCTGCCTGTCTCCACCACCCACCGCAGACAACGATTTAATAATGGCCGTGCCCTTCTCGAAGGTTACATCCACGCGCTTCTTCTGAGCTCGCTGTGTAGTCGCAAGAGTCGTGTCCCGATAGACAGCGGCGATTGGTGGGCTGCTGGGCGACACCCTTCAGGGCAGACCTGGATGACAGAACAAGACGGCTCTCTTGGGCTTGACTGCTCATATCCCAGCTGTCTCTCTCAGAGTGATGACTTAATTTTGACTGCAACGATCCCTCCTGGAAGGCTCCTCGATGGTATTGCCCCCTTGAAACTAATATCAGCGTTTAACATATGTCGAAAGGTCAAATATGTGTGTTTCCACCTTTCACACAGCACACTCGTGCCCACCCCGAAATTACAGCTGCCGCCTGGATGTGGAAGGAAGATTAATTGCCCTCTAAAGTCGGGTTGTACTTAATCTCACGTCCTCAAAGTGTGGCTATGTGAGATTAGGTTGCACTAAGCCACTAAGCGCTTGGTGTACACACACACAAACACACACACACACACACACACACACACACAAACAGGGACATGTCCAATTGCATGCACACATATGTAAAACATAGAACACACACCGTCATGCGGGTGGTTGCCCAGACATACAAAGGTCCAACCTGAACAAACACACATGTAAACGAATGCTACACACAGGCTCTCGCGCAGCTGCTAAACCAACCAACAAATGTCATTCTTCAATCCAGAGTCATTCAGCAGACACTCAGACCCGTGCTGTGTTGTCACAGGACAGAGAATCTTAATCAAACCTGAGCTCTGTCAGTCCGCTGCTCACCTTTTCTGTTCCCACAAAACCAAATTACATGAGACGGAGTGGGAGGTGTGTGCAGAGTTACTGGTGTGAAACAACGGCAACGGCTCCATCGAAAGCGAGACTAAATAATCATTGTTTGCGTGTAGCAGATTGGGCAGCTTGAAAGGGTTAAGCATGAGTGGATTAAAAACGCCGGCACACATCCGTTTCCATACTCTAATCCTCTTAGTGCCCACTCCTAATACGTTTTTATATCTTTGCTATCTCTAGCTGAGGTGAAATATCAGATTAGTTGCCAGGCTTTGACTATATCTTATTACAACCTTATCTAACACTGAGGGGTTGTGAGCTTCCAGTTAGGCGGGGGCAGCCACTTCGCTGGGCGCTAGCCTCGCTGCCTTTTGTTTGAAAAATGCAGAATTAAGGTTTTAGCGTTGCTGCGGTCATTGAGATTAGTTTCTGAAAGAGATGATTTGTCCATCATCCTCTGATTTGCAGATGTGTTGAACTTCCGCAGCCTCTTGTTTACGATGTAACGTCAGAAATTCCCTCTTTTCGCCAGGGATGTGGCAGTTTGACATGAATTAGCTTTGGTGAGTGCATGTCAATTTTGTAATGGAGAATGTGATATAGCCGTTGTGTGTGTGTGTGTGTGTGTGTGTGGTCCGGGAAGGTGAAAGTGAATCCAAGCCTTTCTCCTTGTATCTGTAGCCCACTGTGAGAAAAACAAAGTGCCCCTGAGGACCCATCATGTGCAGACATGATGTCTATTGACATGTATGAACCCATTTGTGGGCACATGCACGCACACACACAACCCATGTAATAAGCCACACGTAGTGTGAATACTGTAAACAAATAATCCGTCAACCTTGGACCTGAATTCAATTTACACACTGCCCCCAGCTGAACTAGACTTCATAGTGCTGAAATCTATAAGTTTCTTGCAAAACTTAATGAAACATATGAAAACACAGGAGTTGAATCAATGTTTTCTCATGAAGATGTCTCTGCTGCCATGTAACAGAGATTGCCCGTATTCCTCCCCTGTAGACAATATAAGAAACGCCATTGTAAAAAGCTTGTGCAGTGAACTAATGCAACTTGTCATTCGACCCAAAGGTTATTAGGTGCACTTTAACCTAATGAGGTCCAGATGGAACAATGCCTAATCAGGTCACCTTAACAGAGAGCTTTTAATTCAAAGCTGCAAAAGGAAGACTATGCTGAGTCACTTTCCCGATTGTTCTGTAGCTTTTTTACTGTGGTCTATTAAACACGACCTTCTGCCAGGCAGGGGCCAATAACTTCATCAAGAGCTTCTGCAGGAATGGTAAAATATCACATAATAGCTCATTCAGATGTCTGTTGCTACATTAATGATGTACTTTGCGAATGGGAACATGCTGCTGTCACCATGTAGGACCGTTCCCATGATGCTCATTGGTTACTCACTTAGCTAGCCCTGTCACACCATGTGGGGAAGTAGCCTCAAGTTAGCAGCTGTAATTGAATCACATATTTCTAGTTGTTAATTAGCAAGTTAAGCCAGATGTAAACAAACTATGTAGGCTATATAGCTCCTTTTTAAATATAACGGAATCCATTCTAATTTTGTTGATATTGGATTCTATTTACGTTGAACTGTTGCTTGTCACCGGTTTGTTGACTCACAAGCGTTCTTTCTTGCAAGTGGGAGATATTGTAGCTGTCAGAAATGTATTTCACATTTTTGATAACAGCAACTGGGTGGCCGTTGTGAGTGGTCTCCCCTCTCGGATGCTCGGTTTTTGCAGTCGGTGCAACATGATGTGAATGCAGCCGACAGATTGTGCTAGAAAAGTCAATAAGTTGTAGCTGTAAGTGGTGGTCACTGATGGTTCAGGATGTTTTTAATGGTTTGTTAATGTTCTCCTGCTTTCCTCCTATTGCTTTGCCGTCTCATTTTCCTATTATTAGTTCTTTATTGTTGCTATTTATGGAATGGAGGTTGTAATTTCATTCATTTGGGCACGTTTCTTTTCTGTTATAAGTATTTACATAAGTTTAAAAACAAACTACTGGATGCAAACCTCTACCATCGAACAAAACAGAGTGACACACCCATTCACACTGATATAATGCCAAACAATGCGCCTTTGACTTACATACTCTGCCTGCAGTGCTCATATACTCTGCCTGCAATGCAGTGCACTTTCATATCAGCATAGAGAAGGCACCAGTTAATCCACAGGGTTATGATAGTGAAAGTCCTTCTTTATCCACCTTAAGATGATCCTGCTTTTGCAGTCCTGTGCAGCACAGATATCAGTCGAGAGTAGGGAAGAGAAAAAGTACACAAGCATCCTGAGGTCTGCAAAGGGCCATGATGGCTCGCCCACAAACAGTGTGAAGTTGTTCCACCTTTGTAATCAGTCAGGGACACAGCAGAGGAGGACCCAGGTTGCAGCACTGACAGCAGTATAAACGCATATTGATGGGGAAGTTTAACAGTGTAGCTGCAGCAGAGGCTGGAAGAAGCTGTTTCTAGCCTCTCTGTTGTGCAGCTACACGCAATAAGAGGGGCAATCGTGAGACAAATGCTTTGTGTGTTATAGTTGTGGAGTGCATATTTTATAGGCACCCTGTGGAGTTTTTGACTATTAGTAGTGCTCTGGCGCAATGTTTTTGCGAGTGGGTCTCCATTTTCTTTGTATCGGACACATGCAAATTGCAGCCGACTCTTGAGATATTCCTCTGATCAACATTTGTCCGCGGTAACGCGCAAAGCATCAACGCAATGCATCATGAACAAGGAAGAGGAGAAGTGCCATCTATTAAATAAGGATGTAATCTCTCTCTGCATGATTTAAAAATGTAAATATATATGTAAGGAAATGCAGTCATGGTTTTTAGGCATCAAAGATACACCATAGACTGTAATATATGTCCGTAGTCTCCTTGATGTTATCCATAGGTTTTTGAAGCTCTATTATAAGTTTAAAGTGGGTGGCTCTGGCAGTCGCCATCTTGGCAGTGGATCGCTGGTGGCGCTGAGGCGGGCTTGGGTGATGCAGCAGAGCAGACAGTTAGCATCTAGCGACCTCAGACGACACCCACCTGTCACTCAAAGATGACAGGCCCTCAAGTATGCCATAATGTAAGCCTTAATAATAACAATATGTTTAATAATGTATACATATTAACTATACAAAAATTCCCCCCGTGTACAGTTGTGATTAACAGGAATATTAGCTATAGAGACCAAAACCGTGTTTGTACCAGACTGTAAACATTTATTTCTGCAATAAAGTTTGACATTTTAACATGCAAGTCCATTGAGATTGACTCGCTTTTGGAGGCAGCCTCAAGTGGCCATTTAAGGAACTGCAGTTTTTGGCACTTCCCCTTTGGCTTCATTTCTCAGCACTGGAGGTTGCCGCTTGGGATGCACGCAATGTTTAGACGTGTAACACTGAATGTTTACACATCACCTTTAATCTAATGTTCATTTTAGTGTTTTGATGAAAACATATATTTATATAAGATCATTTTAGTCATTTGATTTAGTAAGTTCTAGTCTGGTTTTAGAAAATCAAAAGACATTTTTACATTAATCCTGCAATTTATTCATTCCTTCATATATTGACACAAAACGCTGTGTTTCCATTTCCGTGTCTGTACAATGAGAGCCAAATAAGCAGAGTCAAATTCCTGGTATGTGTACTTATACCTGGACAATAAAGCTTATTCTGAGCACTGATTCTGTAAGATGCCAGACTAAAAGTAACGTTAATGCTAGTTTGACATCCACCGCTCTTTACAATGCAACATCAGCTTACCTTTTTAAAAATGTCGACGTGCTGCCTGCTTGTTTTACTAGTTTGCCTTCCTGTTTTGTTGCTGATTCTTGTCTAATTCTCAGTATATTGTAGATGGTTTCTGTCCTTAAATCTGTCTACTCCAAGATCTGTAACATCAGATAACAATTCTGACGGGAACAGAACATTGCTTTATTTTACATGCTTCTTCATAACGACCGTTCAATAGATCACACAGCTAAAACAACTCAACAAGAGATCTTTTTGGGTCGCGAAAGATTTATGAGTCAAAGATGCATGGGGTCGTTGAATAAGCAAGAATTAGTTTGTATGTCCATTGGTCCAGCTTTTGGTCCAGTTTCGTTTAATTCCTAGACCAAAAAATGTAATAACATATTTTTTGATAGTTGCCTTTTTTAAAGATTGCTTATTATTTAGTTATAATAACAAATATCGTTGTCATTGTTTGCGTTGACAAAGTGAAAACTGCTTTAAACTATGGTTGCCACTTTGCAGGACATGCTTTTCTTATGTGTGATCAACCACTATAGTCAGCAAATAAAAGAGAGAGTATCAAAGAGGAAGCACTGCTGCTCTATACAATATGAAATCTCACATTTCTGAAATTCAGATTTTCACAGTCTATGCTCAGGTCGGAGTGACTTTTACCTCCGGTGCTGCCATTCAGAGTTCACTTCCACAGCGCATTTATCCTGAACTACGTCTGGGAAAATAGCCAGTGCCCTGGGAGCAAAAAGAAAAACTGTTGAGTAGCGTTTCCAGAGATGTCCCCCCTCCTTTAAGAACTGCTGACATCATCTGCATCTCTTGACTTATATGGCTCTCATAAATTCAAATACATGGTTGGTTAAAACACATGAATGAGTAGGAACAACTCTGGAGGAATACACATAGCGAGGCTTTACAACCAAATCATGAAGCGGTTTCCAGGGAAGCAGAGCACTTGTGGACATCTCTCTTGCTATCTCTTCCTTTCTCTCTATCTCTGGCTGCAGCGTGAGGCTAGCTATGGGGAAATTACCCATGAATGAAACAACTGTTGACACAAAGGGAATTATATTTGTGCCCTTGCTCCACTGTACGGGCAGTGGATTATGAAATCCTGTGATCCATCCTCAGTCCTCAGGCCTCGGTAAACATTAGCTGACACATGGGGGAAAGGAATTCCCATAGCTTCAGGGCCAGGTTGCCTCTTGCCAAAATAAGCAGCACCACCCCACTACATAGTAAGAGAGGTAATAAAGCCAGGCGGTGCCAGAAAGAACAATTATTTTAGATATGCAGGTATTAAAGACATTATCATGCCTTGAGGTTGTATAAAAGAAGAACTTAAGAAGCATGTGGCTGAAACAGTTATGTATGAATATGACCTTGGGACGAGTCTGAATGACTTTCTTCACACCATTACCCCATTTTGGCCTAAAATGACCCATCGAGGATTGATTGAACCCTAAAGATCCAAGAAGCTCAGTTTTAAACAAGGGGTTTGTTTTAACAGTTGTTTTGTTCAAGACCCAATGTGACCTGTTGTTTACCTGACAAGGACCTCTGGAGCCAGCCATGTGAATTATGTGTCATATGCAGAGTTGGAAGTAGTGTGATGTGGTAGTAGCTCCTCAAAAACCTCTTTGGTTGGATGTTGGTTGTTTGTGTCCCATATCCTACCAACAGTCAACGTTCATATTTTCACTAACCTTAATCATGTCTTAAGAATATCTCCTTAAAATTAAACCAGATAGTTTTGTGCAACCCTTTATTGCATAAATAATGGCTAAAAACCAACAGTATCTTATGTTTTACCAGAAAATGATATGTTCTTCAATTTAAATGCATGCAGAGAGCAACCAACCTGTATTAATAACCACATGAGTGCACACATTATCTGTACATGAGCATGCAAAGCTAAATGGAGAAAATGGAAACAGTCTACAACTGAGCAATAACTGTGAAACCACAACATGTAGCACCAGTGCAGCTTACTGTTCTAATATATAGAAATCATGCTGAACCATGCTCCCGCTGAGGGGCCAAGACACTATTAATTATCAGGTCTCACATCGTTCACATATTACCACACTCACAATGTTCAGTACAGTTTTATCGCATTTCAAAAGAATTGACTTTATCACCTAACTGGCAACCGTAATCCAATGCACAGCGGACAACACTGAGCCAATAGTTGGATATAAAGGTCATGTGTTCATTAAATTGTTTAATTAATTTAATTAAGTATTAAACTTTTTTTTATTATTTATTCTTTGTAAATAAATATAATGTAATATAATATATTGCTTTGTTGAATTTATGATTATACTGCATTAGATTAGAATAAACCTACTGTACCTTCAAGGACTTCATGCGTACTGCAGTGGAGCTTCAACATGTGTCAGTTTGTCACCATTTCTACTGAACAGAGTAAGTCAGGAAAAGCATCAGAAGGCAAAGCAGACTCGTCTCTAAGGCCTGGGCTTGGTTCCATTGGGCTCAAGTAAAGATTACAAACTCTTATGTGTTTATTTTTAAATGTTAAGGACCTCCAACTCTCCATGGATCAAAAATCAGCATGTGATGTTAAAATACAATCTGCTCATCCCAGACCACTCCATACCACATGCGCAATTAGTGTATACTAAACAGCATGACATGCCTTTCATGTGCCATTTCCTTAATCCCACATTGCACAGAGGGATATGAGTCTCCCAAGGAAATCAATCCTCCTGTATCCCTGCGTTTTTTCCCACTTGGTTATCTGCAAAGGAAACTGCCACCTTCCTGTAACACCTTACACCACCTTTAACGCCAAAGGCTTTGAAGACAGCTAATTTCCATACTAATTTCTTTCTCTTCTCCCTCCCCTCACCGTAATTCCAGACCAGGCACGAGGCGAGAAGACATGTGTCGCTTGATCTAATGGCAGAGGACTAATTGCATTCTGGGATACATGCCTGGAATTCAGAATGTTCAACAAAAAAAACATGTTGTGCAAGCAGACCACATACAACATCGGGACAATTAATAACCCTCCTTCAGGGGAGAAAATTTGGACTGTCCAGCCTCCCAGAAGACTGCACTGCTGCTTTTATTGATATCTGTGGCCAGATAGAGACAGGCCTGCCATCCCTAGGCAGCGTGACTCCACTTGGGCTCCACTGTGACTGGACTGTTATGAGGCCAACTTAGCCAGCCTGCTCCAATCATAGGGAGCACAAACAAGCCCCTAACCATACTGAATGTTAAGCCAGATCAGTCTCGGGGGTGGTTTGTCAGGTTTTGCAGGGATAACATAGCATGAGATTATTTTCTCTCTCTCTCCCGCTCACTCTCGCCGTCTCTCTTCCTCTATT
Source organism: Pholis gunnellus (assembly GCF_910591455.1). NCBI lineage: Eukaryota > Metazoa > Chordata > Actinopteri > Perciformes > Pholidae > Pholis > Pholis gunnellus. Next base: position 17,779,928 of record NC_136537.1, read on the forward strand.
TCCGTCTCTGTGTCTGTTATTTTGTATTCACATCTCTCTTGAGGAGGAGAATGCCTTTTACAACACATGCTGACACGCACGCACACTCGCATCCATACATAGTGGCATACACACAAATACGCCTGTGTGCTTACACCCACTCACATTCTCACCTCCTATCTCCTCTCGACACAAGCAGCCAAAGCGTTTGAGGTCTCCATTTATATGGTTCAGATATGGTTCAGCGGTGAAATTAAGATGAGGTGTTGACAAGCTAATGCTGAAATAACAAGACCTACTAATGTGTGGCGAGCCTTAATGGAGCCTGTGCCATCAAATGTTGCTGGAGCCCAGTATTAAGGTGATGAAGTATACCATTTTCAACTGGCACAATCATAGGGCAAAGTCCTCATTACCATGAGGACACTGGTGGCACATTATGAAAAGCAATAAACATGGGCCCCCCCCTCATGCTACTGCATCTATCAAGCAGGCAACATATGGGTGCCCGCGGGAGTGGCTGTGCTTAGCCACCTGGGGTTTGCTAACAACACTGTCATGGTCAGTGTAAAAGGAAATGTCATTTTCTTGACAAAACCTAATTTTTCACCAGCAGGAAGTCAACGTTTATTAGAGTGAGACCATAACCTATTTGGTTGTATCACCACGGTTTCTGTTTTAAGTGAAAATGTGCTAAATCTATTTTGCTAGGTGTGTTTGGGTGACACAAAGCGGCAGTGTCAGGCCGAGTGGATGCATGTGTGTGTGTTGCGTGGAGGGGAGGTTATCCTCTGTGAATATAACCTCGTTCTCTCATTTCACCGCACACAGCCCGGTCAGGCTGGTCAGGATTTAGAGTATTACCACAGCTAAATCAGCCACAGCCGCTCAAAAAAAAAGTATATTAGATTAGACGGATAGATTAGAGAGGGAATAAAACCCCCGACAATATGTTATCCTCCTCTTGGATCCCCAGGTTATGAATACAAAGAGCAAACAAACACATTTACTTAAAAGTGACATATGTCACCAACTTCAAAATGCCGCTTAGCATGGCCAAGCATTCCCCAATCCAAAAGCACGGCGAGAGGTAGTGACCATGATGTCTCCGTTCACTGCTTCTCTCTGAGGGGGTGAAAGAGGCACACAGCCGTACTAATTTGTCTTGACGAGAAAACAGCTGTAAACACCCCCAAGGGGGGGGGGGGGGCGAGACGAGATAAGCACTGTGTTGTGGAGATGGTATCAGATGGCAACAATGTCCCACCCAGGCACCATACTACATTTTCAGGTGTTCTATACACCATGTTGTGCCTATTAATCAGAGCTGACATTGAATAACCACAGCTACACAAAGCTAATTGACCGTACGCCAGGTGAACAGAAACTTCTGTGTTCAAAGATCCTGACTATTGTCTATTCAGAGCCTTGGGTTTGTGTTTTTTTTTTTGTTTTTTTATATATATTTGTTCCTTTTAACTGACTCAGGCCACCAAACAAAGACAACTGGTTCTGCACAGCAAGATGATTAGATCAAAATGACGTTGTATTGTGCTCGTGATTACACCTATTGTGCTTCATGCTATGGAAACGGAGAAGAAATGTGCTAGTCAAGTATTATACAATATTCACCTACAAAGTCTGTAATCAATATCGCAGACTCTGTCCGAGACGCCCTGACTCAAAGAATATTTTTTACCAGCTTGTGTTGCCTAAAGCATTCATAGCTACTGTAATATGTTTCGATTTCCCAATTCAGATATGTTTAAAACAATGCTGTTCAGGGGGAAATGAAATGTGTTATAAGGAGCACTTTGTTGATTTGGGAGAAATACAATTGTAAATGGAAAATATCGAGAATGATGCGAGGCTCCAACAATCTGTAAAGCATGTCCTCTCTTTAGAATGGAGCCCCTGCAGGCAGAGAAGACAAAATCAATGAGTGAATCAACATATTCTTGGTTTGCCCTGTACTGTAGAGTTTTCCTGAATGTATGAGTGTCTCATTAATTATGATAATGGTTGTCTGCATTATATTGTTTTGCACAGGAATGCATGTGTACATTTATTTCAAAGGAAAATTGAGGAATTAAGTGAGAAGAGATGAGCAAATTGTCTATATATCAATTTTTTTGAACACATGCTTTTGTACAGTAAATGTGAAAATTACATAAGTAGCATTTAAAATAACATACGATAAAAGTGCTAATGTTTTTAAACTCTAATTTCCCTTTGAAGAGAGTACTTTATCAAATAGCGATTTAGAGTTTAAATTGCTATCCATCATACTTCTCACAGAGAACCGGTGAGAGCACATTTGGCTCCAAACATGAGAGGACCGTACACAAAGTCTATTAACTGCCGTCTAACAGCATAAATAGCTAAACCAATTATGCACAAATACAACAAGCTTCTCTTAAACATGTTTCATTTCAGAAGCAAATGGGTCATTGGGTTGCTAATTATTAATTGTTTAAACAACAAACTGCATATTAAATCAATGCAGCTCTTGATGATCAGGGGCCCCACCAACCATGCGACTTCAAACAGACACATTCAGCAGTCCTTTCATTCACTTGCATCTGTATGCATCAAGGTCCGTATCCACTCTAATACGAGACCATTCGCATCCATTCCCTGCACGTGCCAGGTAAAAGAAAGGCGAGCGCAGTAATTCTACTAAACCTGAGAGAGGCTATTCAGGAAAACCTTTTGACATTTCTACTAGAACACATTGAATCAAATGTGTGGAAATCAAAAGCAGCTCTTGTGATAAAAGACACATTTGTGCCCAACAAGTGCGTCATCAGCAGCCATGAGAAAAGTTAGTTTTGCTCTATGGTAACACTCTAGTTTGGATAGTGCCAGAATGGGTACAAACACAATACTTCCACTTTTATTTCCACTGACTGATTCACAGAGAAGGGACGGGGAGGAAAATAAATGGTTTCGAGTGGTATTAACGCTGATTGAATGACACAAAGCCGAGATGTACCGACTGTACTCTTTCCTCTTCAGCTCAACCACCATGGGGGTCGCAGGCCAGTGCTTTGGGGAAGTTGGGATTAAAAACAGGATTAAATTAAAAGTAGTGCCACAACAACCAACAGCACAATACAAAATGAAATAGTTGAAGAGCAGAGAAAAGGCCCATTTTGCTGTTGAATTGTACTCACTGGTGAGCCCAGGGGACTCTGTGAACCCTCAGATGGATGGTGAGAGTTGATACTAATTGATGTATCATGGACGGGCGCAGTGTGGAATGGAGTGGAGGGCGTATCGTCATTGACGAGAGGCCCATAGATTAAGCCTGTCAGTTCTCCTTCCTTTTTTATGCCTCTGGCAAGGGGTGCTCAGCGGAAATCCATTTTTTTTGTGAAGCTGTATGGATGAGGACCATAATAATAACGTCATCTTCAGCTCCAGCCAAAATAAGCGTGGCCATCTTGCTCATTCAGAATCGATGCGCCGCTGTCTGTCTCTGCCGTCTTGCACTAGCTCCTGTAAGTCCGTGTTTGTGCACGGGCCGAGTTCCAGTGCCGGGCAGGACACAGGGGTGATAATGCCAGCATCTGTCAGAGGAGCTTAGATATTCCTTTCCAAGCAAGCAGCAGGGACAGACTACAGAAGTGTGCCGTTCCTTGGCAGCAGAGAAAAAACCCCGATATGAAATAAAATCAGTCATTCTCTGTGTACTTTCAACTGCACTGGTTCAAGCTTTCCACCACAAATCCTTCAAAAAATATGCTCAACAACCAGTGCAAGGTTGTGAAATTCCCATGAATTTAAATAGCCTAACTCTGCCTCCTGTCTTCAAGTTTAAGAAGAAAGTAAACGCAGCACAGTGCTTCATTTATATTAGGAAATACATATCGATATACTCTCAATAAGCCAAGAACTATTATATTATGGTTGTAAGATTATAAACCTGTTGATAGGCAATAAGCGATCGCACACATCAAGTTTGGACTTTTAATTATTCATTCATTCATTTGTTGAGTATTTTTTCATCAACAAATATGTAATGAACAGAATGATGCATAATTTGTTGATATTTCTGAGGTAAAAACACAGTATTGTGCCACCTCCTTCCTTGGGGGCAGCTACTGTATATCTGTCAATGTACTGTAGAAAAGTAGCAAACAGAAATCAACTCCTGAACCTTAATAACATGACAGTCTTAACAAATCAGTAGAAAAGTAAACACATTACCTTCTCACAATCACTTTCCCTCTTTCTTTCACCGACCAAAACGATGGCAATGCAAACAAACGATGATGCCAAGCAGTCAATGCACCACCACTCACAACAGAACATGTAAGGATTTTAACATAGCGGTAAAATCAATAAAAGACACAAAAGAACGTTGACAGCAGGAGGGCTGTTGAGGTAGATTGTAACTCATAAATGATATATGCCTCCACTTTCCGAGAGAAAGAAACACATTGTGGCTAAATTACGGCACTATAGTTTATGACCACCCCGGTTGCTGGAGGCGGTGCACACTGCACTAAACTGCAGCGGTAAGAAAGAATCTGCGATATTTTTAACCCTCGCATCCGTCATCAGCCGCTGTAGCACTCCGACTTGGACCAAAACATGAAGGCCAAGGATGTTGAACCTTTACATTGTAGGATAAACGGCAGACGTCTCAACTCAACCCTTTAGACATGAACCAACTCACTGTGAAGATAATATTAATCGCATGAATGCAATAAAAACAAAAGGTCCAATAACAAAAACCCTGCTCATATAAGCAGTATAGTCTCCTGATCATTCGCAGACATCTTGTTACAATAAAAGCACATTTTATTGTGTTTTCGTTCTGTTACCAGGGAGCACCTGTTTGGCTCAGAATCAAGCAGCCAATGCAAGCCTCTGTAACACCATCGCAGACTGATAGAAATACAAAACGTTCCATGCACTAAGTTGTACATACAGCCATCAGAAAGCCCTGAGGAAAAGAAAGTCCCCTGCCAGTGCCTACGGTTGTTTAACTCTGACATTAAGAATTTATGAGCTTAAAGATTCTTCAGGCGCTCTCCTTATGCGATTGCAACACGTCTTGAAAAGTGTTATGGAAGAGCAAACAAGTTGCTTTGTTGATACTTGCTTGTTTGTCAAGATGGGATTGCGTTATGCAAGAGAAGAGAAAAATATTTCCACCAAAAAGATATCCCATCCGAGGCGTTTCACAGTGATTATTTTAGGATATCGCATGGCCTAATCTTTTTTATTTTTATTTTACAACAGTATTATTCATGATGGTGGTGAGTAATTCTTGACTTCCCTTTACTCTTGTGTAACCTGTAATATATAGAAATGGAGACGGTCATACATTCAAAATTTTATAAACGGTTTTATGTCCGTCTAGTACCCTGCAATAGGCACAGTGAAGCTGCTACTGTTCATCCTCCAGTCTTTAATTTACTGACACAGTTTAAGTATGTGTCATAAATAAAAACATAAATAAAGAAGGTAAATTATTGGTCCATATTGCACAACAATGACCTTATTCTGCTTCCCATACACAGTTCAATCACTCTTCATTGATTAACAATGATTGGATATGGCTCAGAACTAATTCACCTCTTGGACAGCATTAATTATGGTCAAACTGCCGACTTCTATTCCGATATAAAAAGGAAATTGATTTGCCAGTGTGCTTCATTGTTATTCTTGTGGCACGCGTTGTTTTTCATTGGGGTGAAACAGTCTGGGGGTAAAAATGGACAAGCTGGAATAACAGAATCGAGCGGCGGCTGCGGACGCTAGGTGTCACCCTTGTGACTTTGAAATCGGCCTGCCCTCGACAGGATGTGTGATGGCGGCAGAGAGCGCGCGCGCGCGAGAGGAGAGCAGGCTGGCTGCATTGGAGGAGAGAGTGTGTGTGTGTGAGTGTGTGTGAAGGACCGGCTGTGACCGAGTGTTGCTTCCATCTGAATGAGAATATTTCAGGGAGGGTGATGTGAGAATATGTGCAGAGCAACAAGAGGAACTTTATATTCACCCCCATTTTTTTATTCCTTGGCAGAGTAGTTTTCCTTTTTTTATTTGTTGTTGGCTGACACGTGACGTCCGTGAATTTGTCACGTCATAAGGAGCCCCGATATAATGGCGACCTGAGTTACACGGAGATAATTGCTAAGTGACGCACTGTAGCTAATAATTGATTCGTTGTTTCTTTTCTTCTGATGATTAGCGCCAGGCCAGAGAGGCCACAGTCCACCCACCTCGTTATTAACCTTTCTGCATGTGGACTTTGCAGCTGACAAACACGAACGACTTAATTACAGTGAAGGCAATTTATTATTTTTCATTGGATGCCACTATGCTCTGTATTACTAAACTAGCTCCATTGTAGGCTTGTGTCTGCTGGTGTTCATCCACAAGTATTGAATGTGAAATTCAGGTGTGAAACAGACAATTAAAGAATATGATGATATTTAACTATGTGTGTCCCAGTGGGGTTTGTGTAATCGATAAGGAGGCTCAAGGCTAATGTTAAGTCAGAAAACCTTGTTTTTATGACAAACGTGTTTCTGTGTAATTATCTCACCTATGGCAAAATTTCTTCCCAGCATGCTGCTCCATGGAATCCATAATCTATAATGAATATTCATTATTGAGTCCACGCAAGGTGTTTCTTAGGTTCATAATATTGCACAAGGGAGCCAGGTTAGGGTATGAATGATGTAACATAATGCGCACAGTTGCAACTTAAAACGTAATATATGCAGCAGAGGGAAGCAGGAAATGCTATCTGGTTCCAAAGTGATATCTGCTCTGGTACAGTTTACCATGCAGTGACATGTCACTGAGGGTCAGACACAGATCCATTTAAGTCCACAATATCCTCCAGGGTCCCCATTGAGAAGATCTGTGTTGTAAAAGATGACTCGTGTCAAATAATTGCCCATTGGCTACTGTAAGAGAACACAAGGACACATCTGTGAAAAGTTATCCTTAGCATCTCTTCTGTGCCTCCACTGGGAGAAATTAGTCTGTGACTCTTTCTTTTTTTTCCTGGAGCACCGATGACACTGTCTCAAAGACCCCCACGGGTCCCCAGACCTCGCTTTTGGAACTGCTGCTCTCGCGATCATCTAATACACAGCTTCGTGTTTCAACTTGTATGCTGTAATTGCTCGTTGAGTCGTCCATCTGCAGGAGAACAGGTAGTTGGCCGTGTTTCATTGCTGTACTTTGCCCCACCCACCAGCAGCTCCCAGCCCTCCTGTGTAACCCCTGATTGGCTGAGGGGATTGCAGGTCCTGAGACTGAGCGCTCGGCTCGGAGCTGCGCGTCCGCCAGTGTGCACCAGTGAAGCGAGAGGAGCGCTTGTTGGAGTCAAACTAGACAGCCTACTGGCAACGAGTGCTGATTTCTTTCTGATTTTCTGCCCCAACCAGGCTGGATATAGGCTCCTGTGCTTCGACTTTGCTGCAGCCCAACATGAAATGCGTTTTGTACATACTGTAGGCTCTTGCATCGTTTTCTCCCCACTGGCTTTTTTGGCTCAACGGATTTTTTTTTTCATGGACTAATTATCCGGATATGTGCAGCATTTTCCAAGTGAGATGCGAGGAAATTAAGTACAAAGCTTCAAGACTTGTGGAGGGGATGAAAGACAAAATCTGCTGGAAATAAAAAAGAAGGTAATCGGGACTTCAGTTATGTGATGAGACATTCCCTCAATCACACCCATGTTCTTTAGACAAAGATATCCGGACTTGAGTTGTTGAATAATTTTGTGACTGCAGATTCTTTTTAGCTTTTTTTGTCATCCGATGTGCAGTTTGAAAGCACACAGCCGAAGAGGACATTTGTATCACTGCTTGTAATATCTCACACAGAGCAAGATGTTAATCCAAAACGCGACTTAAGTATTTGCTGGCATCAAGGCGGAGAATTTAACACGGACTTTTTGAACCCCAGTCATTCCTCTGCACGGAAGATTCAATATTTTGTGGACTTGCTCACTGGAATTCTCATTTATGCAGTCCGATCATTTCCCCTCCTTTCAGCCCACTTGGAAATGGACAGTTCATCATATGAGTCATGTGTAAGACCAGTTTGCCGCTTGAGAAGAGCTGGGCGGATTTACACGGTTAAATCACTGTTGTGAGAAGATTCAGCATGTTTTCACTGATCTGTCGTCCCCAATGTTTCGCCCGCTGCAGTAGACCGGAGGATGTGCTCTGCCTGAGAAGAGTAAAATAGGCTAAGGCACTTGTTACAATTATAGCTTTCACGCCATGATATCATTTGCATACACAAGAGCTTTTCGTCACCCTAACACTTTTCTGGACATTTGAATGAGATGATTCATTTGGAACATTTCTTTCGTTTTTTCTCTGACGTGCATTCTCGTGCGTAATTAGCGAGGTCTTTATCAGACTGAGAAAAAAAACTCAACAGGTACAATGCAAACCAAGGAGATGGAATTAATACAATTAATTGCTGTGTTCCTCTTGTATTGGGTCGCAGCCGAGGCTGTTATCAACCTAAAGTATGGAATAAACGAGGAGATGAAGCCCGGGTCAGTAATTGGAAACGTGACAAAGGACGCGCTAAAGCAAGGATTTCAGATTGCTCTGCAGCCCCCTTACTTGAGGGTTATTTCCAATTCAGAACCACGATGGGTGGAACTCAGTCCAGCAGGAATCCTTACAACCCAAATGAAAATAGATCGGGATGTAGTTTGTCGACAGAACCCAAAGTGCGTTATTTCCCTAGAAGTGATGTCAAACTCTATGGCGATCTGTGTCATCAAGGTTGAAATTCAGGATTTGAACGATAACCCACCCAGATTCCCAACGAGCCACATTGACATTGAAATTTCTGAGAACGCCTCCCCTGGTACCAGGTTTCCCCTAGAGGGGGCAAGCGATCCGGACTCGGGGATCTTTGGAGTGCAATCATATTCCATCACTCCAAATGAGCTTTTCGGACTAGAAATAAAGACCAGAGGGGATGGGTCTAAAATTGCTGAGCTTGTTGTGCAAAAATCGTTGGACAGGGAGACCCAGTCCCACTATACGTATGAAATTAGCGCAGAAGATGGAGGAGACCCCCCTAAAATAGGCGCGGTCCAGTTAAATATCAAGGTAATTGATTCTAATGACAACAACCCTGTCTTTGACGAGCCAGTGTATACTGTTAACGTGATGGAGAATTCCCCCATCAATACATTAGTCATCGACTTGAATGCAACGGATCCCGACGAGGGCACTAATGGTGAGGTTGTGTACTCGTTCAACAGTTACGTCACCGAGAAAACGAGGGACGCGTTCAAAATTGACCCCGGAACCGGGATCATCACCGTTAACGGTGTTTTGGATTATGAAACAGCAAAAATATACGAGATCGACGTCCAGGCCAAAGATTTAGGTCCCAACTCTATCCCAGCTCACTGCAAAGTCACAGTGAATGTGATGGACACGAATGATAACCCACCTGTCATCAGTTTACTCTCACTAAACACAGAGGTGGTGGAAGTTAGTGAAAACGCGCAGCGTGGATATGTCATTGCGCTGGTGAGGGTGTCCGATAAGGATTCTGGGGCGAACGGCAAAGTGCAGTGCAGGCTGCAGGGCAATGTTCCGTTCAGACTTCAAGAATACGAGAGCTTCTCCACTATACTTGTTGATGGCAGGCTGGACAGAGAGCAAAAGGACACATACAACTTGACTATCCAAGCGGAAGACAGTGGCATGCCTCCTTTACGCGCAACAAAGTCGTTGGTAATCAAAGTCACAGATGAAAATGACAACCCTCCCCACTTCCTCAAACCACACTATCAAGAGATGGTGATGGAAAACAACCTCCCTGGTTCATGTCTGCTAGCGGTGTCGGCAGAAGACCCGGACCTGGGGATGAATGGCACCGTTTCCTACTCCATAATCCCCGGTGAGATTAAGCACATGGATGTAAACACGTATGTCAGCATAAACCCCTCGGGCCGCATTTACTCCATGAGATCATTCGATCATGAATACACCAGGACTTTTGATTTCAAAGTGTTGGCCAGAGACAATGGTAACCCCTCTTTATCAAGCAACGCCACGGTGCGTATTGTCGTCCTGGATGTCAACGACAACACACCTGTGATGACAAGCCCTCCGCTCGTTAATGGCACAGCGGAGGTTTCCATCCCCAGAAACGCTGGGGTGGGTTACATGGTGACCCAGGTTAAAGCAGACGACTACGATGAGGGGGAGAACGGGCGGCTGACCTACACCATCTCAGAGGGGGACAGAGCTTTCTTTGAAATCGACCAGGTAAACGGAGAGGTGCGCTCCACCAGGATGTTTGGGGAAAATGCCAAATCTACCTACGAGATCACAGTGGTGGCGAGGGACCACGGCAAGCCCTCCCTGTCCGCCTCGGCCTACATCGTGGTGTACCTATCACCGGACCTGAGCGCACAGGAGCCTATTGGACCTGTCAACCTGTCCCTCATCTTCATCATCGCTCTGGGCTCCATCGCAGCCATCCTGTTTGTCACCATGATTTTTGTGGCGGTCAAGTGCAAGAGGGATAACAAGGAGATCCGGACGTACAACTGCAGGTACTGACTAAATCTTGTGTGTGTGTGTGTGTGTGTTTGTTTGTGTGTGTTTTGTGTGTGCGCGCATATGGGTGAGAGGGGGAGCGAGCGTGCGCCCGTGCCTGTGCGTGTGTCCGCGATCGTGCCTGAAACTGCGAGTTGTGAGTGCATTGCTTTTGTCATGCAGCACGTAGGCCCGAATGTGAGGACTGCAGATTTTTTTCCCACTCCACACAGCTGAAACTGAGGTAGACGAATCACCCGACTGCTTTAAATCAGACTCATTGTGTGCTGAAGCCCAGTGTTCCGTGTTAGGGAGACGTGATTGATTGATTTTAATCCTCCCATTGTAACCAATTGACTCATAAATACGACGGTTCAACTGTCATGTTCAATTTGCGGCTGTGTTGCCGGACAATTAACGTCCCACTGGTTCAATAGCAGTCCCAGACATTTATTATTTAACGTCCACCGTGGCTGATTGGCTGTTATCAGCTTTAATCCAGTGTGATTATGGACAGTCCTCTAGGATCACTCAGATTTGCCTCTGCTTTCTTCTGCACCAAGGAATATCTGGAGCAATACAATTAGATTAAAAAAATATATAGATCATAAAAAGTCACGTAAATCACATCATCATTAACTATTTACCCAGTTTCCCTGGAAAGGAGCAGATTATTATTTTCCGGACCTTGCATATTGAACATTCTGTTTTGTTCATCAATCTGAACATCAGCTCTGGCTTTGATTTCCCTGTGCCACATTACCACTATAAATTTACATATAGATTGGATTTGAGAGTTTAACCTGAAGCTATAATCATATTTTGCTCCAAACATAATTTTCTTAATTCAAAGTTAACTTTGGGCATTTTTCAAGCATGTAGTCATGAAAAAATATTCTTTCCCAGTATTGCTCTTTTTTCTTTCTCTCAATATAGATTATGAATTGTGTGTTTTTATTCGCATCTACTGTTTGTTTGAAATTGTTACCAGTTTAACTGCTTTTCGAGCTTCAATTTTAAAATCAATTCTTGTTCTCTCTATAGCTCTTGGAAAAAGTACGACCACTCCACTTGTCTTTTATGTTGTTAAAAGGAAGAATCCACATCTCTTTTCATCATAAGAATACCAAAAACCAAAATGTTTCATTCAAACTCTACTCCATACAGAAGGGTACCTGTGTGTTGCTATCTCGATCACAACAGCTACTTTATGCAATAAAACATTTTCCACCTCAGGATTATAATGTTGAGAGAAGAAACAATGAATAGAATACTACAAATTCAGTACTGCTTTCAGTACTTCACTCTGCTAGTGTGAGCCACTCTTCCTGCTGGGAGCTTTAATCAGCACTGATGTGTTCTGCTTCTCAGTCGCCACCTCGAATATGAGGAGCAGTTATCTCCAATTTATTGCTTGTCCTCTGTCAGTCTGTCTGACTCGGAAGATTTCCCCTCCCAGATTTCAATTTGGGCACGGAGTAGAGAGACAACATGTTAGAATGATAAATGAAAAAGAGATGGAGTATTTTCTACTCTTGCAGCTGCTTTTTTTATTTTCTCCGAATCAAAGGGGCGCAGAATGGGGGAGGGAGCTGTTTTGAAGATGCAATCTAAAAGAAAAATGAAAAAGACAAACTACAGTGGTGCGTCTTGGCCAGTGTGATTTTAGAAGCGACAGAGGATTAGAGATGCATTTTAGTGAGGAGCAAAGGCCAGCGGGGGCAGAGACTTTCAAGAAGCAGGAACAGACACATTCCAGAAATTGTGATTTTCATGGGATTTCAACTATAGTTTTGTTTTGGGCTTTAACAGAAAATAAACCATATGCTCCACGCCGACAGGTTAAAAATGACTTCCTCCAGAGTTTGAAGTTATGCAGATGGTGAAAAACATCACAAATTATAAGGAATACGTTTGTGAGGTTTGTAGTCATCACCGTAGAGAACTTAGCATCTGTTCTCTTGTGAAAAACTGCAAGGCTGTGGGAAGAATGGATAATTCCCCCAATCTGAGGATGCTTTGATAATTTGTTGCTCATTCGCTCTTATTAAAGTCAAAATACTCATTTCAAGTTTGCACCAGCTACTGAAAACAGCTAAATGAATTTGAATCTGCAGTTCTCGTGCACTCCGTGCTGCTAGTGGGCTCGCTTGATTATGAAAGAAAAAAATTGAATTAGTGTGGGTTGTGTGCTTTGAATATGAATGCATATACTGGTAGTGCTGCTTAGTACCAGTGTGTTCTTTTGCTTTGCTTCTGTGGTTTTGGCATGTTTGCATATTGTCTGCCTGTTTGTGACATGTTGATTGTTGAGCATGCAAATGCAAACAAACAAGGGATAACAGCTCTATTGCAAGACGGGAGTGGGGAGTCATTTAAGCGTGCTGTTCCACCCCTGGATACGGGCAATGAGCGTTTGTCTGGCACCCATGGTCGAGCAGCGCCCGAGCTGGCATGGCGGGCGTGCTTTTTGACTGTGTGTACGGGGGAGGGGAAGGCAGAACACTGCTTTATTGAGTCTGTTCAGTTTCTTCTACTTGCGCAGGGTGGCGGAGTACTCATATGGCAACCAGAAGAAGTCCAGCAAGAAGAAGAAGCTGAGCAAGAACGACATCCGCCTGGTGCCACGCGACGTCGAGGAGACAGACAAGATGAATGTGGTGAGTTGCTCGTCTCTCACCTCCTCGCTCAACTACTTCGACTACCACCAGCAGAGCTTGCCGCTGGGCTGCAGGCGCTCCGAGAGCACCTTCCTCAACGTGGAAAACCAGAACTCCCGCAATGCAGCTCCCAACCATGGCTATCAGCACCCGTTCACTGGGCAGGCCCACCAGCAGCCAGACCTCATCATCAACGGCATGCCACTGCCAGAGGTGAGATACAATCCGCTGTGCTCTGTCCTAAATCCTTGGCTGGGCTGCTTTGGGTGTTGGGGGTAGAGGAAAATGGGAGGTGTGGTGATTGATTCTCATGACTAAACGTTTCATTTATTATTTTAATTTTGGCTCCTGGATTGTGCAGAATCTTAAGACTGAGCTGTAAAGAAACGATGCACCACCTTTTAACACATATATTGCGCATTCCATCGTGCCACAGATTATAATGTCAGTGAACTGTCTCCCTGTTATTGATGGAAAGCTGAGCTCTCTGAAATGGCACGAGTGACGCTCTGTCAGTCGATCTGAGTGGAATCCTTCAAGGCATTTCAAGGGGCCGAGACATTGAGGCTAACCTGTGACTGAGAACGCTTTGCCAAGCAGAATTTGGTGGCCTGACAAAGTGGATTATTTAGCCTCTCCCACTCCACTTGTTTTCCTTCTCTTTTGTCAGTGCTGAGAACCTGCCAGATGTATTGACCCCGCTAATCAGCGCCACTACACATCATTTCAGGTGCTAGCAGAAAGAATAAGCATTGCTTAAACGCTTTATCTGTGTGTTGTCCATTTGGCTGCAGTGTTACCGCATGGCCGCTCTGCACAGGCAGCCATTGAATCACCCTGATGTACCGTGCATGGCTCCAGCAGAGCAGGGGAGGTCTCACTTGAAAGACCATTCAGGCTGACAGAGTATATGCAGACTAGCTAATCTTTAGTTTATAGATTTTCATACGTATGAACTGGTCTATTGGATTCTTTTGGAAACCTTTTTCTTCATGACCCGCTCGTCCTTGATCCCATGGGATGGTTGTGTGTGTGTGTGTGATAGGGAAAGGGTGCAGCAGTGTGTGTGTGTGTGTGTGTGTGTTTGTATAAGAATGTGTATCATGCTCACTCCTATACAGACAGCAGAAAATAAGCTCCAGCTCCATGCACACACTTGTAATTGATGACTACAATTTCTGTTTGACATTCAGTGAGAAGAAGAAGCTGTGGGGGTTGGGAGCGTGTGTCTTAAAACAAGAAACACAAGATGGATATTGATGTATTGACTGGATGATCCAGAGAGATCCAGGCACCGGTGGATCCTGAGGGGTCAATGAGACCTACTTACAGGCATGCTGATTTACTGGGCCTGTCTGAGCTGCTTCTGACTGAGTTTGTGTGTGAGTAACGCAGGTGGAAGGAATGAGAAATGTTGTCGGGGGTTGTCCTGTGGCGTTATCTGGTCAGTGGAGGCAGAGGTGGGGGATTCAGCAGGCACACGCAGTGACCCGTATGCTGTGATTGTATTCGCTGGTAGGTAGTGCTATGCAGGTCACCACCAGCCTTTCCTCAGCCAAGAAAAATGTGGTTCTGGCTGCACAGAGGAATCAACCGTCGTTGTTAAAAGCTCCAGCAAGCTTCCTGTCTCTGTGGCTTAACCATCCAATAAAAGCACATTTGCCGCAGGATTAGGGGAGCCTTTATTTGTTTCAGCTAATGAAAAAGTGGAGAGGGAGACAAATAGGGTTGAAGATTGATTTAGATGATTCCATACGCAAAGCTTGGGCGAGTCTTGATAGAAATGTGTGAGGGCAGATAGAGAGATAAGAAGGGAAGAAGTGAGCGCGGGTGATTGAGTCTTAGTGCCAGGTGTCTGAGCCCAACCACGTTTTCTCATTTGCTTAGAGGCAGTCGATTGGCTTGATAGAGGCCCGGACCTGTTTAGCATGCAGCTTCCATTGCTCTCGGCCTTGCACATGATGTTGACAAACATCTCTTTGACCCGGCCTTTGCATATTTTCCCTGGACTGAGAAAAGAGAATGTGTGTGTGTGTCTGTGTGTGTGTGTGTGTGTGTGTGTGTGTGTGTAATTGATAAAGTGCGTTAGAAACAGCAGTATAGCGAGAGCATGCCATATAACCTCCAACAGAATAATCCCAGCACAACAACAGTCGTCATTGTTTTCTTTCCGCCCCATTGCGACATTTGCAAGAGACAGAAGCTCTAGAGTATGTTCAAATATTGCTTTTAATTTTAAAAAAATGTGGTATAATTACAATGCCATTTATAGCACAAACAAACAGCAGTGAAATGACTGATAATTGCCGTGTTACAATGAGCAAGCATGGGCTTGAAACCACTTGACTCCACAAGTCCTCAACCCATATCCAATAGACATCCCATTGACTGGCTAGGACACACAAGTGGCTGCACTGTTGTGGTTACTAAGGCTGCTTTGTCAACAAAAAATAGCTTTCATCCTGAGGGCAACCTCATAATTATCCATGATTCATTGATGCTGGGCAAAAGAGATTTTTGTTTTTCACCAGGGCACGATGATAACTCTGTTTGTTTATTTTTACAAACGCGTAGATTGAAATGATCGTAGCAATCAGAGTGTGGATACGAGGTCAGATAAAGGTTTTCTTACTGAAGTTATGGGCTGGTTTCTATTCGTAAATTGTGTTTTTGATCAATGCAAAGTTCTCCTACATCGTTAGTTTATGTGGGCCAGCAAACATCCTGCTTATATCAGAGCAGCTGAAGTCGAGCTTTTCCTGCTTCAGACAAAGCACACTGGCACACACGCGTACGCACACACAAACACAGCAGACTTTGCCAAGATAACAGTGACAGGTCTCCCCGAAGGCCTCATACCTGCGATTGCATTGTGTACATTATATTCTCCCTTGTGAGAATGTGTACCAGTATATAACTCCCTGAACATTGTTGCTGTCCATTGTTTTGAAAAGCATCAGCTGTGAGATGTTTGTTAGACCTGCCTGTGGTAGCACTAATATGAACGCTCACAGGAGAATAGAGCTGTCTTCCATGGCTTAATTATAGTGAATCACTTGGTAGGGGAGACAATTATGCAGTAAAGGAATGGCCTTTGGCTAGAATGTTTTTTTAATTTGTAATGTGCACTAAGGCTTCTCACACCTGTGATTGCAGATAATGAGCATAGCAAAATAAGATATCTTACTTCATTGATTAGCCTAATTCAAGATATTTTTCTTTGGCACAGGTGATAAAGGAATCTGAAAAAAGGTGTTAGATTAATTAGTGAAAAAGGCGACTGGACTTTTTTCAGAGACCCAACATTCTTCATAAGTGACGGTGGTAAAGAAAAACTCCCCTCGAATGGTAAGAAACCATTTTTCGCCTGAGTGAGGAAAGAAATGGACAGCAACTACGACAACAACAAGAACTGTACAGTCTCAGTAATACTGTATTGTAGTGTACACCGTGTCAGGGTCAGATTTTGACAAAAGAGATATGGATGGACATTTTGTGTTTGATTGTTCAGTTCTCACCGTCAACCAAATGAACCTAACTGAGAAAATGATAAAAGAAACAACGGACGGGTATCTCTAGTGGAGCAGTCTTGCTGTTTTTCCCTGTTAGTAAGGTAAGCATTTTGATGTTGATGTCGGAGAGACAACAGGGAGTGGTTCCAGCGCGTCTGCACATCCCTCGCTATCACTTCACATCAGGACAATATGCATGGGAGCATTCAAATGTGTCATATTGAGCATGCAAAGTAGATGTCATGCTGTCAGCGCAGACTACACATCTGTTGAAACTGCCAATCTCCCCCAACACATGTACTCATGAATACACATGCGCACACACAACATTTCTTATGGAGTGTCACATTTATGTGAAATATGGGCTGTGACATTATCATTTACATCATTATGAGTGACTCACACATCTTAGAAGGAGAAATGAGAGGCATATTGTAACACGTTTCCATAATCAAACATTGTTGTGATTCTGCATTTAAAGTACTCTTTTAATATTGATTTTGGCCTGGTGTTGAAGATGAGATAACTTTGAATGTTGTATATAAGAGTCCTTCAATAGTTTCTGTCATTGTAGTGTTAGATTTTATAGGGCAGCTTTAGTGTTAATGAAAACGTACATATTTGCTGCAGTTGCTAACTGATTTTCCTCAGTGTAGACATTTTTACAGTATACACAATTATTTATATTTCCCTTATTTTAGCAGCTTTTCATTGTTAACAGAATTTTTTTGTCAAGAGGATGGTGCAGATTCAGAGTGGAAATTCAGTCCCTAAAATGAATCTTGACAGGCTGGATCTGGAAGAATCCTTTAGCTTGTGTTGACTTAAACACGCTGTGATCAGAAAGCAGAGAACATCAACAATTGGTTGAAAGTGTAATTGGGAAATGACAACATGGAAAGCAGAGGAGCACAAAGTGGAAATAAAACCCTTCTCAGCTTTCACGTTGTTGCTGAATTACTCCTCCTGCATTACTGCAACAGGAGGCGCTGGCTGGGGCTTCTTTTCAAAATGTGGAAGTTAATTGCCTGATTATATTTTTGCAGTGTCGGACTGTCAGCTTTGTATTCACAGTTTTCAATGCCATTTTATAGTCAATAAAAGTGAATGAGTGGGTCTGACATTTTCAGCAAAAACTAATTGAAAACTGTCCTCAGTTATGGTCCATACATTTAAAACAGGATGAACGTTAGACTTGCATAAATGAAAGAACTCTCCTGTCCTTTACAACTATGTTTATAGTAGCACAAATTAATCCTTATCTTCTAAAGAATGAGATCACAACCTTTGGTTTAAAAAGAATTTAGTATACATTTTTGTAAATTGTATGATTGAGTGATCCCTTTAATCAGTCTGAATCAGTTAAAACAGATTCTCAAATGACAAAAAAACACTCCAAAACTCTGAACAGTTTGTCAAAGAGATTGAAAGACTAATCGTGGTGGAATTTATTTTTGACGCATTTGAAGAGTGGGAGGTGTATGTTGCATTCTTTAAAGTCTCCTCCTTTCAAAGGATTTGAGAATGAATCTTTTCATCTCCAAAAGCTTCAGATGCGCACTGATTGAGTGGCAGATGAACCTCTTAATTATTTAGAGAGGTTATTTGTAAGGCAGAGACTTCAGAAATGCTCGGCTTTTCAAGTGTCAGTGTTTATAAGGTGAAATAAAGCCTTGTCTGTCAGAAATAAATTAACAGTGTGACAGTGATGTACTCAGTGCCCTGTTTATTGCACTTCTCAGCTGGCTCCTCCCATTGTGTTTAACACACAGAGCTGGTGAAGCTGTAGGGTGATTTTCTGACATTACTCAACAAGATGGTTTTCACTTCATGCACAACCAGTGCTAGTTTTACACTTGGTTGGGTTTTTATAGCCTTGACCCCAACCCGCCATACCCCATCACTGCACGTCATTCTCGATGTTGCAGAGGTACAATGAAATGACATAACAACCCCGGGCAGCCAGTCGGAAGCAGCCAGGCCCGCCGGGTTGCCACCCTCTCGTCGGGATCAGACCATCCAGCCAAAGAGCTTAAGAGTCAAAACACATGAGTGACGGCGTCTGATGTACACATGTCACTGTATGTGTCCTTAACCGCATGTGACTGGCGAGGAGCATGCAGAGGGAGTAATAGCTATACTGTAGAGAAACGGCAGGGCCTAGAAAAACGAGGAGAGACGGAAAGGAAGAAGGGGAGAGAGGTCTATTTATAGAATGCCAATGATTTTCGTCAACCTGTATTGCTGCTGCCTGAAACATGGTATTTTTCTCTGTAAAATGTGGTGTTGGGATGAGGCGATTTTTATTGCACAAACCATATCAACCTCTACAGAAAGCAATAAAGTCACATTTCTATTATTGGTACACAATGTTTTTCTCCCCTGAAAAAAACTAATATTATTATTATTTGACTGTACCTGCAATCGTAGAAGGTGGTATTATTTCAGCATACATTTTGCCTCCCAACTCTATTTCCTTTAAGTATCTACCATACAGGATGCAATCATCACATGGTTGAACATCTTGATGACATCAACAGACTATATATGCTCCAACAGTCGTTTTCCATCTGTGTTTTACACAAGAGACACTCAAGCGCACAGTTGCATCAAAATAAAGTAAAATCATACGGTACTAATCAACTCGATTATTCATCTATCTTTTGAGATGACTTTACGTGCTTCAAGACGACAGCACTGAAAAAGAAAATGTATTTTGAATGACTTTAAAAGCTCTGTCATGTGGAAAGAATTAACTTTCTTGTAAACCTATTAAACATCAAAGGAAGGGGATTTTTTTCTTCTTCTGTGGAACGAGAGACAGGCACATAATGGCATTAGTCGTCCAACAATTTATGTTAAAAGATTTTTACCGGAGAGGTACCTACATTCAAAAAGGGGGATAATGGCATTGGGCGAATAGGTTGATGGGTCCACATGTAAATGAGAGAAGGCTAAATGGAGTGAAGGAAATGGACATAGTGATGATGTTTATCGCTGGGGAAGGGGACATCATTACGCACCTTGTTAAGCCCTGCAAGCAATGCTGCGTGGATGTAATTACCCATTTAAATGAGTTTCCCGCAGAGTTGTTCTTTTATTTCTCAAATTAAACTCTGGCAAAAATACCATCACTGAAATCCAGGTCCCAACATACAGGAAGTTAACAAGTGGTTGACCATCAATAAAATGGATTTAATAAGACATTTTGAAGCTTCATATGCAGCCTTTCATTTCTTGCAAAGTTTGAAACCCCTACAGTTTTTAATGTAAAGCAAAACAAAGGTGGCAACATCTAGTAAAGCCAAACAGATCTCAAGGAAAGGAAAGGACAAGGAAAGGCTCCAGGAGAATAATACAATAATAACCCCATCTCTCATTAATGCAGATTTTGCTGCCTGTGGTTGACAATGCCTGTAGTTACATTAATTTAGGAAAGAAAAGGTCAAGTTTAAAAACACAAATCCTAAGACTTGTTATATTCAGGAGTGGAATCTATTTGCCGTGGAAGTTCACAATAGCATTCGCTCTGTCGTATCCAGTGTATGTCAAGACGAGTGTGCTCGGCTCCGTCCCTCTGGCTCAGAAATATTCAAACGGAATCATTTGTACAATGTGTATTGACATGCCGTGTAAGAAAACGTCAACTCTTCAATGTATTTGTCCAATCAGCCTCCACTGTGGGGTTTTCCTTTTTTCTTTTCTCATCTGTTGTGGAACAACAAAACCAGAATGTTTTTCACCAAGTAAACGAAGCAAGGAAAAAGTAATAATAATTGTCTAGTAATGACCAATATGATTTGAGTTTTGCCGAAAACTAATTTCATCCAAAAAGCTCAGAGGAGAAAAGGTATTGATTAAAATGGTTATCAGACCTTTTTTAATGTACTTCTTAGCTTACCCTGAGGTTACCAGACTTGTTGCCACATTGTTAACAGAGTTCCCAGGGCTTTCTGCTGAGTGCTGATGCAACACGTTTTGAGTGACAGGGAGATGTGGGGGTTTGGGTTCTGTGGAACATAACAATACAATACTCTGTGAAAGAAAACTTTTCCATGCAGCCAGCTCTGACACCAGGGAAGAATGACCTTTCCAAGTGTCCTGTTTTTTTGTGCCTAAAACAAAGAGGGAGCAGGAGGATGTTAGTTAGCATTTCCCCCATCACATTAAATGTCAACTTCTGCATGCATAATTGCAGTATGGAAAGGAGGAAGACTTCTAGTGGACCAATTTACTGGTAGATAGATGAATCCTGAGCTTAGTTATTCACTGCATTGCAGACATTGCCACCATACTTTGTGTCGCCTGCTCACACTCTACTGTCTTTATTTTGGGATCTGTATTTTGGCACATGGCTTTACAGTAATTGCAACATCGAGTGAAACTTAATTCAGCGGGACACAAAAGAACTTTGTCACATGTCTACCTTTTTAAAGAATTTCAAGACGGCAGAGCAGACAAAAGGGACCAAACCTCATTGTGTTACACACACACACAAATGTTGCATTAAACCTTTGTTGTGTTTGCTCCAGTGGTTGAGCAGTCTTTCCAGTTTCTCCCCTCCTTTCATTTCAGTAAATTCATACAGCGCTTGGGTTTTCTAGACATAAACCTGGATGCGCATTAGGGAGCGCATGTATGGGATGTTTGATGAGCACAGAGACTGTTGGCAGGCGAGCCACTATAGCGGCAATATCGGCCGCCTCGGAGCCATGCAGCAGCATGGCTAGAGGAGCAGCAGGGTAGCGTAATTGTGCATTGTTCATCCACAGAACAGAGGCAGAGCATGTAATGAGCTGTAGCATTTTCACCCAGCCAGCCTAATGGGCTATGACCGAGTGTAGGCCTCTCCGAGCCCTCGTGTTCCCTCTGCCCTGTGTGGCCAGTGTCTTGGGCCTCTTCTTTTCTTTTTCTCCCATTCTCCTCCTTTTCTCTGGCCGATCAACGTCAAACCATTCCTTCACCCCTGTTATCCCCCTCCTTTATCTGCTCCCCGACCCATTGTCCCCCTGTCTGAGGAGATGGTGGGACCCCTAATGTGTTCTATGTGTGGCTCCTTTTCTCATTCATGATGTCTGTAAAGCTCTAAGCAGTCAGTCTGATTCAGGCTGACATAAATCAGAATAGCTCGTTGATTGAGCGCCGTGTGCAATGTGATTACATTAAAAACCCGAACACAGAATACAAATAAAAGTTCAGCGGTAGAATTTGCTGATGTTAGGTGTAGGGGATTTGTTGCTGGAAGTCTGCTTATTTTTCTATCAAAGGCTGTTTTGCATTTTGATTATCTAGTTTTCCTGAAAGCAATCCAGGTGGGCCTGTTTTGCTTGGGTTTGTTTTCCTGGGATTAGGGCTTTTCAGAAAATGGCCCTGGCCTATTATTTATGTTCATATCTAGTTTCTAGGGAGGCGGGAAACCATGTCTTTGCTCAAGTGATACCAGGTCAAGTTGCAAAGACAAGAATGTGTGCCAGGGAATAGATTAGAAATCCACTCTGGGCTGAGCTCGGAGGATGAAAACACGACTAATGATAATAGTTATGATTGCCTTGCAAGGGAATTGATAACGACTTCACCCGCCTCTTTGTGCTCTCTTATGGCATCAGAAAACAATATTCGGGGTTCAGTCAGTGTCTGGCTGTAGAGCACAATGGGATGTCAGTTTTGACTTTCCCCTCACGTCCACCGTTTGACATACCACAGCATAGACAGCCCAGTTAATGAATGAAAAGCTCTCGGCCTGCAGTGTCTGACTGCTCAGAGTGCAGTTCTTGCCCCAGTAACCGCCATTGTTCAAGATTACTCTCCTGTACCTGTTCTCTATTTGAGAGCCTTTCCCAGTTCATTCTTATGGGGAGCCAGTGAGAAGGGAGGGCAGAATCTGTATGCTTGTTAAAGGGAAAATTGCATACAATCTTTGCTTTAATAAGAGAGGTTGACCGCTCTGTCGGGGAGCACGGCAGGAGGGTCACTGGAGCTGAGTTTTAGCGCCCTTATCTAGTTCAGGGATTGTTACATCAAAGGACTGTTCTTGTGTCGACAAATGTACTCGCTCAGGGGACCATGAGCACACTTAAAACACTAGAACCTTTTCTGTGAACCATTAGGGAATATTAATATGAATCATAAAAAAACATTGGACATTATGGAAATGAACTTATTACATTTTTTAATGACAGTTAGATAAGAAGGTTGCTCCGTGATGTGTTTAGCCTAGCTTAGCATAAACAATGCAAGCAGCGGGAAACGGTTAGCTTTCCAAAATGGTGAAATTGTTTATATTTCAATATTTCTGGAAAGCCTCTTACTTTTTGTAATGTGCTAATTTCAGTATTGAGCTTTAGCTATGCTGGTATGCAGATTTCTCTCCTTTTGACAGAACAAGGCTAGCTGTTTCCCCTTGTTTTAAGTGTTTAGCTAAGCTAAGCTAACTGTCTATTGGCTCCAGCTTCATGTTTGACTTGCATATATGAGAGTGGTATCAATCTTCACATCTGATTCTCAGCAAGAAAGTGAATGCATTTCCCAAAATGATAAATTATTCCTTTAATGTTGTTGGGTAAATGCATGTTTTTCTTGTTTACATTTTTTCTTGTAGGAAAAAAATAGGATACAGTCTTGGCTTTGTTTTTTCAGTATCAGGCCAAAATGTCGCTGCTCCATTTATTGTTTATGTGCAATAGGACAGCAGACAAAATACCAAGGGTGGTGGGGGAGGACTGACATGGGAGTTGGTGTTCTGACTTTTCATTTGTTTGCTACCCAGTAATGATTATTTTAGCCTCTAAGCCCCAGATTTGGCCTTGTTTTGCTATGGGAAGCAGCATCAATGGGGACAGAGCAGCCTTGCCCTGGCTGAGAAGCTTGTCTGTGGCTAAGCTGGTTGGCAACGAGAGTCAGGTACACGGCACGGAAGACATTTTGAGTGCAGTCACAGGAGGTCAGCTGGGAAGTGAAAGGGGAGAAAAAGGCAGAACATTCAGTTTAGGTGAGGACTGGTCGAGATTTGCTTCTGAATTACGTACGTGTGTTCGCCTGGTGGCTAAATTAGAGCATTTTCTAATTATAGACCTTCATCGTTTGCCTTGTTAGTAATGCTGGTAACAAGCCAGTCGCCAGCTTGCATGAGCAACTCCAGAAAGCTGACTTTTGGTTTAATTTGGAGGACTAGCTATAATCCAGACTAAATCCCTTAAAGCTGAAGCCCCCTCCCTCCCTCAATGTTGGATTACGGGAGTGTCTTTAAAAGGATAAGGACCTGCTTATCACTGCTTCCCTCAACACTTGTTTGGGTCTTCAGATGTGGGGGGAGGACGGTTCATCGTCACCCAACGTGGCCGGTGCGGATACGAGTCGGGGATTAGGCATTGGACGACTGAGATCAATGATAATCACAATTTATGGTTTTTAAACCCCCGCATTCACAAAGGCATATGGATCTGAGCACATGCCTCTGCTTCCACCCCAATGATTTTTATCAGTAAATTGAGTCTAACTGAATGAAGCGGCTAAATCAGATGTCCTGCAGCACTTTGTGCTTGTTGCCTCTAATCATTTTCACATGGACATTTATGAACTGTTTGACACAAAATGGCTCCAGCCTTTGTTGCAGAGAAAGTATGGATCTGAAACCACATGAATACCACGAATCCCCTGTCAACGATAAACTGATCAAAGCTACAATAACAGAAAATTGCAATTTGCCTAATTTTAAAATGTTGTCGATTTATATCAATTTTCACAAATTAAGAATAGTAGACAGCAAATGGACCATCTCAATTTTTAGTGTCAGTGGTGGTGCTGATAATCACTGAAATAACATTGCCGTTAAAGCATCATATTACTGTTTTTACATGTTTTTTTCCACCAAGTTTGACATTTAGTTGTGTTTGCCAGGCATTCAGCAGAGACAAGAATCAACAAGATTAAGAAATAGTTCGACACATAACCCTCAGTAAAACTACAACTTTTACTCCTTAGGTTTTGAGGTTTTAACCAAAGATATAACATGTTATGTCTCATTTCCACTACATGGCTCGACTACTATCCACAACTTAAGTTATAGAAAACCAAGAATCATTGAGTAGAAATGCTGCTTTAGTCTATTAATGAGCTGTAGAGGTGCTGGTAGTTGGATTTGATCTCCTTGCACATAGGCTAGCTGTTTCAGGTCTTCATGCAAAGCTAAGCTAACCGTCTCCTGGCTCAGATATGAGTGGTACCAATCTTCTCATCTAAGTCTCTGCAAGAAAGTGAATTATCTTATTTCCCAAAATGTCAAACTATCTTTTTAATACTGCACGGAAATTAATGCAAACCATGAGCTGCCTAGAGGCCAGGAAAACAAATGCAAACATCTAAAACAGAAACAGCAATATTTTGACTGTAATGTAAAGTACTCC
Source organism: Pholis gunnellus (assembly GCF_910591455.1). Taxonomy (NCBI): domain Eukaryota; kingdom Metazoa; phylum Chordata; class Actinopteri; order Perciformes; family Pholidae; genus Pholis; species Pholis gunnellus. Next base: position 17,805,037 of record NC_136537.1, read on the forward strand.
ATTTGTAATAAATGAGCTAAAACATGCAAATCACTGATTTGTTAAGCAGCTGTTGCACGGTTCATGTGCTATTGACAAAGATGGGCGCTATATATATATATATATATATATATATATATATATATATATATATATATATATATATATATATATATATATAAGGTTTATACCAACAGTTTAACCTGTTTGTGTCACTCACTGCTAATGAAGTGTTGTTGGGAGTGGGTGAGGTGGGGGGTGGGGGTGTTGCAACAGGGGAATAGAGACCAATCTAGCACACATCGGCATATGTGTTGTTTGAGATGCTATATTTGTGTGTCTGTCTCATTGGGGTGTGGTGGTGGTGAGGTGAGGGAGCGGAGGGAATTTCTGGTGGATCCAGGCTGTGAACCCTGAGCTCTCCTCTCGGGAGTTACAGAGAGAGTCGAGCCACATGGGGGGGAGGGGAAGGAGCACAGAAATAGAAGTACCTTAGTGTTAGTACTTGTTTACGTCAGTGTCAACATTTTTGACTCAGCTCATTAACCTGTGCGCCTGGGTGAAGCAACACATCTCTGTCTCTCTCTCTTTCCCTCAACTAATAACAATAACTGAGGGTAGGCATGAACACATTAAACTCGAGCTAATGAACAGATGCAACACCAGGGTGACGGGGCAGCTCTCACACCTCAAAGGCAGCCAATCGATTTCATCTGATACCAGTTCACAGATACACCCTGTAGCACTCTCCTCAAATCTAATCATGGATCCATTTAAACTACGTTAGCTGGGAGTCTACTTGCCATTAAAATGGGTTTTCAATTCCTATTATTTTGAGAGCATTGGTTAAAAAATGAACCGAGTGCAGAGGTAAAGTCACGACCATACGTCTTCCGTCTCTGAAATATGGAAAAGGATTAGATCATCACATCTCGTTCATCCGAGCTCCCCCCTTCTCTTTTTGCTCCTCCTCTCTTCCTATTACCCATGCAGCCAGCATCCTCTCTAAATTGTTTTGCATGACCTTTGCTACTGTAGCTCTAATTATTACCATCACACTGGCCCTGTAAGGCACACAGCTAATTATATTGGATTTATCTGAAGGGACATTGGTGCCATTCTTATAGGCATGTCTTGGCTACCGTCAGGGCAGGTGATCTAAACCCAGAATAAGGTTAATTTGGGTAATACTGTAATAGTAATTAGAGTCACAATAATTACAAGCATGGTTGTAATAACAATGAAGATGAGGTTATTGGTAATAGGGGTCCAAATTAACTCGCTACACATATGCAATACATTATGTAATTGAGAAGAACGGCGTTGCCAAAAAAGAGAGAGGTTGAGAAGTGCAGTGCAATATGCATAATGACATTATTACTGAGCCAGATTGTTGCCGTTTCCTCTGAATCTATGTTTGACAGTGGTAGTTGAAAGATGTGTTTTCAAAGGCATTGTGGGATTACCCGTGAGTGTAGGTACCAGGACCTCTAGTCATTGCATCCCATAAAGAGTTGTTACTAGAGGAAGCGATATTTTTCAAAGCTCCAACATGAATGAAGAGGGGCAGTTGGAGCCGTCTTTTGGCTGGCGGGCAACTCGTGTAATGAGCCTAAGAGGGTTCCAATTATTCCACTTGCGATCAAAAAGGAGAAGGAGATTACTTCTCTTGCTTTTTTTCTTTGACATTTTGCACAGTAACATCTTTTGATAGGGGCTGGGGGAGAGAGGAAAAAAAAAAAAAAGAGATTGCTAGTGAGTGCCTGATAGTCTTGAACAGGCTCCAGCAGGACAGTCCTTCCTGTCTAGCAGAGACAAAGCTGTGCTTTTGCAGCTCACACATTTTTTTCTTTATTTGTGGGAAGTTTTTGTAATAAAACTACTTTTCCCAGTGCATGGTACATTAGCTTTCTCTCAGACCATGTCACCTGCACAAGACAGAAAGGGAGCTTTCACATGACCGCAGGCTTTGGCTGATCGCTGCCATATTTTTCCACAGAGCTATTGTAAATTGTGAGGAGGCATGCTGGGTACTCACTCACTCACTCACTGCAGTTATTTCCTTCTGCTTCACAGTGTAAGTCATGTTCCACACAATACATTGGGGAGCTAAATTATTCAATTGTGTGCAGATTTTGTCCTCTCCCTTTCATTTATTAAATTCCCAGATTACAAGTAAAAGCACATTAGAGGCCTGGCGGTAACTAAAAGGATTTCTCCGCTATAGGATATCAAACTGTATCAGCCTTGGAGAAATAAACAAAAGACAAATAATATTATGTACCACTGCACTGAGACAAAGAGAACTCCAATCTGCATCACCACAGATAAACATCCACCCCTAAGATATGTTCTTGGTAGATAACAGCTTAGTGTGTGTGTTTGCAACACTCACAAACAAGAGACACGCAAGAGCACAAAGCAGAGCTTTGATGAGCACAAAAAAATACTACATGTTGTTTATGGTTGCAGAACAAAAGGATTTAAGGTCTTCAACTTCAAGAAACCAAGCTGTGGAAAGGTGGATGCAGGGTTGAAGATGCATTTCAATTGGATAGATTTGACTTCATAACAACGACATAATTAGGGGGGAAACAAGATATGTCCGTGTGTGTGTGTGTGTGTGTGTGTGTGTGTGTGCCTGTGGTCTGGGAATACAGTGCCTTGCCTTCCCCTGTGAATCCACTGCAGGGGTAGGCGGCAGAGATCCACCGTCTGTTGCTGTTTTCCACGACCCTGTATATCCCCCCGCAGTGAAAAACGATGTTTGCCCCCAAAGACGACCCTAATACAAATTAAATTAAATGAAGTCAGTGCGGCTAATCCCTGTGTGTTTCAGCAGCTGAAACACACCCCCTCCCTCACGAGTGAGTGGGTCAAGCCCGCTGCATCTGGCCCCCTCTCCACTCGCCCTGCTCTCAAGCTGCTCGGCTCCCGGTCCCTGACGGAGACGACAGCAGGCCCCGCTCCGACTTTTTGCCCCACTGACACTGTACCGCGTGTGTGTGTGTGTGTGTGTGTGTGTGTGTGTGTGTGTGTGTGTGTGTGTGTGTGTGTGTGTGTGTGTGAACATGTGTGTTCCACTGTAAATCTGTGTTGCGTTATTCCGTGACAGTGTTTATTCCCTTTTGCTTGTTTTGCCTTTGTGCCTGTGTGCCTGCATGTAAGCATTTCTTCAAGAAAGATTTATTTTTGTTTGCGACCGGTTTACACAGTTTCTCATTTTTAGCTGGGGTTTAGATTTCTTTTGTTGTCGTATATTTACTTTAAATATAAAATAAAGAGGATTCACACGTCCACATCACTCAGACAAAGTACTAAACAACAATGTAATGGAAAACAAACCGTAGCGTCGGACCACTTAGTGTTGGATGTTGTTTTGTTCTCCCTGTGCCCTTATGGCAGCCTGTCACAGTCCTGTTAACAAGCCGGATTTAAGTGATGATGTGCAAGCACCTAATACTCTGCTGTCAATCCGGACGGTGCTGACAGCTGCCTAGAAAGACCATCCCAAATATTAGCAACAGATGTGATGCATATTCAAGCACCAGCAAACAGGATCAAAAAGCTAACTAGGCTTCCATAGCTGGATCACTGATAGGAGTAGCCTTGTGTGACGCTAGCTAAAAGATCTCGTATGCCCATCTGTTCAATAAAAAGCCCCTTTCTGTGATACGTACTTTGGCATCGAGCCCAATCGTCCACCCCTGATTTGTGCACCAGCTCTGATTTGCGAGACAAAGTGCACCGACTGAGTTTTAGCAGCTGGTGTAAACCGATATTGTGTTTAGGGGGTTGTGGGTTAGGAAGGCGGGTTGCTTTTTGATGAGCTGGAGTACATGTTTGTGTGTGTGTGTGTGTGTGTGTGTGTGTGTGTGTGTGTGTGCGGTGCGGATCTGAGCACCTGCACACATGCCCTTTTGAAAAGCTCCGTCACCCCTCCATCCAGCCAACACGCAGTGTAAACACGGTTTGTTTGAGCGAGTGGCCTGGGGTAGTTGGATTAATGAGCGCTGATGAAGTTCCACTTGTGTCCTGGGTGCTGCCTCCCTATTTGCTGGAGTGGCTGCGATGTGGTAGCGTGTCTGGAGGCGGTGACTCATTCCCTTTACCCAGTGTCAGATTAAGGCATGTCAATAAACAGACCCACTCAATCCATCTCCGAGTGACTGCATCCGCTCACGGAGCCTCCCAGTCTGTAATGAGCTGCTGCAAATCTCCATCCAACTAAAATGTCTGGAAAGATGCCTTGTCACAGTGAGTGAGAGAAAAAGAGAGAGGGAGGGAGACGGAGAGACCACAGCAGCACCGATGTGATGTGTCTGGCAGCCACCTTTTAAGCTGCTAAGAGAAAAGGCACCAGGCGTCGTGCTCCACCATGTTGTGGAGCGCAAGCTGATCAGCTCTGCCCGCAGATTCCTCTTTTCTGTCGTCCTCGTGTGTTTTGAGTTAATCGAAAATGTATTCTAAGTTTACTGATTTCAAAAGTGACTCAAAAGTTATGCTGTTTATTCAGTCACTGCTCTCATGTAAGCATTTAGGGGGGAAATGTGTTTACATAATCTGCAGTGTCTCTCAATGTTTATTTTTAAGGCCCTGCCCTGGGGAGGTGGGAGAAACCTTTGGGGATTCCTTGTGCACTCAGTTAGCATGCTCCCCCCCCAACACTGGCTAATATAGGGCACAACTGAGAAACAGAAGACGCTGTCTAGTAGTTTTCTTCTAGAAATTGAATGGCTGTTAAAAACATATGTTTGTAGTGCTTATTCCCAGTGGTTCCTGGAAACAATTAAACTACCTGGATTAGATGTTACACTCAACATTTCCGGAGTCTGTTAAAAAAACACTACCTACCTCTCTCATGTGGCGCCGTACAAACATGAATGGATTTTGGGATGAGAGTGAGTGTGAAAACTTTTCGGTCTGACATCCAAATTAAAGAAAATCCCTCAAGACTTGCCTAAAGGGGAAGTGCCTGCTATTTGAGTTTGATTTGGCTCCACGGGCTTTAAGGAAAGTAAGCCGATTTCTTTAAGGAAACAGCCGCGATAGTCAAGTCTTTTTCCTCCCTCCTGCCTTTTTACTATGCAAAACCGTGAGTCGTAATCTCATAGAGACACTCTGGTTTTCTTTCTGACTTGGAGATGGAATAAGTCTGGAAAAACATGCAGACCTGAACGCTGAACAGGTGTTAGATGAAGCTCCATCCAGCCTTGTGTGCCTGGCGAAGCAGTAGACGCCTATTTATTCTAAGTGGACACCATAATTCCCATCTGAAAGGATTAAAAGCACCACCCATGTCTCTAAAGACAAAGACAAAACAAAAACACAGACCCCGGGAACCCGCACAGCCACCAACAGTTTGAAACATGTTGGTCCTGAGCGGTGATTCTCTGGTAAGACAACAGCTCTGACTTAAGCCTCTTTAGCGTCAGCCGACTCCGCTGGAATGCAGACGTCTGCAGAGAGGGCCTATTATTTAAAATCTTTTCATCATGCTGAAAGGGAGGGAAATAGCTTTGACGTTGAGAAGTTCATGAATAATGAATGTTGTTTCTATCAATGTATGTATAATTAATCACATCTCTACTAACTGGACTTCTGTGGAGCCTGTAGGCCTGAGTGACATGGAGACTGGTCTGGACTGTTGTCTCTGTTTCAGAATAAAAGGCAGCCGCATTGTCTTCTGCAGCTTCCTCTGTGGGGGTGATGCACAGGTGGAACAAGCAATAGCTTTAGTACTTTGGCTCTTTTCCTCGCTTTATGAGAGCAGGGGGTGATTGTTTTTGTTGGAATGAGCAAATATTTGTTCAATTTCACACGGAAAGGCAAGAGAAATGAGGAGGAAGTGCCAGCAGGAAGTAATATTGTGTTTACGAATCTGTTTCATTGTGAAGCTGGTATTTAGTTTGCTCAAACAATACTCGACACCTAACACATCTGGTCAAGGACACAATTGACCTCATAATAGCCCTCAATTCACCCAGTTGTAGTCTTTTTTGTGACCATTCACAAAGACTGCAGAGATGTACAAGCTACAGCGGCGCAAGGGAGCTTTTAAAAACCTTTTTACCACAGAATCACTCACTTTCAAAACATGATTGATTCCCAAATGGGCTTCTGGGTTTGGGGTGAATTGATGGGTGATGAAGTGAAATGATGCAGAGAATGTGACAGGTTATTTGTCACACATGTGCCCTTCTGTCACAATTGATTGTGTATAATTTGAGTTTGCAGGGGAGCCAGTTGATATTAAATGGTAACAACTCTCTGTATTCATCACGGCAGGCCCCCTTTAGCAGGCAGAAATAGAAAATGTAATCTCATCCACAACCATGGCTGTGCCTCAGGCACTCTTTCACCCTTTTTACCGCTGATCCTCCCTTAGGGGCCCTGCCCTCTATAAAGGAAGAGGGAAATCTATAATCTAGCAGATGGCAGGGGATCTATGGGAAATTCTATAATCGGGAAGAAGGTGGTGATGATGGTCTTCGGGGTAGAGGGCAGAGGGGTGGAGGGTTACGGCCAGCTCACAGGCCAAAGAGCGTCTCTTCTGTCTCCCATAAATAAACAACATATAAACTGAGCAGGTGCCTTGGTGGTCTGTGTCTTCGTCATGGCTGTCATACAGACCGAATGTGAGCTGCTCAGAGGTGCTGCTGGGTGCAGACCCAGAGGCGAGGTGGTTGGGCGCCAGCTCAGCCCTGCGAGTCAGGGATTGTCGGAGCCGTGCTTTTGTAGGGAAGCAGAAAGAGAGAGTCTGTGTGTGCAAGAATGTGAATGTGCAAGAGGCTCAAAGTGAAGCATTTCTTTTCATAGTCAGAGTGTACAGGATGAGAAAGTCACCCGCAGACACACGCAAACAAACACACACACATACTCCTCTGCATCCTCACTGCAAAATTACATGAGGTGAATACATCTGTAAACAAGCAGTTTCAGACACTAGCCATCCTTCATCTCGTGGAGTTTTTTTTTTTTTATAATTTCCTCCTTTCTTACTTCTCTTTTACTTTATCACAACCAAACCTAGGTAATGAAGCCTTTTTATTTAAAAATTGCTGCTGGCCTTTAAAGCCCCTGCATCTCTCCCTCTCCCCATCTCTCCCTTTTAGCAATGGGATATCAATAACAAGGCGCATTGTGTGTAACGTTTTCTTCCGCGACCGAGGGGAGTCTGCGAGCGAGCTGCAGCAACACTAAACGAAGACTGAGGCACAACCTCAAGACTGCTCGAACGCAGAATGAAGCGGCAAAATTCGATCTGACAGTTTTAATTGATTCTGTCTAGTCTTGTTCTGTATTTTCAAACTGTGCATTTTAGTGTGGCAGAAAGAGCATTTTGTTTCCGCAACAAACGTGGCTTGATGTTTTTTCGTCAGCTAAATTGGTGACATTAAAGAGTCGCATCCATGACAGACATGAAACGCTCTCTCCCGCAATCAATCCTTCTTCTTTTAGATGCTCAATTATTTTAGACACAGTCTTGTACAACCTGCCCCGCCCTGCTTTAAATACCTTCTGTTTTTAAGCAGTTTAACTCACATCTGATGCATAAAGTGTATCTCAAATGTTTACTTTGCTTAAAAGATATGACTGTATGCGTCTGTGGCTAAGCAAGGTTTTATCTTGTAATTTAGTAAACGGCAATTATTCCAGACAAAGATACAGCCTGGCAAAGACTGCTTATCTTTTTCAAAACCGTATGTTATCAGTGCATGTCGCTGCATCTGTCCATATTTTTCTAGCTTGCTTCCCTGTTTAAATGTTATTCTGTGCTACATCAGCCTCAGTAATACATACAGTAGGGCAGCTGTGTGACTTCTTTTTTTTCCCTCTCCTATCTGTGTGACATCTGCCGAACTTGTCGGGTGTTTACTGGTATAACAACTGGTGTCTTCACTCCCCACCCCTCCTCTTCTCTCTGGTGCTCCCCATGCCCCCACGCAATGAATACACTTGCATCCAGACTACAGAACCAATTGTCACGCTGGGAGGAAGGCAAATCAAATCTTACGGCAGCAACTAGGCGAAGAGATTGCTTTTCCTCTCAGTGGCAGAGAGGCGAGCCCATCGTCCCTGTGACTCGGGTTTTACTGGAGAGAAAGGTGCAAAGGGTGAAAAGGGGAAAGCTGCTGGGCTGAAGCAGCCGGACCGCAAGGCTCCCGCAGGTCAAGTCTCACCCATTTCCTCCCCTTCACCTTCTCTCTCGCTCTCTCCACTCTCTTTCCACTTCCCTCCCCACTCACCCCGACACTACCTATCCGTCACCCAGCGACAGCGGGGGACTACAATCCTCCCTCCAGTCCTCCAGATGAAACGGAACAATAATTATGGGGATAGAGTGGCTCTAGCCGCCAAACTGGGGCCGCTCAGATCACAACAACACATTGTCCAACCTGATTAAATAGCCATTTGTGGCGTCCTCGCTGTAGTTAAGCAGTCCTCATCCTCTTGCCTGAAACTTGACCTCCCAGCAAGACGTATTGACATATCCTCCAATTTGAGGTCGGTCAGAAATGTGGGGGAAGACATTACATTTCTTTACAGGAAGCCCGGGCTAATGCATCCGATTCTCCCTCAGAATAGGCACCCGACTGACTCACCAATGCCCAAGGTTGTGCCCTCACATGTTGAGTGTTTGTTTATTTCCCCTGACAATTTGATAAATAGAGGGAATGTTGATTCCGCCACCTTGGAGTAACAAGTAGCTGTTGTGTTGAACATGAGCTATAGAGGAAGAAATAGCGAAGCAAAAGCATTGAATACTGTGAGGAGTCTCTTTTGGTTTTACCTACTACACACTTAAGAGCGCTCCATGTAAAAACCCTGAGAGGGAATTGCATTATGAAGAGTACAGTTCCATTTCTGGACTGGAACAGCTTGAGAGCTGGCCGGGGCATGCTGCCTTCCTCTCCAGGCTGTGCTTACACAGAACCTGCCATCCAAACCAATTACAGGCTGCAGCCAGAGTGACATTCACAAGAAATTTTCTATCTTGTCTTTTAAATGAAGTTTTCCCATGTTACTCATGCCTTGCATTTTCATTAGTCTCTCACTGGATGCGCAGCCACTGTTGGAGAGGAGGTCGTTTAATGCACGGTCACTGTGACCAAAGATGAGCACAGGAGAACACAAAAGATATGCATGTACAGTAGATTTTGTAGTAGATATTAATCAACATCAACACATGATCTATGATAGAAGCGTTGTATGTATATATAAATCTTTTAAGAGAAGGTTCTTTATTCTTTGATAAAACGTGTGTATGGCATGATTCAGAAAGTCATGACGTAGTATGTGTTAATCATTAATTAATAACCAATCTGAGTTGCAGTGTGTTGCCACTGCAGTTACCTTTGATATTTAATGGAGTCAAGCTGAACGGGAACAAAAGGAGTCAGGGGTAATACAAGAGAACAAACATGGTGTGCTCCAAATTAAGAGCTAATAATAAAATGTTAATTAAATTCCTTTTTATGAATTATCCTCTCTGTATTAATGAGTTAAAGTTTAATAAGGGGTAAATGGTAAAGGGAGACAGAATGATGCTAACCTTCAGTGCAAACACATTGCATCATAATTTAGCAAGCCCCAATCAGAGGCCTGCCCTTGCATTGTTGCCTATCATTATACAGACTTCCTGCAAAAATAATTAGGAGTAAAGAGGGTGAGAAGGCAAACAATAGCTTATCTCCTAATGATTGAAGGTAGACCTTATATGCACCTTTGAGGATACTAAAATATAACTACATCTCTGAAATACATACAAGTTCCTTAAAGTTCAGAGCAAATAAGCAGCATCAGTCAGATAATAATGCCGCACAGCATATATGTTGTCTTTGAAGCCCTGAGTAAATGGCATCAATACCACAAACCTAAACAAACAAGGACATGTATTTGGTTGCATTAACAAGCTCTTCCATTTTTCATAGACTGGTCATGGGAGCTATTTGTCAGAGGTAAACACCGCACATTGGCTCCTGTGGTTTGCCGGCATCACTTTTATTTATTTATGTATTTTTTTTAAAAGAGATCCAAGAAGACGGGGACTAATGTTTGACATTTCCGCCGCTTCCCTCGTCCTTACTGCTCCGACTCCTCGGCATTGTGGATTCACTTCCACGCTGACGCCGAAAAAGTTCAAAATGTTCAACCCCATTAACATCTAATAAGGAGGGTGCGCGCACAGTCGCATCTTGAGTTTAAATCCAAATCTGTTTGGTCACCATGTATGACAGCTGTGCCGGGCCGCTGCTACCTCAACAGCAGTGTCAAATGTGTAGCTCACTTGATAATCAGCAACTGTGCTCCAGTGCCTGCATTAACCTTCCTTATCATAGGGGTGACTTTTTTTTTTTCAACAGGGCTTTGATATCGGTTCTCTAGACTTCCCTCGGAAGTCTGCCATTGACTCTCAGCTTTTTATCAGGATACAGTATCTGCGCCGTGGAATTTTAAGTGAAGGCTCTGCTTTCTTTCTGCAGAAAACACCTGCATCTTATCAAAGTTTGTCGAAAGGGTCGTATCCTGGCTTTTCGCAGGACTGGGGAAGTCCTTTGAGAGGCTTTGATACCCTTTGGCCCCCTGACATCTTAACAAGTGTGAGTAGAAGCTTGGCAGATGCAGGAGGGGCTACCTGCTCAGTGTACACTAACTCCTCTGTCCATGTGCTCTTACTCGACATTCTCCTTGCTAAATAAATGTTGGAGAGACAAAAGAAATGAATGTGGGTGCCTTTGAACTGTGTTCTCTAATGTGGGTCAGAGATCTATCACATGCATATTCTAAAAGCCTTTTCATCTGCAATTGCGGAGTTAAGATTCCCCTGGTACACTTTTAATTTCATCTACTTCTCTTGCAGTTATTTATTTAATATTTCCACATTAATGTCTTCTCAAACATGGTAAAAGTGAAGAGTTCAGAGAAGGAAAAAGAAAGGGGAAACTTTTCTTCTCCCGCTGTCTGCATGATCGCCTGTCCGTCCTAATGACTCCATTTTAAAGACGGCGGGCTGACCGGCAGCGGAGGGATGGAGCAAGGGATCGAGAGCGGGGAGGGTGAAGAGGAGACGAGAGGCTGCGCTCGCTGCAGCACTCTCCTCAGCTCTCAACTCGCAGTCAGCCTCTCTGTGTGTGTGTGCTTTGAAAGAGAATAGGACTCAGCCCTTTGAAAGTCGAGGCAGCTCACCGGGGCCTTTGTGGAAAATAACATTTCAACTGAAAGCCAATTACTGCTAACATTATTTTGGTTGCTTCCATTATTAAAAGTACCTCTCTCTGTTGCCCCCCATCATCCCTCAACCACAACCCCCACCCCACCCACTCACCCCCCACCCCCTACATCCTTGTGTTGCAGACGGAGAATTATTCCATTGACTCCAGTTACGTGAACAGCAGAGCCCACCTCATTAAAAGGTATGTGTTGATTAGGAATTGTTACCAGCACCTCGTTACCGTCGTTATCTGTAATTGTTTTATCTAATGAGTGCACAGCTACCGTTGCAGCAGTTTGCATGTGCTCCTGTATGTTTTCCGTTTGGTATAATTGCAGTGAGATGATAAGATTTGGGGATAAATAGCATTACTCCGTAGTGCGTTTAGTAGACATTTGTTGAAACGAGCCACAAACTTATTAGATAACACACAGCAGCAGAATAAGCAAGTAATGATTTTCATATTTACGGATAACCTTATTACTTTCCTGTAATTCGCTTCATTTGGCAAAAACATCTGGCTTAAACTGCATCAGTTTAATGCGTTAAACAACCCCTCGATGATTAAATGACATTCAGGAGATTTCGCAAGTGCATTTCTTCATCGGCTTTCAAAACACGAATAGCTTCATAAATAGACAATAATGATGTTTTCTTGGCTGAAGAAGTTAAGAATAAATGTTTTCAATGTGCTTTGTATTTCCTTCAACCAGAACCAGGATATTGGATAGGGTTGCAGGAATGCAGGGTTGGAGGTTGGGATGGGGCTCATATAATAATTCCCTCCAGCCAGGGTTTTGTAACCAGGCTCATTTAGAAAACTACAATTCTTCCTTTCTACCTGCAGCTATGTAACATTCCAGTCTTTCTTTTGATTAAGGGCCCTCCCGGCCTTTTTAAAAACCTATTATGGCAATTTCCCTCCCCTCCAAAAAAAAAGAGATTCCCGGCATTAATGTAAACGAAGCGCATTCAAGTGTGGGCCTCTGCAGCACACTACAAAGAAATCCCTCAGGAGCCAGTGAGCCTATGGTCTGGGACAGGTGCAATTACAGTGATAACATCAGAGAGCAGGCATTACCTGCAGTCCTCTCCCCTAGGCTGGAAAATGTGAGGCTCGGGTCCGGGAATGCAGCTACCTTGTACTGTCCTTCACTTCTGCTACCTTTCTTCTTGTTTGCACACATTTCCTTACACTCATTTTATCCTCCATCCACTCCTTTCTCTCCTTCCTAACCTCCTTGCTCCCCTCTACATGAACTCATCCATATGTGTTTCCGCTCCTACAAGAACACATGTTCATATATTCACCCCTATTTAGTGTTGTTTGTAAAGCGGAATTTGTTCCAGTGGGATGGAAATCAAATGAAGGGAAATCATGCTGTTACTGTGCAGCTGTTGATTGTGCCCCCCCCACCCCACCGTCTTTATTGACTGTGAGCCCCAAACAAGACAGATGCTCAGTTTGTATGCTTCCAGCGTTTCCTCCATCCATCTTCCTTCCAGGAATTCCTGATTACTGCAGTATTTGTTTGATTGTAGTGAGCGAGTGCCTCCTGTTTGTTCAATGCTATGTCCTTGAAGTCAGAGCATCCATCCAAAATGTCCTTGTGTGAGACACCCCATAGCTGCCATGCTATCTGTGAAGTTAAAAACAAAAAAATGTGCACCGAATCCAAAAAGGCTTTCAACAGATTTAAAACTTCCTTCTTATTTCATGGTCACTGCCCGCGTAGAAGCTGGGGCGAGGCTTTGTTCTTTTATTTCAAAAGCGTACAATTTAACTAAGACAACAACAACCGCAAAATCACTATCCGTCTGTTTGGAATTCATGGAAACAGACCACGTAAAAGGGCAATCAGAAAGGACATAAAAAAAAAGGACAGGGTGAGAAAGACGGACAGCTCGTCACAAACCATCAGAGACACGGGGACCAAGGAGAGCATGGGAAAGAAGGTGATTTGACAGCTAATCAACATATCCCTCTCCTCCCTTTTGGCCCCCATGTAGCACATCGACATTCAAAGACCTGGAGGGGAACAGTCTGAAGGACAGCGGCCACGAGGAGAGCGACCAGACCGACAGTGAACACGACGTCCAGAGAGGACACTATGTTGACACGGCTGTCAATGACGTGCTGAACATGACTGTCCCCCCCAATGTTTGCCAGCTGCCAGACCAAGGTATGAAAATCTGTTATTTGTACATGAGTGTGCGCGCGCTGTACGCAAGGAGGATTGCAACAACCTTTGGAGTGTGTTCAGTTTCGAGATAAGACCGCTGTGTATTCGTGTGTGCACCGCAGTGTGTTTTTATGCCACAGGAGCATCTTTTAAGGTGCATTATGCCCATTGCGAGCTTCAGATGTGCAAGTTTGAATAACATCACAGTTTTCTTTTTCGTCTTTGATGTCCTGCTCGAGCAGCTAATGTAAGGGATCTCTGACAGCTAAGGCTACCCTTTGATACAGGCTTAGGCAACATTATTGACTGATAGTAGCCCTGTCTGCCAACTTCAGACGTGCTTGAATGGCAGCAATTAGGCTCACAAAGGTAGAAGGTGGAAATCTACATATCTCCATGTGCCCTCATCCATTATTCAGTCGGACCATTTAGCAGGGAATTAATGTTGATGTTTCATTTTTGACTCGCCGTTTAAAAAGACATCACTTGGTTGGCAGAAGTCAGTGTAAGGGTCATGTTCGTTCTTAACTACTGCCAGTCAGACTGAGAAAGAGAGTGGGTCAGTAAGAGGGAGAGAGAGCGGAGGGAGCTGTCTGGAGCACACCAGGATGTTACTATATGCACCTGAGGGTATTTACCGAGCTCAAAGGTAACACCACATGCACAGGTGTAACAGCTCAGCAGAACGCGAGAGTCGGTCTCTGTGTATGAAAAATTGCAGACATTTTAGAAAGGCTCACATTAGCAATTTTATTCTGAGTGAGGTGGCAATACTGGACATTTTATTTTAAAAGTACTCTTGAGGACAGCACTCACAGAAATAACTCGCAGTATCTGAACTGTACATTTGCACTGTGCTACAATTTGGGAACCAAATTTAGTTTTTCTTCCCTCCATCAACATCATTTTGGTTCCTTTTTTTTTTTTTTTTTTTTTTTTTTTTTTTTTTTTACTAACACTGCCCCAGTAAGGCTTTCCAGTCTCTCACTATTCCACTCAGCTCATATAGGGAATACTTTTAAATGAGTAAGAGATGACGAAAAAGGAATCCTAGTTTGTGAAAATGCATAAAGGATTGAAGATTATGGGATTTGTTTTGTATTTATTTATCTATTTTTATCGGCGGATTGTGAATTGTGTGGGTGTGGCTGGAGAAGCACTAAAAAGACTGGAAGGCTCTTCCTTGTCTGGTCCTTGGCACGTTTAACTAACCAGATGCTTCACTTGGAGCAATTTGTCTGTTGATGCTGTTTGACTGGGGAATAATAAGATTAGGCAACCTACACTTCACCTCGTTTCACCTCGAGTACAGTCACAGAAATGGGCCTGCCTTCGCGGGCCGATACACAGATAGACATTAATCGGGTCAGGAAGTGTGGTGACCATTAGAATCAACTTGCACCGGGCATTCCCTCGATGGCTTCAGACAGTAATGAACAATGAAAAGTGAACTTGCTGACTATTTGGTTGCCAGCTGTAATTACTTCACAACAAACCCCCCCAAAAATCCTGTGCCTTCAAAAAGTGCATGCTAACAGATCTTCTAGTGGTGGGATCTCATTGTTGGAGACAATTACAAATGATGTACATGAGGAATATTACAAGTGAAGAGAACTCTCTGAGGCAGTTATTTTTTTCATTAACACCACCAATGACTGTATCTGTTTCAGCAAAATGGAAGCATGCCTCCTGAATGTATAATGCATCGCCACGTTGCTGGTAAACAGAACAAATGGCTATTTCACAGTGCTGTCCATCCATTTGACCAGAACAAATAGATGATAACAAAGTATCTGTTTGGAATTACAATTAGGTGTGTTGTTATTGGCTTTTTTTTAATTTATTTTTTTTATTGCACTCAGCTAAAGACTCGCTATTTTCCCTCTGTAAGGACTCAACAAAATGGCTTCACTGGAAGCTTCCCATCCCATTGTTTAGAACGTCAGTCAGCAGCAGTGGTCACACCAGAGAGTAATGAGCTGCTGTTCATAGTTATTAAACGACTTGACCAAAGATCCTTACACGTGCAGAAATGTAATGACGTAGCAAATGAAATCGTCCCTATTACCATCTCAACGGTGCAATTACACAGTTAAAGGGCATGGTGGGCTGACAGAGATGGGCAGATTCAGCATGATGCATAGAATCTGTCTCTGCTGTTGTATGAGGATTTTACATCATCAGATTTTTCTTTTTGTGGCGCTCCTCAGGAGAACACTAGCTCTTTTCCCTCCTTCAGTTTATTCTGTGCATAGTCACTTGAGGACGAAGGCAGAAATAGAACATTTGAGGTTTTTATAATACGAGAGCCGCGGTGGTTACAGTCATGTGACGATGTGGTTTCACTTTGAGCTCATCTGTCTTAATTGACAAAAACGGACACTATCTGCTGGTGCTATTGGGTGTATGCAAGGAATTGGCAGAAAACAAATAGGCATGTTCACTAAACACCCCGCTGCTTAGATGTCTTTTGGGACCGACTCTGTTGTGTAGTGCGCCTCTTCTGCCAGCTAAAGCAGAAAACAAGTTGAGAGACTGCAATTGCCAAAGGACAACAACACACACAAGCCGAGGATAGAAGTGCCTTGTGTTTTGTGTGTTTTTATTGTTCTGTTTTCTTGTGTTAAGTGCTGAGAACAAAAGGAGGCTTGAAGAGGGATGGAGGAAGGGTTAAACTCTTGGGCTTTTACTGTGCAAATGTTTACCATTCCCAGTGCCATGTAAAGGTGTTGTTTGCCCAGGAGACAAGCCGTTACCTTTACACAAAGACCCTGCATCCCCGTCATGTGCTTTCATGTGGGAATCCAATTGTATGACGAGATTCAGCTGCTAACTAGCCCTGCTCTGAATCTCACAGTGGGCATTTTTTTCTCTCCTTGTCTCAATTTAGCAGTCTGATATTTGGCTTTTGTCCATCAGAGTTATGCTTGTTTTCCCTTTCACTGATGATGTTTCAACAACAGCTATTCATTATTCCTGCGCCAGCCACCACCAAGGTAACTTTCAGCGAAGTGCTTGTGAAGAAATTTTAGACTTAAATCTGAGCGAATGCCTCTTTGTTGAATCCCTGCCAAGAGTCTAAAGAGGCGTGTGTGCTCTTTTTGCAAACCTGACCTGAAATATCCTCACCCTGTGGATTAGATTAGGAAGTATCTGAAGAACAAATTACATTAAATCTCTTTGAATCTATAAAGGAGGGGCTATCTTTAACATGTAATGGCTCCATCATATCTGCCAATAGAATAGTGATGGACGATATCGCTGCAGCTATAAACTGAGGAGAAGAGCTATATGAAATGAATTTGTCTTTATCTTTATAGGCATGTCTGTGAAGTTAGGAGGATTTGGTTGAAATGTGCGACATGCTAGCTTTGGCTCTGTAGAACCATTAGTGTCAAGGGAGAAGCGAGGGAACAGACTCCGAGGGGGCTGGTGACAAAGAGAGCTAAATCTATTTTTTTTTTTTTTTCAACTTCCTTTGATTGTCATAGCTCACACTTTAATTCCTCCCGGATATGGATGAGCCATGGTTTTTAAGGATTAAGATTCATGTATTGTTAAATCGCTTGAGTTATCTCCGCGGGACGGAAAGGGAGGGAATGATGTTGCTTCACACTGTCCGATTTAGCAGTTTAGAGGGTTCTGGTCTTGGTTTTGGAATTATTTCCAGGTCAATGTGTAAATGTTCTTTTGAAAAAAAAAAAAGAAGACCTTCCTCTTGGCTTATTAAACTCCAAGACTGCTCAATTAGAGAACAGGCCTCTTTTATTTCTGACATATTCCTCAGCCTCCACCTCTGGAGAGTATATCTCATCTATCTGTTAGCTCCCTTTGGGTGTGTGCCTGAAGCTGGAGCCCAGGAATGGAAGCCCCCTATGTGGGCTGCAGACTTCTCCATATTCCCTTCTTCCATCAGCAGATCCACAGGGTTTCACTGTTCCTAATTGATTTCAGCCCCTCCCCCCTTTTCTCTCTCCCCTCACCCTCCATATGTCGTTCTGTCTTCCTCGTCTGTTTCCATCTACTGACTGAAAACATCTCCAACCCACATCTCCCAACTTTGTGCCAGTCAGGCAGTTCCCTTCCCCTGTTGAATTACAGAAAGCGTAAAGGCACGTCACATGTTTCTGCTGCGAGCTTGCCCTAAATTCAACACGGGAACATTTCCAGTTTGCAGTTCTCTGATCTACTAACGAAAATGCTGACAGGTGTCAGAATCAGGAAGGCAACAGGAACAGGGCTGTGCTGACAACAGGAGAGGGGGAGAGAGAGTCGGTGTGTGAGGGAGACAGAGATGGAGAGATGAGCTGAGAGTCTAGTAAGCAGTCTTAGCGAGGGAAAATAAAAAGAGGCAAGGAGGAAACAATCTCTCTGACAGGTAGAAGTGATTTTCTTTTTTTATTCTCTCACTCCAAGATAACTTTGCGACTGTGCCAGAGGACGTGACTGATTCTCAAACAACATTTGATTGAATTAAGCACCAAAAGTCGTCTTGTGATTCGGGCTGACAACAACACGTGTTGCGTTATGATATTTTACGATGAGATTAACATACAAACTCTATACTGGGACCATCCATTTTGATTTGGATTTGCCTAATCTAATGTGTAACCCTTGGTGGAGGTAAAATGGCTGACAGTGACAAAGAGCGCAGTGCAATGCAAGCATTAAGGAAGATAGAGTGCACACGCGCTGCATGCTCAAACACACTAGAGACGGCTTGCTAGCAGGTGTAGTGAGGTCTGTAATGAACAACCAAGATGCAGATTCTGCCTCCGAGATGTAGAGACTGGAGGAAGTACTGTTTAAGGAAATAAAATGTCATTTCAAGCTGTGTCCATCTGTGCTCATCTTTTTTATCGAGCTTACATCACTGAATGAAACTGTGTGACTCAGTGAGGTCTCTGGCTCTGTCTTAGTGAAATTATACTTTATATAATAAAAATAAAAAAAAGAGCTGACCAATATTGAATTTGCCCCCGGTAAAATAAACCTCCATCAGTTAGAGGAGAGATGTGGATTTCCTTTATCCATCTTTGTTTTATCTCAATGATTAAAGCGATCCGGTTTCAGGAGGTTCCTAGAAAGGAAACAATTTCACAATGTATTGCTTTTTTTAGTAATACCAATTTTAGACTATTTAAAAAAATATTGCCTAAAAAAGCCACAACATAACTACGTAGCCTATAATATAGGCCATATTGTCTGGGTATGTGGGGCCCAGCGAACAAAAGGAAGAAGAGGATAAACAGAGAAAAGACAGGTGACGTGATGAATGAATAGTTTTTCTATTCCTTAGCAGTTGGCGTTGAAGCAGAGGGCTGTTAGCTTGCTTTGGACGATAGCGTTAGCTAATTTACTAGATGGCCAGAGTAAATGTCAGTTACTCCCACCTTAAGGGAAATTTGGAAAGACTTTTCGGGTATTTGGGCACTAACCTACAACACGTTTTTGAGAAATACAGTTTTTCTTGTAAGTGTGATCTGCATAGCTTAATCTCAAAGACATAAAGCTAAGCAGTTTATTTGTGATTCTGAACACAATGATTGGTGGTGGATTTGGCTGGAATGCCAGGGGCACCAGCTAAAGTCTTACCTCGGGCCCCGAATTGGATAGGGCCGGCAGCTACACTGCTTTTACGTCTGTTCTAAATTAAAATAATTGGCTGGTAGTGTTTGTTTGTGGTATAAATAAGTAAACCAACAAATTATTTAAAAAAAAAAAAAATCCACAAGGGAATAAGTTAAGAGATGTGAGGGAGTGCTTAAACAAACTTGACATGTTTTGATTCTCTTATGTTTTACAAGCATTGCCTCTAGCTTGCTCTTCCTCAACTGCACACACTAACACAGCCACGAGCAAAAAGGCATGCAGCGGGTCTTCTCCTCCAGCCCAGACTGAAAACATATAGTTATGTTCTAATACTAGGATGGCATCCCCTCAACCCTCATTCTGCTAAAGCTCTCCTGAATATACCCAGTGTATTTAATCAGCTCAAGAGGGGACTGCTTATCTCTCTGCACTTGTCACGGATAGCGTATTGAACATATCGGAGAGAGAAATGGGAATAGTTCATTATTTTCTAGGGCTCACAATGAGCCTGATGTGTCTCATTGCAGGCCCTTCACTGACAGCTCATTTTCTAGACAATCCTGGCATTCAGTTCACAACGCGGCAGGGCAAGTGAGAGAGAGGGAGGAAACGCAGAGACAGAGAGAAAAATAGGGCTCCGGATCTCCATTGCTTATTCATGACGCCGTGGCATGCTAGGTGTGTTAATAATCTCCGCAGAAACCAAGTGAATCACAGTTGTTTGTTGAGCACCTAGCCAAGCTGGGCCCCCGATCGACAGCAGATGGGAAAACAGGGGGATCAGGATGATCCCAGACAGAGGGAGGGAGATTAAGAGCAGGTAATGTGCTGAAGTTGATGGAGGCAGAGTGTGTATTAAAGCGAGAGGAGAAAGTACCTGAATTCTAAATCTTGTCTGAGAGGGTGTGTACACACAGTATATGGTGTGTGTGTGTGTGCCTGCAGGTGTGTGTCTTTAAAGGTTAATCAGAGATGGAGGAGGGGGGAGAGTGAGTGTGAGGGAGGAAGATAAAGAGATGGCACAAGAGAGAAATACTACTGGTAGGGGGAAAACAGAATTCCAGTAGCAGAGCTGTAGCATTTTCTCCAGTCTGTTCGCCTTTTGTGGCTCCGATTGATTCCAGTTTGTGTCTGAGGGACCGAGGCGGAGGCCATTTTCCCGAACCGCACCGCTGTGTTTTTGATTCTTTAAGGTCACTGCAGGGGTACAACCCCTTCTCCGATGAAACACAAGGCAAGTGATAAGACTGCAGTCCCATTTGTACCTAAACCAGGATCTTGTACCTCCAGCTTTGATGTGGGCTTGCTTCCATGGATTATAATCTGAACACAATTTGCATTTAGTCTTATCTTCTATGTGATGCATTTTCAACATAATGAGAGGTTGACAAAGCCTCCTCCCCCATGCTGTTCTTTGTTTTGCATCCTTCCCACCCACAAACAGTGAAGTGCAGAGGCTGTCTCATGCACCCGAATTGTGACAGTGAAGCCAAGGCAAATTATTTTTCCTTCAGAGATAATTAATCGTTCAAAGTTTGGTCGAATGTCCATTGAAATTTGATCTGTGATGTAAACCAAGTCAGCAACTGTAATACTCAAAAATGACTTACTTGTGAATTACATCACTGTCTTACTGGGAATGGCAATTTGATGCCACTAACATGGTCTCTTTTAACCAGCACCTCTAATACATTGGGGTGTTAGTGGAAATGAGGACTCCAATGGCTGCTGGTCACTTGAGAGAAAGAGGGAATGTGTCCCCAAACTGATAAGTCATTGTTGTCTGTCTTGTCAGGAATGTAATTTGTTGGCCACCAGAACCACTCTGCCCCGAAGACAGAAAATAGCAGATTTTATAACAGCTTGAGTTCTCCTCATGAGTCCCTATACACATTTGCGAAAAGCATGCTTTACCAACAGCCTTGTCGCTGAAATGGTATGACTATAGACTGATACCATGTGGAGTAAACAACCCGATGAGGACATACTATACACATAGACTAGCTCAAAGGAGCCTCAGTGTGTGGCTGGAAGTGGGCAGGATAGTCACAGAGTGACTGCCAAAGCAAGGCTTGTATTACAGGGATCCCAGGATATCAGACACCAGGCGGCCTGTGCTCCCTCTAGGCAGGGCAGAGTCTGGCAGCTGGCCCGTAGCCCAGATAGCAATAATCAGCTCCATTACCTGTAGTACTGACTCCCATTTATGAGCCCTCATCGTGGAACCATGGCTATACTGCGGGGATTAAGGATGCTGTGAAATTTAGCAAAAGTACAAATTGCATGCAGTAGCACATAGCTGCACCTGCTGCAGACACATACGTTGCACACACACACAGGGGCGCAGCGGTAAACGTGTAGTAACTAGGGGGGGGGGGGGGACACTGGGCATTACGTGTCTCGGCACAAGTTATCAGATCTGTCTTCTCCTTCTGTGAAAGGAAAGATTTAGAATATACTCTGCTCTGTTTAACGGGAAAAATCAGCTGTCTTCTGACAAGTACATTGTAGCCTGCAGTTTTCTGTCCAGAATACAAAGAGACATTTATCACTGCAGCTGGGGTAACGGAGGAAGAGAGAGAGCGAGGAGGAGGAGGGGGGGGGGGGGGTCTCCTGTGCTGCAGCAATGTGCATTTCTCTTTTTTAACCCCTATTACATCCTTTCTGTGGAAAAAAACCCCCGCTATACCTCCATCCTCTTTAATCCATTTGAGAATTCCTACATTCTGTTTTTCTTTTATTTCATTGTGTCTCCCGGTGCCTTTATCATCTCCCCCCTGTTTTTATCTTAGCTCTCATCACCTTGTTTCTCCTGACAACATTATAACTCAGATGGAATATGTAGCGGGAATATGTAAAGTTATGTCGTCCTCCTCAGTTGTGGCAACAAAAGGTTACTACCTCAGGCGTACTTCTATAATATTTCCATACTTTTTCCTCCTCATGTATATTCAGTGAGAATGATTTATTCTGTAACACTTTACAGCCGTTGAAATGCCGAATTTCTCTCTCAGAGACCCTGCATACGCTGTAAAACATAGCATGACAGAATATGCTCTTTGGAATTGTACTCAGCACAAGTTAAACAGAGGTTAAAGGGAAGTCGTCCAAACCACGTCTGTCATTACTGCCTTTCATTCACCAATTAGTGTCAGTGATCCCTCGCTGTCCCCCAAATGACCTTGCAGGGATGAGCTCACAATGTTGTAATTCAACATTTTGAGAAGGTCTCAACAGTGAGAGGCACGTTTTGGCTGCCGGTGACCCAGATTATAAACTATTGATGAGAGAGTGAATGCACAGTAACAGAGAGGAGGGACCTGCTGCGAAGTGTGTGTGGACCCAGGTAGCCTCCCCCAGCCTTTTATGGGCCGCCGGCCTCCACATGACTGAGCTTGGATTTTGTCTTTCAACACTTCTTCATATCCAAGAACCTCCGGGTCTTTTAGACCCCTGTGCTCTGTTTATTCCTTATTCAGTGGATTGACATTCACACTAGTATTTCAGATAAAGGAAACACGCATTGTTACGGATCGTATCAGGGGTTGTTCAAGTTGAATAAAGATCAAAATTGTAATGTGCATAACCTGAACACCACATTGAGTTAACTATCGTCAATCTGAATTACTGTGTTATGCACACACTGCAGTAAGAGCTCTGCCTGTTGTGACTCTGTTCATGTGTGAGAAAGGTCAAGAGCTGAACAGGATGCAGAGTGGTGTTTCTACATTGTGGCGTAGCTGGCGGTGGTGGATAATCAAATTAAAGTAAATTCATCAACATTTACATTATTCACAAAGGCCCTCTGATTTCATATTGTTCTGCTAAGATGTTGCCTTCGGGCTACCACTCATCTTTCTGGGCATTAAGCTAATTATTATACCACATTAGTATATATTATGGAAAATCAGGTTAGTGTGAACCATGTACTGTAACTGTTAATTAATCTGCTTATTTTCAGTATATGGTTATATTTTTTTTTACAGAACAAAATACTCGTACATTCCAGGAAACTTTCCTGTTTTATGTAGAGTTGACTAAAGGACCGAATTCACTCAGTGGATGCATCTTGCCAGCCAAATGTGACTTTTCAAACCCCGTTGTCCCCGTTCTCCTTAAAGGGGAGGATAAAAGGTAATGGGAGAGGTCGGCTGTTAAGTTTAATGGCAGACAGGAAAGTCTCAGAATGGCTCTTTTTAATGATGTGCCCGCTCTCATATAGTCCTCGTTAAAGATGAGGCCAGAATGCATACGGAGGACAGGGAGGGAACTGAGGCCAGACACTGCGCTACCCACTTCAGAACTGTAAGATCTGCAGTGGGGCTCCTTTGTGTGTTCTCCGGCGCATCGTAGGAACCCCGCGCTCCTTCTATATTCAGCTCACATTAGCATCAGAAAATAAATAAAGCAAGCAATCAGGCCATGACCTCTTATATCCATGGTGCTTTCAGCCCCCCTCTCGCCCTCCTCGTCTCCACCTCCTCCGCTGCACTCTACATAGGTTTGACTAGCTTGGATTTGCAACTAAATGTCAAGCCTGGTGTTTGGCTTTACCACAAGGCAGGTTGTTCTTCAGCTGCCTCCGGAGAAAAGGAACTCGAGGATCGAGAGGAGCGAGGGAATTGGATCTTTGACACCTGTCACTTCCACTCTGCTGCACCTTGCTCCCTTGCCACACATAAGGACTTTTCATGTCACAGCTCAGCATGTTATCATGAGTGGGCACGGGGCCTGAGAAATCCAATTACTACCACTGTGTCAGACCCCTGCCATCATCCGTATGTATGCTATAGTCATGTTCCTCAAATCAGAAAAGATGGGCCTATTAGTTCCTTCTCTTTTCCTCCAGATCAGTCTTCACTTCCATTTCAATCTGTGTGTCTTAGATACGAGTTACAGCTCTTCTCGTGGACTGCCTCAACGCTGACAATCCTCTGTATAGCGTAGCACGGGCTGGTGGGCGGCTAATGCTACGGACATTGCTTCTGACTGTCTGGTAATAAGTGGTATCATGGTGCATGCCTCACTGTGGTGAATAATGGAGAAGCTGGGAGAGAGTCAGTCTGCCCCCCAGATGGCAAACTGAATGGCCTTTGTGACAGGGAAATAGAAAGTGTTGGAAAGGCCTCCCTGTTGCTTTTCCTCAGCACAGTGGGTGTAGATCTAATGTATCACCTTGCAGCCATGGCCTCGCTGTTTTTCCTTCTTTCTTTTATATATCTCTTCTTCCTGAGTGACACTCTCTGGTTCATTGGCAAATAGGGGAGACTGTCTTTTCAAACCGTGATCGGTGTCCCAATGCCCCTACCCCATCTTACTGTATATGTTCCTGCATGCTGGGCTCAACCTGCCCATCACGCTACATACCATCACATTCATCATGTTACGGTGTCCTACTTCTGGAGGTTGTTAAAATTGTCGGGAAAGGGAAGAGGGAAAAATAGACAGAAAAGAGGATAAAATGAGAGAGAGCCGGAACCATCCTGCTGCTTCTGTGACGAGATAAAATGGAATATAAAACACATAGTCCTGGCTGACACAAAGTGAACATGACTGAATGAGAAGCCACATTATATTAATTATGTAAGGCCACTCTTTTGAGGCAAAGCTGAAGCTCAGAGAGAGAGGGAGAGGGAGAGAGAGAGAGAAGATATTGGTATGCTGCCCGGTTGTCTGGAGCTGGACACATCGACAGGCGCTGAAGTATTGTCTTTATTTCAGATGGCTAATGGAAATAGCAAAAAAAATCAAAAATGAAAACTTTGAGAAATGTCTCTTCATGGCAAATGTGAGAATATAATGGTTTCTCACTCTAGGCTGTTTATGGGTTATAGATTGTCCAAAACCATTAAATCATAAATCTATTTCTCCACACTTGCTAAGTTATGATTTTTAACTGTTGGGATAAAAAGTTTAGAAATCTTGGTGTTGGTAACACATTTTTAAATAGTCATGGACCTGTCGTTTATTAAGGTGAAGCTCCATGCCACACAAACCACTGTTTTCCCCCTCATCATTATCATTTCCCTGACATATGCAATTTGTATTTTCTCTGCTGCCCATTGCAATTGCTGAAAACTCACACCTGATATAATATAATAGGGAATAGGGATTAATTCCTGCTGATAGCACACCTAAAGTTTCAATGAAGGCATGTCTAATTTTCACTCTTGGTTTAGGTATTTAAGTGACCTCAGTGACATTTTGTTGCTCGCAGTTTTGGCATCCGTGATCTCAGTCCATCCCTGCTCCTCGTATAGCTTTCCTCTACCGCCCCCCCCCCCCCCCCCCCAACCCCATTCACACATGTAATTTAAGAGTCTGTTTCTGTCCCCCTTGCTTCTCCCAGACTCAAGGGTTTAGGAGCAAATTAGCTTGCTAGCTCGGTCAAGCTTAAACACAGAAACGCTGCATTTGTGCCGGTGTATTTAAAGATGTCCTCTGCCGATGTATTGTTGAGGAAACGAGCCAAGCAGACAAAAGCAGGCAGGCAGGCAGGCGGTTGGCCTGGCTGGCTGCTGGCTGGCTGGCATGGCGGAGTGGGCAGTTCTGCAACTGGGACGTCAGCGGCCTGCTGCGCTGAGTTCTGGGAATGCATTGTATTGTTGTTGTGGGCCCGGGGCGCCAGAGCACAGGTTAATTTGAAACCCATCATTAGAAGGGCAATTTGGATGCTGAGAATTGACAAGGGGGACATTTGCTGTGTCATTATAGTGAAGTACATAATATAAC
Organism: Pholis gunnellus; assembly: GCF_910591455.1. Classification (NCBI taxonomy): domain Eukaryota; kingdom Metazoa; phylum Chordata; class Actinopteri; order Perciformes; family Pholidae; genus Pholis; species Pholis gunnellus. Next base: position 17,830,738 of record NC_136537.1, read on the forward strand.
AGTACGACACAATGCTTCCTCTACCTTTATCAAAAAACAAATGCAAAGCTGGAAAGTAAGTAATAGTGTTTGTGACAGTATTTGTGTCTTGCTGTTTCCCTCCATGAAAGCAGCAAAATACCTATGAAAGAGTCAAAGGTATTATATTAATGGAACAAACCCTTTCAAAGTTGTATTGTAGACTATTATCTGTTTATTATCCATCACTTACCAAAGTGTTGATTGTGGAAAGGGTCAAGAAATGAGCCATGAAGAGCTCAATTGCCTGCAAAGCAACCACAATTCTCTCATTTGCCTTTCGGACGCTTTTGAATTCCTCTCTGCATGATGTTGCCTCACAATATCCTCTTTGAAATGGAAATATATCAAATTATGTGAATAAGATGAGCTCAAGAAGCAGTTTAACATTTTTCTAATTATTTTTCATCCTTATCTTTCATATTTCTTATGGTTGCTGAAGAAAGCACAGACATATTCAAAGTCATTTTATCAGCTGTATTTAAATAATCCCAAACATTTACCAAAATACTCTCAATGAACCTCCTCCCATCATCATAATGCATTGATAAATATTAATTTAACTTCCAACACCATTTTTGTAAATGTCATTTGGCATTTGTCGATTAAAAGTGTAACTAGAACAATTAGATTTACTTTATGATTTAAAAGAAGCACATATGACTACAGCCATTACATGCGTTAAAAATGACTGAGGATGAAAACACAATAAAGCCTGAAGGCTTATTTCTATTCTGGTCCTCTAGTGTAAAACTTAAAACACCTCAAGATAAAACAACACATAACAAGACGGCAAGTGCAGACAATACAATCAACATGCAAATAGCAGGCGGCAGGGTAGCTACGTCAACATGCTCTAATTATCTCGATCATAAAAAGTTACATATTTTAAATATTGAATATGCTCCAAAACACGTTGCAGACATTTTTTTTAAGGCCACTCTGGGAAGTGCTCAGTTTCAGATTTGTGGTCCGATTATCCCACTGTGCTGCTATACTAAAGAGAGACAGTGATGTTTTATCCTAAGTGCTATATTTGTTCATATTCTCCCAACACATCCAACTGTACAGCCACATCCCTAACACTGTAAAACAGCTTTCTAAAAAATAATTTTTAGCCGGAATGCTGCAGAACAATGTGTAGGCAACAATAGGAGTAGTTTGCTCTAAAGACGGTGATTTGACACAAACGGTAAAACCTGACCAGAATTAGTTTGGTCTGTGGCTACTTTTTCAACATATTGATCAGGAAGAAACAACCATTTCTCTACCAAACACGATGCTGGATTGGCAGTGTGGTTGAACAGCCGGGCTCTGTTCAGGCAGACATGATACCGGCTCTCCCGCAGGCTTTCTGATACTTCATGTTTCGTCAAGTTCAGCCTCATGCAGCCAGGCTTAGGTCTCTCTGCCTTTTGTGCCGGGGTTAAATCCAGTCCAGAGTGACTGTTGAGAGGGTTAAACAGTCACCGACTCATCTAGTGCATTAAACCAGGGCATGAATTATGTGTCTGAAAAAAACTGCAGCTCACACGAGGTCTGACCGCAGTAAATCCTGCCCCCTCCAAGCGTTGCACATGTCATGATAGAAGCCAAAGGTAGTGCTTCTGCAGCCTTTCTGAGACACTGCAACCTCTAGGAGCCAGTGATGGTAGGCGTGAGCAGCACAATAAGGTGAGCGAATCCCCTCAGCAAGCATTGTTACGTATAGTATTTGTTGCCGGGGTGCTGATGCCAGCCCACCCATGCATGTCATCATGACAACCAGCTCGCATCGTTTCCACTACATCAAGCAGTCCATTGGCTAGCAGTCCTGCTTTTGAACGAAACAGTGCTCTGCGATGACATAGTGATTTATAAAACAGCGTAGCGATTGCTTTTTTTTCCTTTCTTCATACCGCTGCTGTTACACAGCTGTTAAACAGATGCTGTTTGTACCAATTTAGAAGCTAGTGCATTGTTTGTCAACACCAGTTTGGAAATTCATTCTTTATACCAGGACCTGCTGTAGAATGCACAGGCTGGGCTTCTGGGCCAGCAGCGAGGGAGGGGATGCACACAGAGGAAGTAAACATTTGCGGAATTTGGCTTGAGCTGTTGCTTGCTTCTAAAACAGATACTGACAAGTGTTTGTAAAGAATTGCGACCGTAAGAGTGGCTCAGAATTAAGTTAACTTGCCATTTTGTATCGGCTTTTGGGAGGACACGGGCTGGCCCGGTGGAAGTGACAAACTGTCAGACACTCTCTGCGGTGCTGGATGGATTAGACAGTGAATTCGCTCTTGATAAATTGAGTGGTACTAATGCTCGGAAATAGAACCAGTGCCACATGAACCCCTGGCTCCACCAGCCGTACGACAGCGCTAACAAGGCCGCCCCGTTAGTGTAATTTCCTCGACAGTTAATATGTGAATGGAAGAGGAGAAGGAATTCTGGTTAGAGAGTTATTTAATTACAGCAATGTACGTGAGACAGCAGTGCTGGTGAGTTGAAAGAGGAGGATAGAAGGAGGAGAAGTATAAAGGGTTGGCTTGTGCGGGGAGCTGCGAGGGATGAATCTGGGGGTGTCGAGGGGGGATAGCTTGATGTGACTGAACCAGATGCTGTGGGGAGAAGGAGAGGACTCGGTGCTGTGTCGAGAATGATGGCTTGCGTGGCGCAGTAAGGGTGCCCCTCTACTGTTTGTAAAAACAAGACCATCACACTCCATCTTGCCGCTCCCGCAGGAGCCAGGCCTCCAGGCTGATTTATGGCCCACAGACTGAATTGGCTGGCTGGGATGACAGCAGTGCTTGGACTCTCCCCGGTGAGTAGTGTGGGAGGCTGCTCGGCCAAGTCTCAGTCTCAGCTGGCCGTAGAACTGCCCTTTGCGGTAGTTAGGGCAGACTGCATGTTAAGCTCCATCCCCAGTGTTAGGCTCAGGCTTTAGTGTCTGAGCGCCAACCATTCGCAGACCGCCGTCCTCGGTTCTGCTGGTGCCATAGTTTTATGAATTTCTCCTCCCCTGTGATACTTCCATCAGCTCCTGCATCACAGGCCCCGTCAAGACTCTGTAGTAACAATTTAGATTTAATCAGTCTTTGCCATGTGACTGCCAGGATGGAAAATTAATATGGAGAGCAATTAGAAAACAGCCATCTTACTGTCAAAGATACACCAAGATGAGAGCAGAAGGGTGGAGAGCATTTTAGCAGCAAATGAAATCCTTCTGTGCACCACTCAGACATGCCAGGCCGTCCTCAGAAAGGGTCATCGGGCCTGAGTTCTCCTGTATTTAACTTTTTGTAGGTCGAATTTCTTCGTATTTTTGTACCAGTCCTCTCCCACAGCATTAAAAAAAGACTTAAAGCATAATGTTAGAGCTCCTTCAATCACCAGGGCTCAATAATTGTCATCTCAGACTACAGACAAGCAATATTTGATAGATTACTACTCTCAGTATATGAATAATTTATGTCATATGTATTGAATGTGTTGTAACTCTGTTATGTTGTTCATTCTGTATGACATATATTGCACTTCTGTCCATCCTGGGAGAGGGATCCCTCCTCTGTTGCTCTCCTTATGGGTTCTTCCTTTTTTTCTCCCCGTTAAATGTTTTTTGGGGGAGTTTTTCCTGCACTGATGTGAGGGTTCTGGGACAGAGGATGTCGTATGTGTACAGATTGTAAAGCCCTCTGAGGCAAATTTGTGATTATTATTTTGGGCTATAGTAAATGAATTGAATTGATAGCTTTTTGATAGGGTTTATTATCAGAGACGGTGAGGAAAGAACAGGAAAGCAAGGGAGCGCAGTAAAGTCTATGCAGGCCACAAGAAAAGCATATCAAGGTTTCAATTGCTTTAAATGATTTGCTTTCATAACTACATTGTACTGCCAGGCTGTCTCTTCGGGGGTGTCTTTTTTTTTTTTCATATGACAAACAGAATCAGGACATCCATTGTTACCGCTACAACAAAAATGTCAGTATTCAGAGGAAATACAAAAAAGTCGTTTAAGCCAAAAGTGGCAGACATTCTTTGTAAAAATGATTTATCATGCCACGCTGCTGTTCCAAATTCTTTTTAGGGTTCATCATGCTGTAAAACCAAACTGACTGAATTGTGTCGCACAGCAAGCCCCCCGTCGCCTTGTGGCTCGTGTTAAACTAAGAAATAGGAATTGAAGATGTTTTTCACCTGAATCTGGTTTCACATCAACCCAACCCCCCGTCTCTGGCCCTCAAATCTGGCTTTCTGTTTTATTGTGGCTGCTTACACTCATTTTATAGGATTACATCATTGTTTCCAACCTTGAGGCTGTGTGAACTAATTTTGGAGGGAGAAGCGCCTGTGTTTTCCAAGCCAGGCTCTGTGTGTTTGCCAAGCAGGACGCAAAATAGCTGGCGAAAGCTCAGGGAGTTTTTCGGGGGAGTTGCCTCTTTCACTGAACACATCCCTTCCCCTTTGTGTCAGGGGATTTTACTCTTTTGCTGATTCCTCTTTTTTTTGCCACATTAGCAACAAACAAATATCACCTCCAGCTGTATGACATGAAGGGATCATTATATGCGGTACGCAGGGGTAAATTGAGCAATGAGCTTGTCAGGCTGTGGGATCCCCGTGCTGAAGCTGAAGATCTGTCTGCTGTAACTGGAAGTTAAGACGCCTGTATCTGATTGAGGGAAGGAGACAGGATTGAATCGGCTGCATGTCGGCTGCAGACGCGAGTTGAAATGGCAGGGAACGTGTGGGTTTTCTCCCCGTGCTGATAAAAAGTGATGCGATTCGAGGTAACTACAAACAGAAAAACATGACCAGCATTATCAGGAGAATTTGGCTTTTGCATTTGAAGTGGCAATATTTATTATTCTCCCAAACCATGCGCATCAGTACATACATATTTAAAGTGCTCCCCAGTGCCTTTGCCAGTCTTTGGACCTTTATTCAGTATTAAATCGCATCATGTCTGATTTGATAGCAGCGCTGTGCTACATGGATTTTGTTTTTTGCCTCCACTTCCAATAGACTGTTTGTATCTTAAATGCAGAGCACTAAAAAACAGAGGCAGCCTCCACCCCCCGATGGAGCTCCCTCAGTAATTAATAAAGAATGAAAAGAAATGGGAAACTGTCATATAACTATCACGCTTCAGTGAAACGAAAAGAAGAAGATGTAATGAATAGGTATTAAATCGTAGATAAGAAATGTTCCCAATGACATCCTGCTCTGTACTGTTCTTTAAGTCTGCTCCTGGAACGGATTGGCAGGCTTATTTTCCTGAAGACTTTGAATACACACTCACAGCTTCTGTTCTGTTCGTTTTGACTTACAAACCTAAGCACCACTGTAAAAGCCATTAATTCATCTCTTACCATTGCAGTTTGCTTGCTCATTTTTTGGAATAGGAAGAGGTTGTGTTTTGTTAGAGGTCAATGGCCTGTCACTTTTTTTATTTAAATTTTGTCTCTTCCTCTTTTTGTGGGTCTTTTAAACTAACATCTGCGTTTTATGAAGCTCTGAGATGAGGCAGGATGTGTGAGTGTTAATGGCACTTGGCTTTCATAACAATGCCATTTACAACCCAGTTGCTCTCGCATAGACCCCTAAAGGAAAGTCGAGAAAATGGCATTCACTGCATATGCATGCTCTGCTAAGTAGAGAGCGTACGACTTGTTTATATGTCTTTGTGCCGAGAGGCTTTTCATGCTTTAGAAAGTGCTGCGGGCTATAGAAAAAAAGCCAAAAGTATTTAGAGGAAATTGCAGTCATAAGCAAGATGCTTGTAAATCTTTAATCAGCGCTGAAAAAAGAATCTGCTTCATCAAACACGTCAAAAATGATTTTTGGGAGACATTTTTACATTACTAAATGTAATAAAGTGAAATATGTACATTTGGAAATTTACATTACGATTTTCAAATGCATATTACATACAGAGTTTTTTAATGCCAGCAAGTACTCAGATATAATATTTCCAAATATACTTCACATTACTATTGTGGCTGAAATACTGGCATCTGTATATCTGTTAACAATGGCATCAAAAGGGGGTAAAAAATACAATTAATGATTAAGCAGCTGCATAGATTTAAAAAAACAACACAGGATTTGAAAGGTCTTTAAAAATACTGTCGCAGTGGACAATCTAAGCTAGTGTGTGGGCATGTTTTTTTTTATTTTCACCATTATGTTCCTGGTACCTGGTAAAGACTTTCGTAAAGACTTTTGATTACATTATCACATTCTGATTGGATCCCTTTTCTTTAAACAAAATCCCCAGCTTCATGCCTTTTGTCTCCTTGATTGCCGCCGGTGCAGTCCCTTGGACCAATCAGCATTCATGCAAATTTACATACATACAAGAGTCGCAAATATATTCAATTTGCTCATTCTTTCCTTTTGGCCTAATAAAATGATTTTAACTGTATAGAGATTTTATAAAACTACCTATTTCATGCTGCAGTCTGGATAATGGGGATGATTTTGTGTAATGATATTTCATAAAGCTGATGTTTTTTTTTACACAGAAAGAAGTCCTATAAGATGTTAACTTTGTACTTGTAGACTACATTTGAGAGGCTTATTACAATGCCGTCCCTTGTAAGGAAGAGGAGGTCCCAGTCTGCATTTATTAAGGAGAAAGCCAGGTCTGTGTTTGCGTCAGTGTGCGTATGTGCATCTAGACACAAACATGATCAAAGGAAGCTAATTCTGTGCCACCTCTGTTTCTCTATGAAGCGCTCATGTGGGCATTGGTCACTCACGCTTTTCTTTTTTTGTGTGTGCTGGTGTTGATTTTCTGCCTTCAAGCATGATGATTCCTCCAGAACTCCATCTCCCATATTTGGGTTCAAACAGCCCACGATACCCTTTACTCATGCATCCAGTCATTTAGTGACCAAGTTATCTGTCGGTCTCATCAGATTATACTTTATGAGGGACAGCTCTGGCATATCTGTCCCTGAAAAGCCCGTCTCCAATCTTTAAATATCGATCCCCAGGGTCTAAGCAGAGGTGCCTCTCATGAGTGCAGGAAAGAAGGGAGAAAAACAGATCATTAGTGATTTTAATTAGGTGATCTGTCAAGCTGCGATTGCCAGATGTAAGCGTATGCATTTGGGTCGATGGCAATCCCTCTCACAATCCCCTCTTGTCACCTTGGGCCTCTGAAAAGGAGGATGGCTCTTGCTAGGAGTGAAACAAGCGGTAGGGGAGTGCAGAAATGTGTCACTGCACATCTCCGTAGCAGGTTCTTTCTCAAGATTGGAGCAGGTGGAAAACACAGCACAGTGGCATTGAGCGATTTGGAATTGTTATGTTTTCTAGGGCTGAATCATTTTGGAAGTGTGCATCTCTCTTAACAGATTCCTAGAATCAAGCAATTGTTGTGTTCGTATACGTGAAATTATACCAACGGGAAAAACATAATTACAGCATCTCAGTATGAGTAAGAGAGCGTGACACTTTTTTGTTGTTGTCGTAACAAGGCAAAAACTGTCTTGAAAGTCCTTCCCCTCCAACACAACAAAGTAGGAAAGAGTGCAGTTATACCGACTCAGGCAAATCCTTTTTTTTCACTCCGACGTTAAACATCATTACATATTTATAACACGGCGCCAGATGACAGAGACAGAGAGGAAGAGAGAGATGAACCAGGCAACAACACCGCAACTCGTCTGGTGTCTCTCTCCGCGAGATATCTGATTGCACTGTTTAAACCTGCCTTTTATCTAGTGTTGCGACAGAAAAGCCAATTATACAAGAGTTGCAAATGGACTTTTTGATTTAACAATACATAATTTAATTGGCATATTAGAAGTGGCCAAACCATCCAGCTCTAGTTATCAGTGTGATAGTAACAGTGTGTTAACGGGACTGCAGTCTTGAGCAGAGGCAGGAATGCATTGCAAGTGAAAGCAAATCATTCAGACATGTTTAACTTGGGCTGTTTTTATTAAAACAGAATGCAGCATTTAATTTCATTTAGTTATTCTATTATTTCATGACAAGTTTGACTTACTTAAATCAAATCAAGGCCACGTGAGAGAATGAGTGTAAAAGTTGAACATGAAACTGTTTTTACAGACAAATGTAACAATCTTGTTTTCTCTTTCTTTTGTGTCACCACAGATCCCAGCGAAGGCTTTCACTGCCAGGACGAGTGTCGCATCCTTGGCCACTCTGACCGCTGTTGGATGCCTCGCGTCCCCATCCCGGCGCGTGCCAAGTCGCCCGAGCACGGCCGTAATGTCATCGCTCTGTCTATCGAGGCCACCACAGTGGACGTGCCCCACTACGAGGATGGCACCACCAAGAGGACTTTTGCCACCTTCGGCAAGGATGGGCCTGAGGACGTGGAACGGGGAGAGTTAAAGGGGAAGCGGACTCAGGAGTCTCAGGTGTGTAGCCCCAAGGCCAATGGAGGGGCTGTCCGTGAAGCTGGCAACGGGCGCGAGGCGGCCAGCCCCATCACTTCCCCCGTGCACCTGAAGAGCCCACTGTCCAAGCCGTCATCTGCCTACAACACGCTGAAATGCCGCGACGCAGAGCGAATCGCCAACCACAGCCTGCTGCGGCAGCCTGAGGGGAAGGACAGTGAGCCAGCTGTCAGGGAGATCAACACGCTTCTCCACGATGGCCGAGACAAGGAGTCCCCCAGTAGCAAGCGCCTGAAGGACATTGTGCTCTAGCGAGCTTCTCTGTGACACAAACCAACATTCATACACACACGCGCCGTGTAAACTCACATATATGTACCCCGCAACAGCTGTGTGTACAAAGAAGAAAGTCAGGCTGTGGAAGTAGAGAGACACACCCATTTGCAGTATACAATATTCAAGAACCAGCTCGTGCTGAGGATGATGAACTGTAATATGCTGCGGCTAGTTGTGTGCTCGAGCCGAGGTAGTGGATGTGGCTTTGTTGTAGTCGCAGTACTTTTTCCTTGTTTGCTTTTTGTTCAGTTTCTTTCTATCAGTCTGCAATGAGTGGACAGGCAGGTCACTGTTGACTGCATGGACATGCCCAGTGGACCTCTACAGCACTTGCGCCAAAGCGGGACACTGCGTGTTTGGACACCTGAGAGGCCAATTCATGAGTACAGTTATGCCTTTTGAACTACTTTTGTATCACAAACTGATATTTGCCTTCTTTGGTTTTGCAGTTTGTTCTAGCTGCCAAAATCGCTCTTTGTTCCTTTGTATAGTGAGCTCCATCAATGTAATAAACAACATACACAGGATTCATCTAAAAATATTCCCGATTTACTCCTTCAACAGGTTGCAGTGCGTTCAGGGGAAGGTCTCATTTGCCTCTTTCCCTGACTAATAAGATAGACTTTCTCTGCGTATCCCTGAGGACATCCCAGTGTCATCAGACTGTGAGGTCTTTACAGTATTTATATTTTATCAAGGACGGAGCTAAACGAACTCTCGCTATCTGCCCAGCCGTTCTGAACACTGGAAGTGGGACAGACGGATCCTTGTGTTTAAATTGAGTTGTATGAAAAAAAAGACTTTTTGAAATCTCCTGTGCCCAACCTTGATTGTAGCCAGTGGAGCACAAATTAGAACATTGTGCTCTGGTCTTGTACTTTTTTTGACTTTTGACTATGGGGCTAGGATAGAAGGGATCGTCACTCATGTCTTGCTATGTGAAACTCTCTATAGGGTTTACTATTATCATTTTTAATAACCTGTTGTTATGTGACAATCCCTTTAATGTTTTGTTTCAAGAGAAAAAAACAAATAAACATTGGTGTTCAACTGAAGCTACAGTAGCGTTTGTTACACAAACACAAAAATAAAAAAAAAACATATATGCCAAAATATATTTTATAAATAATTTAAAAATGTATAATGAGAATATTTAATGCTGTGTAGTTATTTTATGAGTAAGTTATACTTGAAATTAACTTGCTTTTGTTCATTTGTCTTTTGCTTTTATATTGAACCTGATTTGTTTTTTTATTTTCAAAATGAACTTGATTATTTTTTGTTTACTGTGTGACCCCTGGCAACTGTTGCAGTCTACCTTGTTGTAAAGAGTTTCTTATTGGTCAGTTCTTGTGCCATCAAGTTTCTGTGTGGGCTACTAGAAAATGTAAAAAGACAAAAAAAAAACAACAACAAAAAAAGCGATATCAGCACCAACATTAGTGTGTCAGTTAAATGAGCTTAGAGTGAGATAGCAAAAGAAACCAAAAAAGATGCAAACAAAACCTTCAAAATTGCTGGATGTTGCAGAACGGCTCCCAGTGTTCGTCATGCTGGTCACAGGGTTCCACCGATTTTATCAGTCTAATCGAGTCGCCTTTCCTATTGGGTCAAATCCAGTTTAAACGAGACTTTTTCAGCCTCAATCGAGGGCATTCGTACGCGAAGACTAGCTTTGCTCAGCACTGCTGTCACCCTGCGCCATCTGTGTTCAGCTGATCTCAAAGATAAGGTTCAGACCAGAGTGGTATAAACAGGGCTTCCCCGTCCTACAAGCGCCACACAACAGACTGGATGGAATCATGTTTGAACAAACCAAGGTCTTGGAAGAACCGTGTTGCACATCAGCAATGTGGTTTTATGTTGCTTTGCAGTAAACTATGTACAATGTGGAAAAATATGAATGAAAATTGACAAATTGCATACAACAAACTAGATCTTGTAGCTGAATGTTTTGCTGGTCTCACCCATGGCTTCTGGCAACATGAAAATCGGAATAATCACTGAATGTATACAGCAGCTTATAATTAAACTATTAAATGTCCTCTGCTCTGTTTCATTGTCTTTACTCAATACAATTTTAAAGTTCTTCTGAATTTTTGTTTAAAAAATTATTTAATTATACTGGAGCTAATTTTAATTTTTCAAAAGAGTTTTCAACTTTTTTTTGGGCTCATTTGTGGGAACGAGGCATCAATGAGGCGTTTGTGTCCAGGCGTCGTTCCTCTGGATGGGCGTTTCCTTTGGCAACAATCTGCCGACAAAGATTGACTCCGTACGTCGCACGTTTTGAATCAAGATGCTGAGTAACACATTTACGGAGTCAAGGAAAGTACATTCTCAAACAAGCAACAGCTAACAATGTCTGCCTCACAGCTGGTCAACTGTCTGTGTGGCTCATCGATACATATAAAGAGTGACTGTTTGAAAATGACTTCACTATTTTTAGTGCCTGTCCACACAGACATTGCACCAATCAAATTAGAAGTACTAACATTAAATAAGGGTACGCTGTTGCAGCAGAGAAAGAAATCATACTTGCATTTAAACTTTTTGATGACCAAATAAGTACACAAGCCAATAACAAAAACCAAGGACATTTATAAAACACATTTTAAATTCATTGGACTTAACATCTGCATTTAATGCACGCTAAAATTACCGTTGATTAACTTGAATAATCTGCAAACCAGAAATGTGTGTGTGCTATAACAGTATGCATCATCTTCCACTTTGAACTAGATTTAGGTCTGTCATAATACATTTACAATCTGTAATATGATGGATGTGAACGCCTATGAACAGTTATTGAAAACAGCACGATAACACGTGGAGTGATGTCTATTCTATTTGTCATGATAAAATGGAAATTAACAGTTTGAGTGGAGGCTGGCTGCAACTCTGCATTAATATTCCATGCATTCACTGTTGCTCTTTCCCATTATTCCGGAAGCAGACCTTTGGGAATGGTCCAACAAGTGAGGTGAGCGTGCGCTAGTGTCTGTTTCCGATGGTGGTGCTCTTTTCATTTGCTGGAGAGGGTCACACATGCCCTTTTTGAGACATTTCACATCTCCAAATGTCTCTCAGAACACTACAACACAGACGCTGATCAGGACCATGTAGCCTGTCATTGAGACTCACATTCGGCTGGTTGTTAATGCGCTTTCACAGCCAACAGAATGATGTCATTACAGCACCAGATCCCACTTGAAATATTGATCTATTAGTTGACTTTGAGTGGAAGGGTCTCAAAGCTATGAAATAAGTTGAGAGGCAAGACAGAGCCTGATTCTTCTTCTGCTCGTCTGCAACAATTTCTATGACATTTCCACTCAATAAAGGCTCCACTTTTCACCTCCCCCATGAACAAATCTTTCTCTTGAGTAAGTTTGTATGGATTGATGAGGAGAAGCAGAGAGTAGATGTCGAGCAGGACACATTCCAGCACTGTAGACAGAGAAAAAGGGAAACGAGTGAGGGGAAAACACACAGCTGCCCCCTATGATAAGAAAAAGAGGTTGGCTTCATTTCTATAATTAATTTGCCATTCCCTCTATACCCTCTGGTGGAGCCAACATGAAAGCTGGTCTGAAAGCGCGTTCGCTAACACATCCATTAGTCTATAAGGAGGATCTTGTTTCTTCCAGCTAAGTTCTCTTCTCATGGGCAATACCACTATTTTGCCCCACTCATATGAGCTACACATGCCCATTCAGTAGAGTTTAGACCCCTGGGTCTCCATAACAAACTCGCCTGAGCTAAAGGTACTGCCTCCAACCGAAGGCGGCAAAAAACTGCATTTTAAAGAAGCCCGTCTCATAATCACTAACCTTAAAAACTAACTTAGTAGCAGAATATTGCAGTAATTCTTTCAAACCTATTATTAAAAAACTTTGTCTTCCATATCAACAGTATCCCCCAGGGTCAAACCTTATTTGCAATGCAGAAACTATATTTGTAAATCCCTAAAATGGTGCTTATCCACACATATTTAATTACTTCTGATTCATGGTGGTCATGGAGAATATTCTTCTTTACAGGCGAGATTTATATCAAAGGTTACCAGGACACGCATCCTATTAACATCCTATTAATGTTTCAATTATAATTTTGCAGAATGGTGAGCGGGGGAATCAGAGAACAATTAAAATGATTTATTTCTGACACAGACATGCATTGAAAAGGAGCAGGAGGAGGGCCTGCAGCCTTGCATTCCTTCAATACAAAATAGCTTGTCGCCAGTTCTTTTGAGTGAGACGCCCCTGCGACCAACCCCCAATCAGAATCACTGATCTCTGACGCTCTAGTGACCTCATTCTATCAAAAGGCTTGCAGCTGCTCCTGCCTCATTATGACCAACTCCTTTTCACCAACCTCTGGTAGGGGGTTCACTACGGGATTAGATGGCAGGCAACGACGTGTTTGATATAGTGAAGTAACACAAATGTCCTGCTTTCTTGCTGTTTTGTTGCAATCTATGAACATCAGCAGTTAAACCCTTAACGGATGATAAAATAATGCAATCTGTAGCTACATAAAATGGGCTGGTTCTGTTTTATCTGATGTATCTTGAATGCACCGTATGAGATGTTTAATTCAATGACTGCATCCTCAAATACTGTATCTACAAATAATGATTCTCTCTCCCAGGTCCACTGCAGTTTGCCACGTTCTTTTTTATTTCAAGCATGCAAATGAGACACTGACTCTGAGCATTTAGGCTCACATCTCTTGTATAATGTTCCTCCACTGAAAAAGCAGGTGAAGTGTTCAAGACTTCAGAGTCACAAGGCAGCAAAGCTCGAGTAAAAAGTTTTTACTCTCACAGCGATTTGTTGTAACTCGTAACTTAAAACTTCCAAATATCTTCAAAGAAAAATGCTATATAGGCTTCGTGCAATTTCATAGATCATGTACTTCTCCATTCTCCCTGGATGAGTTACTAAACAGATAATGGTTTGTTCCACAGATCCACACCTTTGAGCGAGACGATTATCATCACTGCTGGAGATAAATGAAATCGGCACAGAGCTGGGCTCCCCTCGCCCGGTATGTGTCCTCACACCAAATCTGCACAGCTCCAGTCTGGGCCTGGACGGAGATTTCAGGTCCTTGGTGGACGCTGGCTTGCACTGCACTGTGGTTGGCAAGGTCAGACTTTGCTACTGTTACGACTTTACTGCAGTCACAGTCATTTGAAGGTGGCAAGTTCTAAGAATCGAGGTTTTCGCTCAGAGACTATTGTGTGAAGCCAGAAAAAGTTCGTAGAAATGACAAAGGCTCTCGGGGACGTATTTTTCCTGGCCAAAAGGAAGGCGGACCTTTTTTGTTAGAGCTTTATATTGTATTGAAGAGGTTAGCCTCCGTCACAATGAGTGGACTGGTCATTGCTATCAGTAAGAAGACTGATTAGCCTACATTCTCCATTTCTCCACCACAACAAAATACCTAATAGGCCTGGCCAGTGGCCATTCCCCTTTGTGGTGGTCACAATGGAACTTTGATCACCACTGAAATGAGTGGCTCAAACAATAGCCTACATTCACTGAACACCACTGTGCCCTCAGTGAAATGGGGAGCAGCCACATTCCCCCGGCAAGCTTTAATTGGAAGTGATGCTAGACAGATCATATCATAACCATTAGCGATGCCCTGATAAGACTGACCTGGGAGCTGCTCTGTAAAGCCTCTTTGTCTGAGAAGGGTCCGATGAGCCCCAGGACCCCTCAGCCTGCCATCTCCAGCAGCAATCCCAGCCTGACCTCAGCCACCTCTCTCAGCCCTTAATGCCCAGGATGCAGGCTCTGGGGCTGTGGGACAGGGGCAGTTGACCTCCCCCTCTCTAGAGGATATAACGCTGATAGCAGGGACAAGAAATTAAAGACTGTGGCCTTTGAAAGCCTCCATTATTGTCAGCCGTAGCACAGCAATGAATCTCACCAGTCCTCTCCATGGACATGCATTATCGGAGGGGTGATTATTTGACCTAAACCCTCTGCTTGGCAATGATTTATTTTATCCAAGCAAGGGTATGTTGCTTGACCCCTCTGTCCTTTTGGACGGCAGCAGAGTGACAGTAAAAAACACATAGGAACCATTTTTTTTTTTTAATACATCTCAAATATGCATTTCTGTCCGTTGAATGAAGCTTTTTACAGGAATATACAGCGGACTAAAAAGATTTGATCAATTGTTCCACTGCTAAAGTAATTCAGAAAGATGGACTGCAGTCCAAAGTGAGACCAACATGTGGTGTGAAAAGAGCACGTGACTTCAGGTGTCAGTTCTCATGGTTACTGATGTATGCTCGCAGACAGGAGAGTAGTTTTCTGGAATATGCAAAACGCTTTAGCAGGAGTCTTTGTTTTTCTGAGATGTTTTTTTTGCTGTTTTTGCTGTTTCTTGTGATGTTTAGACAATACACTTACCGTGCAGCAACTTTTTTTTTCGTAGCGTCTACGTGATTCATGCTGTCACTGAATTTAACCTGCTTTCTTCATCATCTACAACGCATTTGATGACATATTGATTTTAACCTTTGTTGTTCTGCTGCTATACAACATACTGTTTTCAAGCAGGCTGTGCAGTTTACACGGTTCAGTGCCTGTTTCTCAGACCTCTGTCATATGGAGTGCCAGGGGAAATAATGCTTCCATTGTGTGCATGTAAAGAGCAATGCAACAGTGAAAATAAGCTCCTGTAACACTAAATACTCTGCAAGCACCGAGGTAATGGCGAATGAAGATGACCACTTTAGCGCCATCACACAACAGCTTTTGCAATGTGTGCGACACTGTTGGCTGTAGCTGGCCCTCATCAGCAGTCATTCGGCCGATTCAACATGAATTGAACTGTCAGTGGAGGCAGTTAATAAGAGAGACTAGTAAACCAGTGATTTTCTCCATTCAGTGCTCTTTCTCCTTTTTATTGCGTCTGCCTTTTCTTTTCTTCCCCTACAAGCAAAAGACCACTGGCTGGCAACGCCATTTGTGACTCTTACGCTTATGATTTAGCTGACAATGGCTTCTAGCACATACAGATTAAAGATAATCAAAGTGATGGGTTTCAAATTATAAATAAACTACTGAGGAATTGCTGCATTTCCTCTCACCCAGGAGCAGAACCGTGTGTGTGTGTGTTAGTTGGCAAGTGGGGGTTGTCTATTTATTCACTGAGGATTGATAAATTCCAACTGAGTTGACCATGAAGCGATGGAGAGCCTGCCTCTGTCGAAATTAGCTCTTTGAGGTCAGCTGTCAGGTGTGTCGGGTCCTAGTTAAATACTTATACAAGATACGGCTACTTTTCACAGCTTTTATTACTTTCCCAACACAACTTCCACTGCTTAAAGGAGAGTAAAAATGTGCCTGTCAGTGATAAAAAAAAAAATAAATGTCACAAAATATATGTCAAAACTAAATTATTGATTTCTCTCATGTGACCTTGTTTACCTGTTAAAAAAGATTGTTTTTCTTTTCAACTTCAGTGCTACTGCTTCATCTCTGCTGGTATACTATTGACAATAACAGTGTTGATTTCCCTTTGCACTGTAGCCCTGCATGTGACCAGTTACCTATTGTGATCTATGTGGCTCCAAGACATTTGTACAAAAGCCACGCTTTAAAGAAAGATGTATTTTACTGCTGACAGAGCAAACAAAGTCATTTAAACGGTGGAAAGATAAAAGGCTGGCAGCTGGGATATAAAAAAAAAGAACACTTGTTTTGTCCTGCATGTCACCTAATTAATTTCCCTGTGATGTGCCATTGTGACAGAACAAGGCTGTTTTCACTGAGCTGCAGTAGAGAAATCTGATCCAAAAAATATTGGTTGTTAACAATTCTAAATGATGAGTTGTTGCTATATTCCTGTGTGGACATTTATGCTAAACTATCCTACCACAGCATTTCAAATAACTCTATAGATTAAAAATATATTTATATTGAAGAAATCTTGAAGGAGCTGTATTTAACATTCTGCTCATTAATATAGCAGCAAACAACTATTTGCTATGTAAAGACATAGTGGAGTAATGTCTCCCTGAACAGAGAACGAAGTTGCTCTCCCTCTGTGTGCTCTTATCCGAGCTTCTCCTTGCTATGTTGACACAGCTCCGCCAAATGTGTTTATCATGCAGTAGTTGCTATAATTGTAGAGCGAGATTGTATACGTTTTGCAAATACGCTCAATATCAACAACATTCAATCTATCAGCCTTTCCTGATTATGTTGATAAAAAAAACGAAATTTGTTTCTTTCAAAACATTTTTGCAGATTATAGTAAATAAATGTAATTTCTAGAGAACAGCTTGAGGGATCATTAAAACTTTAGTTTTTAAAACAAAGAGATTTAAAAACTTTATTTCAGGGTTTATTCTAAAGCCCAATCCTCATACGTTACAGCCAGTTTGTAGCCAATTGAGTGTTAGTTTAGTGTATCTTTTCGGTATGCATTGATGCATAACGTGCATGCCTACTGTACATATACTCCATATGATCAAACTATTCGAGATCGTTAAAGTTGAAGTTAAATGTTAACACATTTACATATGCACATTATTTACATATGCATACTATTTACACATGACTGCAGTAAATAAATTCTTTTGCACTTCTTATAAGAGGAGGTGACAAAAAGGGTTGAGTGGATCTCACTATTCTGCAGTGAGGAATGAGAGATTACTCAGAGCTGAAATTGGAACGGTGTGTAAAGCGCACGTTACTTATTGTTCGCTATGTTATTTAAATCTCTGAACAAAAGTAAATGGATCACCTGGAGCTTTGATTCCAGGTGTGTGTGTAGCTTCTAGTGCAGCTGGTGGAAGTAAATTGGACACGTTTTTTTGTTGAGCCTAAGTTGTAGAAATTGTTGCAGACAGATTCGTCCACAGCACAAAAGCAGATCATGAAGTTGTCTGGAATGAAGCGCCAGAATGGAAAGAGTGCGCTCCGGCCATGGTGGCGAGTAGCTGCATCATCACAAATACATCTTCACAGATTTCTTGTGGGTGGTTTATGTAATTTGTTACTCGACACCGGGATACGCAGCACAGCGGTGTGTATATCACCATGCTGTGAGAATTGTATTGCTAAAATCCTTCAATTCAGCATACAATGCCTGAAGATTTACCAAGACTTGTGGCCACACATGTTTTGATTTACCATGCATGCAAGTCATCTCTGGTGCAATTTTGTGCTGATCATATTTTTGTTGTCGAATTCCATTCTTACTATTTCCAATCGTTTTTTTTCAACTGTGAAAACTTTGATTCCGGTGATTGAATTTGAATTGATGTGTAAAAGTATTGTGTGCCTTTTAGAAAGTTGTATTCTGACTCATCTTGCCGATGCAGCTCATTCTAGCAATGCGGAGCACCTGGAAGTCATAAATCCCAGGAGCGTAAGTGTCTTTGTTTAATGTGACCTCATGAAGAATACGTAACCTGGTGTGAGGTTTTCACCCTGAAACACTCAAACAATGGAAGGCCTGAGTGATACCACCAACACTGCAGGAGAGGGGGAGAGGGTAAAACCTACTATAGATCCAGAAATGCACACTGTGTGTATTAGAAACTTCCCTCCCCCGTCTCTGGTGACTCCTTTGGCCTCTCTCCCTGAATCACTTGGGAACTTATTCTCAAATTCAACACAATGGCTTCTAATGAACCTGCACCTCAATTTCCAAAGCAAACTAGCATTTTTATGGAACAGTGTGCCACCATTAGGAGAAGGTCCTTAAGGGATTCAGTGGAGTCTGCATTACAGCTTCAGTGGTGCAGTTCATCAAGTCCCTAGAAACGGCAATGAGGATAGACCGAGATTTTATAGTCAATGATATTTCTTCAGTTACATACCCCCAGGTTTAGGCCATAGTATGACAACTGCAAACAACCCCTTAGCTGCCATATTGTTTTTATAAATAATTAGGCATTTAACACTGGTTTGTACTTGTACTCAAATGGTCCTACAACCTTTGTCAGAGTCAGGCTCGTTGCTTTTTGCATGACAGGGAGCACCAAAATGTTATGCTCCATTCAAAGAAAAGTTTTTTTTTTCAGTTTGGAGGGCAACAAACTCTCAGACAAGATAAAATCAGATTAGAGTTTTAGGCTTCAAGAATAAGCACCAAATAGATAATGAAACCTGCTGTATCAGGAAGGAAAAAACACAGTTGTGTTAGCTACAAAACAACAAATGAGAACATGAATAAATTATGAAGGAGATAAAAGGTCAAGCGTGGTTTGAGGCAATATTTTCCCCATGATTCTCTCACAATATCCTCTCTCAACCAGTGTATGACGCTTAATAGGAACACTTTATTTCTTAGGCTACATACTGCATATACTAGGGTTATTTTAATGATTATAAATCAAGCAGACACCAGAGTCCTTGTGCTGCAGTCATTTAGATCATCAAAAACAAAGACTCAGGAAAAGAATATCTGAGCACCCCGTGGGATTTATTTTCTTATGTCGCACTTTAAAGAGATCATTGGAAAAGAGCTAATGATATGACAAAACATTTTTTTTTAAATGTATGTTTCCCATAGTCCTCTCTTGCAGTGTGGAAAACAAGGTTGTTGCACCGATTTATTCAATGTTTAAACGGAGCACACTGACAAATAACTATCAGTTGCCAAATTTCTTTTTACCACTGCCCTCACATATGAGCAAAGAATATAGATTTTAAGATTTTAATTTCTTTGTTTTAAGCAATTGAACAGTATGAACCTGGTTGAGTCATCTGGATACCCGTCATCATGGTCGTAGTGAGGTCATGAAATAAAACAATCAGCACAGTCATAAAATCACACTCTGCTGCAGCGCCACAGCCTTTTGCCTGGAAACAAAGAGCGTTACTGGGCTGATGTAGACATTCATTAAAAATGGCATTTGGCATGATTAATGATGCTTGCAATTTGCTGGGAAAGTACAGGCTCTGTTGAGGCTTGGGGAGGGAAATTTCACTGCATTGGGTAAAGGGTGGGTGGTCCTCAATCCCCGCTGTGGAAACCCACTTGCTCTGTCACGTTGCAATGTCTCTCAGGAACCAACTCTCTGGAACCGAATGACTTGATTTCCTTCAAACAGCAGTCTCTTAATTTTTTTAATTTCTTAAATTTTTTTGTGTGGACTGATCATTATTTCCCCATTTTGCATTCGTTTCATCAGAGATAATTTATCTCTGCCTGCTTTAATGAAGTGATAATTTCATGATAATTAACGTAATCCTGCACCAAGGCAAATTTGCCTAATGACTGTTGTTTTGATAGTCAGAGTTGGTGCATGGGGGAGAATGTCCACACTGGGAGGAATCGAGGCTCTGTGCCAGGCAGAGGAAATAGGAGAAAGCAGAGTCAGGAGCCAAAGGTCGGAGGAAAGTACCAGAGGATTTTACTTTGTGACCTCAACTGTCTGCGGTGGGTTGAAGAAGGGACCCTGGCACTTTTCATTCAGCAGTTCAAATAATAGGTTGCTAATAGGTCAGCTCAGTGAAAGAAAGCCTATTTGGTCTGCCCTCTTATGTCTGACTACAAATATGACTGCCTGGAGATGATGAGCCAGGTGAGCGAGGGCTTGGGCCAAGGTATTGTCCCTGACATTTCATTTGTTCATGGGTACCAACTTTGACATTTCATTTGTTTGATATTTGTTAAACTCAAACCCCAGCAAAGTTTAACCTTTTCAAATCTCGGATTAAACGTCCATAAATACTCCCCTTCCAGCCAAAATTAACATAGGTGTCAATAACTGATTGTGCCATAAAGATGTGCATGGAAGACCTCATATAGTACATATATAGTATATGGAGCAGATTTTTGAGAGATCAGTTACGGCAGCCAGTACAATATGTATATTACTGGAAGCATTTTCTTATGAACATAAACATGCACAAAGTTTTATAGCTACAGCTTTCCTGTCAAAGATGACATCCATGGTAATTATTCACAGTGTAGTCTGACTGTCACTTGCTATATTTGACAGTGTTTATAATCTGTGCGTACATGTAAATGGATAAAGATAGAGATAGACATATGGAGAAAAGGAGATAGGACCCTGCTTTAACTCTAAATATTTTCAATATACCTGGCTCTTCACACTACTTTACATAAATGGACAACAATAGAGTTTGAGTGCAGAACTCATACATATTCACACATGTCATGAACCTAGATTAATTCTTAACTTCTTTGGTTTATTGTGGTTCTGTTTAATTGGAGAAGAAAGAAAATGCATTAAAAAGATGCATGCATTTATGTACGTGCAGACTAATAGATGAAAGCCCTGATAACTTCTTGCAATGTAACTTAAACTGAGAATTTGATCTCTAATGTGGGTTGCAGATAGTATTTTCCCGATAACTTGAATTAAAAAAAAGTAAGTCAATTTGTTTGTTGGGAGTGTTTTTGTTTCATTTCCGCAAAGCAAAAACACAAAGGCAGACCTGTAAAAATTCAGTTTAGCAGATGGACTCTCTTTTTACGCTCATTCATTCACTAATATCACTGTCTCTTGCTCTCTGGCTTCTACTCTGTCAGCTGACTTTGAGCATTCACTCTAAGTTCACGATCAATCATGTTGTTGGGGTAATATTCCTATACTAACCGAGGTATCACCACCCCCCTATATATCACTATGGGCTTTAATTGCCTCGCAACACAATTATCTTTACTGTGCACTATGACATTTATTTGTCCTCTCTAAATGAAGTCTCTCTTGATTTGAAATGGCTTTAAAGTGAAAGTGGACATGCAACATGCAGCTGGCATGATCTATCCACTGGCTCACCCTGGTTGTGGGGAAAACTGGCAGCCAACGAATCACAACCATGTTTGTGTGTTTTACATGATTAGGCATATGGAGGGAGCATAAAATCACCATTACCTTGCTTGACAAACAGACAGCTGCAGACCGCCTTCACTTCTCTGTGCGTGTATCGACAGGCAAGTTTCCATTTAACAAAATGTACATTAATTGTCTAAAACAAAAACATGACCATCGACAATGATAACAATTAATTAACAGCATCTTTGAGTGAAGTCTCGGGCCTCTTCGTGTTGACTGGAGTTGTTCAGCTGTGTTTTCTTTATGCAGTAAGGTTTGACATGGTAGTTATTGTTAGAATACGTACAGCTTTTAGCATTATACAAACCATTCATCATCATAAAATCCTTTATTATTGTGGACTATTGCAGATGTTAAGTTAATAGAAGAATGTCTTACAGGTGACCTCTTGTACATTGTGACTTTCTATGAAGACGTTTGGTGAAGACGTTTGGTGAAGACGTTGAGGCGACTGTGGCTAAGTGGAGAGCGGGGCCGTCCATCGGTGGTTCGATCCCCGGCTCCAGTAGTTGCATGTCGATGTGTCCTTGAGCAAGGCACTTAACCCCAAAAATGCTCCCGTAGCTGTGCCTACGGTGGGATAGAATCTGAATTGTAAGTCGCTTTGGATAAAAGCATCTGCTAAATGACTGTAATGTAATGTAATGTGAACTTTTCTGACGTCCATCATACTGACACATGCTGAGATACTTGTTCCAATGAGACATTTTCAGTTTATGCATGGTGTGACAATTATTTATTCTTGAACTTATTTACAAAGTGGCACGTATTAACAGACAGCAGCAGATGGCCACTGGGGAGTAAGCATAGGGCAATTGGCCCTTGTTGGAGTGTACTGGGGACTTGCATGAACTGGCAAACAAGGCATAAGTCGCTGTTGTGGAGCAGTAGATGAGATTTGGGTCAAAACTGATTGTGGTGGTAGATATGTAGGAAAAATGGGCTCTGGTCAGAAATGGTTAAATACTAAAAAATCATAAATAACAGATACGACTTGTATATGAAGTTCTCAAGTTCCCAAGTGTTCTCAAGTCCTTTAAGTAGTTATAGAGTACAGAACAGTATGAATAGAACAGTGAGGTTAAGATGGACAGATACAAATTCTCCTCTTATTGACCACAGCAGCACATGTTGTAAGATGTATTTATTGTCTTTGCCAAAAATGTCTTCTCTGAGGGAGACAGCAAAGCGCTGGTCCATGAAATGCACTTTGACCCCCATTTTGCGACAACAACAGATGAAAGCCTTGACAGCCCTCACGACACCCAAACAACAATGTGTACACTGTACTTTGGCTGAGGTATGATATTTGTGAGCAATTGTCCCTTTAAAGACTTAAAGATTATTTTCAAGAAAGTATTGCAATTATGCTGTTATGTTATTAACTACGCACCAAGGAGCTCACAAATGGCATTCTGCTCATTGTTGCTCTCTGGTCACTAGTTCGTCAAGTCCTTCAAATGTTCTGAAGACACCCCTGGAGGAAAAAGATGGAATGTAATTATAGAGTGATGTCTGAGGCAGGTTATTGATGAGATGATTATTTTGCTCAGCACATTTTGGCTTCAACAGGGGAGTCAACTTGGACAAGGGGACAACCTTTTTCAAAACTGCCATTTAGTTTATTTTTTTTAAAGAAAAAAAATAAGAATTTAATGAAATTATAAGGAAAGAGATTAAAATGAGACAACAAAGTACAGTTTACATTTAGTATTACCTCATCATTTTCAGATGCCTTCATAATTTCCTGTATTGATTGTATAAAATAAGTAATTTCAAAGGAAAAATAAATAAACTATATTAAAAAAGTCCTAAATTGAACTAACATTTGCAACTAACAAAATGTTGCATGTGCTGATTAATCATTCATTAATCATTATTGTCATATAGGAAGACATTAAATGATTTAATGGTTGTGACAACTTAGAAGAGTTAGAATTCCCAAACCTTTAAAAATTGCATTAATCAAAAAGAATATTTTTGATTAAAAAGAATCTGATAATATACAGTTTGCATAATTTGACTAAATATTGTTGCAGATTTCAAAAGTATATGAAATATGAGGAAACCTATAATTGAGAACTGATCTGGTACAGAATGAAAATCTTTTCTTCTAGTTCATCTCAGTTTTTTCGACCCTAAAATCCAACTGTGGTTAGCTGACAATGTTGGAGAAACAGGGTGGTCCCTAATTAAAAATATCCAATTTGCTGAGAAAAGAATGGCAATGGGCTCAAGAGGCATCTATAATGTCGGGGATCTGCACACCCTTTCACAGCGGTGTGTGTGCTTGTGTGTTGCTTGTATCAATTAGGGAGGCTTGTTGGGTTTCTCTCTTCAAAGTACCTAAATAATTCAAGCATCAGGGGTCAGACCCAATTAACCAGTGTGACATCAGGTCTACATCGTGGCAGTGTTTATAGAGCTACAAATTATTGGGGAAGCTAAAGAGAAACAGGGTTAAGAAAGTGTGAAACTACATGATGCAGCCTTCCACACCTTGTCTGACAGTGAAAGGGTATCACTGTTATAACAAGTATCTGATACTCGCACTCACTACTAAGGTGGGAGGGCTTTAAATTGGCTCTGCTGATTCTTTAACTGCTTCCATCAAACTAGATTAGGGAGGTGAGCCGGAAGATGGACCCCTGATGGTTAATTGAAGTTTTATTAAGGCTGCTGAAATTCAACTGGAAAAAGAGCCGATATGACCGCAGGGCTAGTGGGGAGCCTTCCATATTGCTGTGTTTTAAACCAATCATAGCTATTTTCCAGTGTCTTTATCCTTACGTACCTATTTCCTTTGACCTTGAACGTCCCTCTACGGTTGTCTGCTCTGAGGATCCAGGGTAACTCCCCAGTGAGAATTCTATGTATTCATAATTAATAATTCATTGGCTTATTGCTAGCAGATAGCAGTCTGATGGAGGGACTGACACGTTAGTAGTTCAGGGCAGTCTCTTCACTCGACCTTAATCAGGTGTTGATCATGTAACACTGCTATATTCAACAATGACTTTCTACTTCTTTCTACCACTGTCAATATTTTTCTCCAAGACCTCCTCTGACGCCGTTTATACTTTCAAGTACTGTCCATATGTCACATTTTCGTTAACCATTAGCTTTGGACAAAAACAAGAAAATGCTAAGTGGTTTTGAGACTTTTTAAATGATTAGCTAGAGATGATGTTCACTCCTCGTCGAAGTAATTTATCTTCTGAAGTTCACACATGGCTCATATCGTCAAAAAACCCTGACCATTGCGTTTCACATTTTCTCCCTGAAAACTTAAGGCGCTGACTGTATGAATTGGAGTGCAGAAGCAGTGGGTCTGCACAGCGTGAAACGGAGTCACGCGAGATGAATGGATGTTTAAGGAATAATTAGACATAGGGAATACACTTATTCATGTTGCCAAGGGTTAGATGAGAAGTCAAAAAGAGACTGTATAAGACCGTGCTAAGCTACGCTAACAGTCTCCTGGCTGTGGCTTCTTAATTAACAGACAGATAAGAGAGGAATCATTGTGTTTCTTGTCTTACTCATGAAAGCGAATAAGCGTATTTCCTAAAATGTCCAACTATTCCTTTAAGTGTCGAACGCCGTGTTTTTTCAGCAGTGCCTCTTTTCTAAATGTGTGCTAATAAGTTATAAAGAATGAGATTCAGATTTCTGGTCTGATCTGTGTCCTTCTAGCAAGTTTATGGACTGGAGAAAGAATGTATGATGCTGCTGTCTGAGGCTGTTTACTTATATCCATGGATGAATTGACACGTCTGCTTGCTGGTGTTACTGGTGTCAAGTAAATTGAAAACAGGCAGTGGTTGCTGTCATAAATGTTGCTGTGGTGGTTACTGACAATATTTACTGCCTTCCCAAGATCAAGGTTGCCCATGCACACACAGTTTTTTCAATTTACTTCAGTCTTTGCCAGTGAACTCCATAAATATATATTTGCACTCTCAAAACTTCTTGTAGGGAATCAGACCATGGAACTGTATCTAGCATGTTTATTTTGTATATTTCCAAGTGATTAAGAGATGGCTATTTTTTCCATATGTGTCCCGTGATTTGAGTAGGAGCATAGTGTGCGACAGTCGACTGTGAACAGGGAAATAAGGTGTCAAAATCACTTTGCATATTGATAGAGCATGTCTTCTTGCAGGATTGGACCCTCCCAAATAGCCCCTATTAAGTACACCCAGAAATCGGCTGTAACAGCCTTTAGACTGACGACCCCCTTCTGCTACTGCAGCTTCAAGTCTGTATGACATTAATATTCATTTTCTTGGTTTTAACGAAGCAGGCAACAGGCATGGGGTGCCCTGGGAGCACTGCGTTTAGCATCAATGGAGATATAGTCAAACAACCAAACACAGAGGGAGGAAGTTGGCTGTCAACTTCCCCTGGGCTCCATATTAATGAGATAACGCCACACTGCAGCCAATTACAGCCACTCCCAGACAGATGCCTTTGGTCCAAGACAACCTCCCACTGTAGACTCAACCCCCACCTCCTCCCAGTCACCATTCCTTTACATGAGCATACATACATCATTTCTCCTTATCCCTGACACAAATCCATAAAGAATATATATTATGCGTAATTTAGCCGATAAAAACACCACCAACAATGGGTTGTAAAAGGAAAAGCTCAAGTGCTGAAAACCATAAAGAAAATGTCCCTTTAACCTTTATCTAAATCCTATATGTTAAAACGTGCATTGTTTGATTCACTTGTCAGTTATCCATCCATCCATTCTCTCAAGCGTTCCTGTTCAGGTTCATGGTGGGATGGAGATTATTCCAGCACACACTGGGCAAAAGGCAGTGTGAGAGGCCACCTGTATATCACAGGGCTAACATGCACATACACAGACACACAACCCCACGCTCACATTCACATCTACAAACAATTTCATAGTCTCCAATTTACCTATACTACATTCTGCAGTCTTTGGCCTGTTGTGAAACCCACACAGACTTAGAGAGAGCAGGAGAGCAGGAAACACATACACAACTAGAAACAGAAAAAGGCTCTATCTGGTCGAGTTAGGTTTAAAAGCATGACCTTTCTGTTGTGAGGTGATCCCCCCTCAATAGTCGAATATGACTCATCAAAACCTTCCCAACTGAGTCCTGTAAGAGTTTGGATCATGGCCTCCAATAAAGATGCCATTAAACAGTGGGCCAAAATAGAAAGCCTGTAAAATATCAACCTCTAGGTGGCCAGTCTAGCGTGTCAAAAACCAAATAATAGTGCTCTTGAACGCACCTCAGTATTTAAAAGGCCTTGTCTAATCCATGTGAGGTGGCTCATTAATTGTGCATTACAAAGCTGAGGCAATGGAAATAAGGCTACCTGCCTGGCATCACAGCAGCCCATATATTGGATAGAGCAACTACATGGTCCTTTAAATAGGCAGGCTTAGTGGTATGGCTGTACTCAGCACAATGGGAGAAAGCAGCTGCTGTTTGCCTACTAAACTCTGAATTGAGACTGAGAGCAATAATCGTTGCCCAAGCTCCTTGGAAAAAGGCCTCATGGCCTGATGGAATGCACGTTTACCTAGAAATGCATTGATGCACATCTGCTGTAAAATGCCTACCAGTTTTGATGTGACCACATTACAAATAGGAACTTTGAATTGTCATAACTTTCCCTTATTGTTCTTAAATCGATACTGGCCTAAATATGATGCAGAACTTATAATATACAGTACATTGAACATGAAACACGTCATCATGTTGCTTTAATGGCAGCTTTAAATGTTTCAGCCTTTGAGGTTTAAAATCAAAATCAACCTGAAACTGTGGATTACCTGGTAAAATGTAAGGTTGACATGCATAGTCTTATATATGGGCTGAACATTGTTAAGCAAAGAAAAGCTTTTCATTTTGACATCATCTGTGAGTGTGGATATAAAAAAAGGCCTGAATCTGCCACAATCTGGCAGCTATAACGTGTGTGCAGACAAAAGACTGGCCCATTTTGAGAGTGGAGGCAGACAGATAGCAATAGGGGCCTGGGGACCTGAAAATCGTTGGGGTTGGCTGGTATTCAGGGTGAATCAGGGCCAGTAGTACGATGCATGGGCCCGATACAACTCAGGGGAGGGGGAGGGAGTGGCATGACTGGAATTAATTCCCTGTGATTGAGGCAATTGCCAAGGTTACTGCAGAGAATCAAACAGTGGAATGTCACAGGAGGTGTTGTTTTCACAGGCACAGTATCCTTGGTCACAGCTCATACCAAGGAGATGCTAATGATAGCTTTATCTTCTGAAATCTCTGAAAAACTCAGAAAAAGCTTTTCCCACGAGGCAAACCTCTTTCTTAGCTAAGAACCATCAGAGCCTTATTTTCAAAAGAGATCTATCCAGCTCAGCCCTCTCAAGTATTTCATAGTTTGGGGTGTTGTAGGCACAGTGAAAAGACATAAGCAAAGAAAGTGAGCCATGTTCACGTATTAAAACAATGCCGAGGCCACAATTCAAGCAGGATTTGTCATTTGCAAAAATAAGGTATGCAACTGAGCAACAGTTGTGTTTTGCTAAATGAAAAATCCTGGTCTCCATGATGCATCATCATTGTAGTGCAACTCTGGGTAATTACAACGTGCTCTTGGTTTGTAAGGACCTGAGGAATTGAATGTAACAACCATAAACAGAACCCAGGCAACACAAGTAATTTCATCCAAATGTAAATCAGATTGTAAACCTTGTGTAAACCAACTGTAAACAGTGAGTCAGTTGTAAACACATCCCATGGGTCTTATCCAGTGGGACGCTGTTAGATCCTCATGAGAGCTGTATTTAGTGATGGCAAACAAAATAATTGTTGTATAATCTTTACTGAAATGATGAGGGGCTTCTACTATCCAATGCAGCGGTGAATAACCATTTACTTATATGAATATATATTTATAAGAAAGATGGGAAAGATTGTCTACTTGTATTATGACTATAATGTTTTTTTGACACTGCCAAACAAAAAGGTGTGAATTCAATATGTGTTTTAGACTGAGTAAGGTTATAGTTAGTGGTGGTGTTGTACTGAACTGCATTATATTTTGAGGTGTTTCTAATATTCTGCCTCCCTCATGTATATAAATGGGAAGGATAAAGAACACCTCCAAATATAATTGGCAGAAATGGAATATGATATTCATAACTATGTTCTCTTTAGTGTATAATCACCTGAAAATGAGATTAAGAATTGTTGTTTTCATTGCCTTAGAATGAGCCATTTATATTAATATCCGCTACGTTGCATTGCCATGTTTCTACAGTAGCCCAGAATGGACAAATCAAGCACTTGTTCTAGATAGGGCCATTTGTGTTTAATAATTTAGTGCTGGAACTTAAGAGAGTAGTATTAACAGCTTACTGTAATCAAGCATCAAAAGTAAAAGTACTCATTGGCTTGTTTCAAGTGTTACAGAACATTACATTATTCTGTTTTAAGAGCATTGTAATGGTGTTCTTCAATGTGGAGCCAATTCTAGATACTTTGTATAGGCTACCATTCGGTGGCTATGTAGGAAGTAAAAGTCGTAACAAGGTTTCCGTAGGTGAACCTGCGGAAGGATCATTACTGTGTGGTTTACAGTACTGTATCATTTAAGTATATAGCATATAGTAAGTATATAGTATAGTGTATGTAATGCCTGTTTTATGTTAAAAATAGCGTGTAGCTGTAAGTTCCAAATAAATGTGGTGGAGTTGTGTTGTGTTTCTACTTTGTTTAGATAATTTGTTTATGCTCATTACAAGACGAAAAGGTGGTTATTGTAATGTTGTTTTCCCGGTCACGTCATGATGTCACTTCCGGGTTTGGCACTTCCTGTTCGTCACTTCCGGTTTTGGTAGCTTCATCGGTTGTAGTCAAACAAAATAGAGCTGCATGCTCAGAGGAGTGATTGGCTCGCATCCACCTGGAAGCATCCTAGGAGCAATACTGTAAGTTACTTGACATTGGACATAGTGGGCATTTTATATCAGTAAAGATTTCTTGACAGATGGGTTTGATGGGTCACTTAAATAGGTTTGTATTATATGTACGTTTGGAACAATGCCAGTGGTTTCTATGAATGTTTGTTGATGTACAAATGATCTATGTATGTTTGTATTTACAATCAGACTGAATATTTTGTATTGTTTGTATTTTCAGTTTTCATCACACAACATGTTAAAGGAACAGAGTGAAAGGGTGAAAATGACGACGACTGTCTTCATTGACTGTGGTTTAGCTCGGTGTTTAAATCAGAGTTTCGACACACTGAACGAGAACACTACAGGAGTAAAGATCCAATATTCCCTTTTGAAATGTAATGGAGTATAAAATAGTAGTAGTAGTAAAATGGAAATACTCAAATAAAGTAGAAACATGTCAACATTGATAAACTAGTACTTGAGTAATTGTACTTCGTTACATTCTACCACTGTTAATGGCAGAGCTATTTTATTGAGTGCCCATTTCACTGCGCTCCATTTCGTAGCCTACAGTTGCTGCACTATAGCTTCCGGCCACTAGGGGACAGACATCCAAGAAAGCAGCACTGAGCGCAAAGCTGGCAAGCAGCTCTCCTGTCAGTGACCATGAAGAAATCACAAGCCATGTTTACGTTAATGGTTTACGTTAATGGCCCGTTTAGCTAGCATCGAGAAAGAGACACATGCCCTGACTACGAGTTCAAAACGTTTCCAACATCTCAACCTTTGCATCAGTTAAAACGCCACGGGGGACATGACATGGCCTCTGAAGTCGGATGATCAGCAACAGGTGCTGTCATCAGTTAGACCTGCTGCCAGGAGTAGCCATAATCAGACATCAGCAGCGAAGATTATGGTATTGTTGCAGCAGACGCATTAGTCTCACCGCCAGCATCAGGGCTGTCATCAGCAACGGAAGCAGTGTTTGCTTTTGTAAGGCTTGTAAACTGACAGCTCTTATGGTGCACTGGGGCGATAAAGCAAAGATGAGAGGGAACTCTGCGGCCCATGTTTAAAGAGATAGGGGAACCACATACAAAAAATGTAAATAAAGAAGAGCTGTTATGGAGCATGCCGAGGAAGCTGCTGTTCATCAAACGTTACAGAAAAAACTGCTGAATCAATCTGTGAGACGATTACCTTTAAAGGTAACACCTTCCCTTACCAGTGAACTGTTGCTTCCGTCCGGACAAAGTGTACCAAGAGAATAGTTTATTTAATCACCATCAGGAGGTTCGGCATTGATTGTACATTGCTGTCATTGGCCCAGAACGGACTGACTCTGTGTGCTGTCATTGCTGCCAACGGAGTCCGTCCCGGTGTGATCGATGGAGTTTGAGGATTGGATGGATCGGGTTAGCACTCACAAAGTCAAGGAGGAAACTCTTCTATAGGTAATACCTTATTCCGTTAGCTCTGTGTAATGCGATACAGTTTGGTGGTTAGTTGTTTGTTTATGGTGCAGTATTCAGAGACACTGGATGTTTATTGTGGCTTCGGTTTGGCTTGGTCGAGCTGCTTGTGATGCTTAATGAACATCGTCTCTGCTATGGATTCATCTCTGCATGACATTGTTTTTATAAGCTGCAGTTTACACAGACACGTCGGCCTGTGGTGCTCAGTCAGTGGTTGGTGTTATTGCCCTTTGACAGTCTGTTACCTTTGTTGCTATGAGTGGAGTAGCACGGCTTAGTGCTGAAGTGGTAGTGGTGGGCTGCAGCAGTCATTCAGATGGGCTATCATATGACACTGTAATAATGCAACTTAAACACACATTAGGTGTGCATGCTCTTCTCTTTCTCTTTTGAGAGACATCACATTTAGACCTTGTAGTGTTCTACAGTGTGACTCGTACAGTCTGCATCATGATGTTGTCATCGTGTATATCTATACGTTGACATGCAGTAGATCTGCAGATGGGTAGATGGATACATAGATCTAGTAAATTTATGAGTTAAACTATAGTAGAGTTATATGTATACTGTAAATCATATATTAAACGCTCAACTCAAATGTACATACATCTGTGCTGTAAACCATAGTATTAATATTAACTTTGTATTTACTACTCTATAAAAAATGCACGGTAACTGTATTTGGGCTGCAACTAATGATGATTTTCATTAATTAATTGTTTGATCATGGAATCATAAAATAAGGAATGCTATATATACCAACAGTCCAAAACCTAAATATATTCAGTTTACAATCACATTTGACAAAGCAAATCCTCACATTTGAGAAAGTGAAACCAGCAAATGTTTGTTATTTTTGCTTGGGTTGAGTCAGTTGACAGATCAATAATGGACTAATCTACTGATTCAGCTCAAAGCTCTCGGCAGTCTTTGCTGTACTGAATCTGCTGCATGCATGTAAAACTACCGGATCTGGTTCTGAGGCCCACGGTATCTGTTAATGTGACTATTTATAACCTTGTAGTTTAGCTCATAGGCTTGTTTAGGACCAAACACCAAACTCAAGACTGCTGGTTCTCCTGACCAGTTGGAGGGGGTGGTGCCAATGTTCCATCAACTGGAGAGGAGGATTGTACTGCAGTGGATGTTTGAGAGGCTTATATAAGCATGTTGACGCATTGGTCACACTTTGCTCAGGAAAGAGTGGACTAAGAGTGCTGAACCAAATGTCAAAATTGTTTGAGAAAGAGAGCCCTTAAGGGGGCAAGGAAAAAGGAAATTAAAGTGATAACTGTATTAATTTAAAGAAATTGAGTTATTTAAGGACATCGCATAATACATCTGTGGAGCACCTGCAGCCATTCTCCTCCTTGAGTTTGTTCAGTTTGCCAAGTTTAATTATCCAATCCCGACAAGTGTGTGTGCTCTGCAAAAAAAAACAGTTTTATTCTGCCTATTGATCAAAGTTTTCCTCACTGCACTGAAGAAGGTTTAGAGAAATGGATATACAGAAGTTTGCAATTTATGTTAACGCTCAATTGGTAACCATCTTGTCATTTTGTTGTTGGACCTATTGAGGGTTGCTGTGCACGTCCAGTGTGAGACACTCTCACTGTTGATCAAAGTATCGCTACTCTTGTTTTCTCACACTCTGATAGGTTGACGTAGGAATTTACTTAAATGAAAGCAGAGTCCGGAACAGAGTCTACAGCTGTTATCTGTGATGTGACTGAGAGCAAGCTGTCGGCATCAGACTGGACTGTAGTTAGTTTGTTGTGTACATAGTGTGTTTATGTATATATATACATGACATAGTGTGACACAGCTGAGTCGTGTCAGTTGCAGTGTGGTTCAGAGAAATGAGAAAAACATGACGGCTGCACTGTCCTTAGTCAAGTTTTAAAATATCATCAGGACAATAGGCTGAGTTGTCTCACTAAATGGGAAACGTACCATATACCTCAGATAGTTTGTATACTTTTGTTTTATTAATGAAGGATGATTTAAGCGAAATCATCCGACTGGTTGTATGATGGATTGCAATGATTGTTTCTCTGAAGGTGATCACACAGTAAGACAAAGAATGGATGTATACTAAATAATACGAATTGTGTTACAGTTAAACTACATACAAAAGTCAGGGTCTTACTCACATCTGCAGGGGGTTGCTTTACATGTAAAGGACCTTAATTACAAAATAAACAGCAGAATGGGATTGACTTTGTAGTGTTTAGATCACAGTTCATCTGGTCCAAAGGAACTGACTCGGGAGGTTCGGCCACGAGAATTAGATTGCAGTAGAATTGAAGTTCAGAGATATTGAGAATATGCCTACTCCATCTTTTTATTATTGAGAGAGAGTGCATATAACCCTTCTTAAGAACTTAATTTATTTCAGCAAACTGTAGAGTGGAGAGAGATGAGAACTTTGGCACAGAGTGATCAGGAGAGCTCCGGGAGGTCTCAGATCTGCATATTTCCCTTATTGTGTCACGGGCCTGCAAAAACACGGTATGCTAGGGAAACAGTAAAGCACAGTCGGCGTATAAAGCATTGTGTTGTAATTTATACTTTGACATAGTCGTAGAGGCAGTAGAGACAATGTTTGAAATTTTCTTTAAACACAAGCACCCACTATAGAACTCATTCATATCTTAAATCCATCTAACCGTTGTTGTTATTCACTCCTGGCACACCGGCGATGGTGTATTCCAATTGAAACACACATTAACAGTCACATTTATGGGAAGCAAATTGTGACTTTATGCCGGCACTATGACGATGCATACAGAATATCATTTGAATGATGAGTGACTGCAGCCACTAACAACCAGTTTGAAATTTAATATGAGAAAGACTAAATGGCTCCTGTATGAAATGTAATATCTAATCGATTGCAAAAAGAGACACTTTGAAATGGCTATACAGTTCCTGTTAAGAAGCCCTACTGCTCTGTGATGTTTATCACATTCAGGTCGAAGCATGACAAATAAAAAAAGGAATAAATTGACCGATACATTACAAGGGAGATGCAATTCTAACATGAATTAAAACTTTAGAAACATGTAAAATATAATATTTTGTGGGGATAGTAATTATGCTGACCAGACCAATTCAACTATTGTGAATATAATGATGAATACATTTACATTTAATGAAATAAGCCGTTTTAGGGATTACTTGGTGTCACCTAAAGGAATAAAAAGCACAACATAAACAGGAGCCGGGGCACCAGATCAGGCATTTTCTTTACACCTTTATTTACTGGGAGCAAAAAAAGAAATACCACATCAGCCGAGATTGTTTCGCCTGGAGACGATAAACAGGTCCATTGAAATCAACTCAAAGCTCCCCTTTGGCAAAGACTGTCCAACCTTGGAGGGGTCTCTTTCGCCTCTGTCCCTACAACATCTCTCTGTGGCTGAGGTGTGGTCTTCAGTGACATTTACCACTAGGTCTAACTAATGCGATGTGGGCAGACAGAAGTGCCCTTTGCCCTCCCTGTTGCTCCCCACAAGGCAAAGAGAGGCTCCTGTCTTGTCAAGGTCAACTTCCCTTTCAAGCAGACGGCACTTCAAACTGCAGTCACCTCTGAGCCACCTATAGGTGCCTCTCAGAGAGGCCTGGCCCTCTTACTTTTTGCAATCACTGCCGAGAACACCGCACCGCTGTTGCATCTGCAGACGCTGTAAAGACAGAAAGGAGAGAAGTGTAAACAGAGAGGTTGTTTGGATGTACCACTGACACTTTGGCCAATTACTCAAGTGTGTGGTCTGCAATCGGCTGTCTGGAAGGGAGAAAATGGGACTGAAGTGAAACATCATTGAGGTCCAACTACAGTAAATGTAATTTTGTTATGTTTTCCCTTCATACCTTCATTGCAAACTTATATTTGTTTGGGATTCAAGGCTCTATAATTAATTTAAGTGGATAAATGGTTAATATATCAATCTGTGGAATATTATGAAACACTCACAAAAGAGCACTTGTGCCTGTCTGAATGAGACATTCTCTATACTCGGCAACTGAGAAATATAGATTGGCTTGCAATGTCTTGTCAGGTCTCATGGATGCTGGTTAACGGTGCCAATAAAGTCTGTTGAAAAGACAGCGTGGGCGCGCTGTGAACAAGGCCTTTTTTTGCCAGGTTTGCACATATTGTATTTTTTGTTCATCAAAATCAAGCATAAGCCGAAGCGGGACTGCACTTACGCTGCTTCTGCACACAAAATAAGCATTTTGCATATGTTTGGAATTTTGCCAAGTAAATGGCAAAATTCCAAACATATTCCACATCGACTCTGTAGACCAAAACTGCTCAATTTACTTGAAATCAAAATGAAACCTATTTATTGCATCAACATACACATGCAATTAACTCATACTGGAGGGTTGCTTTAGCCAATTCCATGCCGATTACACGAGGCAACACGAATGAGTGCATAACCCTACACACGCTGATCTCTATGCAAAGTACCGAAAATATGCTGGCTGGCGTGAGAGGTATCGAGGAAGAGATGTGTATTTAAGTGCACTTCTTGATCCTCGTGTCACACGGGCCTGAAAGGAGATGGAGATGCATACAGTGATTCTTTAGCTGACTGGATGATGCACCACAGCATTCATGTTGGATGTCAGCTGCACAATAGTCAGCCACAGTGAAAGATAGGAGAGACTTGGTGCTGGCAGTTAGTTTCTGTGGCAGCTGTCATCAACTACAATCCTGAGTCTTCAGAATGTTACCTTTACGCGCGTGTGATGTTGGATGTCTGCTTGTTGATGGTCCTCCACTGGTGGTTATATAGGTGAACGAGTGCCCCATGGTGTGGTGTCACTGATGACCAGTCGAATCAGCTCTTTTCCCTTCCCTTCAAAAGCAGTCGGTGGCTCATCCAAAACAAAAAAAAAACCACTCAGCACATTGTGACACTTCTGTGTCAAAAGATGTCTGCCATGAAAAATACTGTCTTTTTCCTGCTTGAGGGGTTTATTTAAACATATTCACTGACATACCCACAAATGCTTGACCTAGCCTGATCGTGTGGGCCATTCAAGTGCAAATCTTCATCATCCTCGACATAAAATTGCACATACAGCCTGATTGTTCTTGACGCTCCCCCCTACTCTGCAATTTCTACCACATTGGCGTCAGCTCCATAGGTTGTTCGCCAAAATATCACACCAGTATGTGCGTATGTCGATCATCAAGCTCATTATATGACTCTTATATGAGTCATACATGGAAGTTGAGAGACAATCCAGACGACTGGATTAGCAGCAGACAACATTTAATGGACTTATCTTTTGGTCCATAGAATGTCAGAAAAAAAAAAAAAAAAAAATTTACAATTTCCTGAAGTTTGAGTGGATGTCGTAACATTGCTTGTTTAGTCCAACCCAACACTCCAACACACAAACAATCATATATTCTCACAAAATATAATAAAAACATTCCGTCTTCACAATTGAGAAGCTGGAACTAAGAAATGTTTGGTATTTTGCTTTGAAAAATGACTCAGTAAAAAGTTGCTGATTGTTTTCAGCTCTGCAGCCAAATGCTGTAGATTTATTTTTGTGTTCTGGCGTTACATTTCATACCGGGGAAAAGTGCCTTTGTACTGTTTTTTTGTTCAGTACAGTATTAGTACGAGCTCCAGTTATAGAGCACCGTCGTATCCATATTTTAAATACTGAATCTAATGAAACGACTAAATCCTTAGTTGTGTCATGATGATGCAGATGTATGAATTTGAACATATTTTAAAGTCACTTTTTTAGAAAAATAACATGTATTGTAAATGTGAAGTGAATGGTACTGCAAAGTGACAGACACAAGAGAAAGGTTGATAAAGTAAGAGAGAAAACCCATTTCTATTCTCCACGGTTCCCTCCATACCTTGTGTCCCTGTGAATTAACTTTCAAGGGCACAGAGTTTCAGCAAATATTTCATTTCCCAAGATGGTCATCACTCAAGCTATCACTCGAACAACTCAAATCCTTCTTTTGTGAAGGAAAAAGGGAAAAAGATATAGGGTATATAGAAAGTGGAAGATGACTGAGATTAGATTTTTTTTCCACTGTCAATACCTTGAGACAGAAGTTAGAAAAGTGAAAAATGGAATCCTTCAAAATTCTCTCAGTGGACAATAACTTTTTAAACGTATAAGATACTGAAAATGAATTGAAATCTAATTATTTATTTAAACATCACCTTTGCACATAATTTGAAAGGTTTCACTTCAGCTAATTAGGATAAAAAGGACCTATTTTAGGGACAAAAAGAAGCTGCCTGTGACACTGTGTTACCTGTTATTTTGTGCTTGCTTCAAATGTATCTATTTTGAATTGATTGGGTCTTTCTCTGCTAGTTTGTCCGTTCATTTGATGGTGTGAGCAACATGGCAGTTACCCAGCAGCGATGTAAATTGGGCTTCAAAGAGAAGGTTTATTTTTAAAATCAGAGAGCTTGCGGTTCTTATTCAGGTTGATTATGTCGACATACAAAGGCTTGACGAAAAGTATTAAAGAACAAGCGGCAGCGTGTGGAATCAATGCATTCCATTTCCTTTACACATTTTGTGCTCTTTGTGCTCAAAGGAAACATCATGATGGGCCTCATCATGGCACTTTGAAGAGTAATGGTCTGTTTTCATAAAGCATATCGGCAAACTGATAACAGTGTCAGCATTTCCTCGGCCGAATTATGTATGTTGACAACAAACGAGTGAAACAAAAAAAACGGCTGCATAGTCTGCATTTCAAAATGGGAGGGCATCCAAACATTTATCACACTTCTGTGTCAATTGCCTTTTTTTTCCCCCACTCACTGTCTTTGAACATCATCCGATTCTTCTTTATGTTTTGGGGAGGGCAAAAAAAAGTCAGTGTTTAAAGTGCAAGCGTTCATGGGGGGGGGGGGGGGGAGGTGACGTTGAGGACAAGGCTCTGCAGGTCAACGTCTTAGTGAGTGCTGCTTTCACCATGTCGAAACAAGAGGCAGAAGGTCAGATTACACCACCAGGATGTGAAAAGAGAAAAGGACTTTTCCCACTGGTGCTGCTGGTTCATTGTCCCCGGGGTCTCGACGGGTCACAGGCTTTTTGGGGTAGAAAGGACAGGGGGGTTGTCACACTGCTTTCCAAAGGTCGGTGTCTACGTCTGTCATACCCCTAAGCCATCAACGGGAAACAACTGTTGCTCCGTTATCGCAGCGCGGGGATATTAAAGTTATTCATCTAGATGCCCTGTCTCTGCAGAGACAGCTCCGAGGGTCTCTGATGCATGCTTAATGCAGTAATCGCGCTCCCTCCCTGGGACCCCTACCCTAATCTCTTTCTCTCTCTGTTTTCTCTCTTCCGCATAACTTTGATAACCCATGCCATGCTAACACAAATTGACAAGCAGTACACTCAAAACCACTGACATCCCCTGCACAAATACATAATTGTGCGCTTGCGCTGTCGTCTGCTGTCTCGTACACAGAAAGACACTCAGAACAGGCTGGCAGCAGCGGTGCGCCCTCATGGGACGTTTTTATTTTTCAAATGCAGACAGCTTCCTACGAGGGCTATTTTGGTGCCATTGTCCCATCTTGCACCTCCTTCTGCATGTCCATTCAGTGTCTAGATATCTATTTATGCAAGGGCGTGTGCATGTCGTTATCTAACAGGGCTGCTGATGTAACGGACATGATGCTATTACGCAGGCCTGGACATTCTCAGATGTGGTTATTGTTTGTGTTTAGCTTAATCATCTGTAAAATGTCAGAAAATCGTATAAACTGTCCATCAGTTTTCTTTTTTGTCCGACCATCCATCCAAATTCAAAGATATTCAGTTTCCAGTAATAAAAAAATAGTCGAGCATGAGATACCCACAGTTGAGAACTGCAATGTTTGGCATTTTTACTTGGAAAAAATACCTAATTCATCACATTGTTAGCAATTAGTTAAATTTACTGTGTTGATTGACTTCACCACTGATCATTTCACCTCAAGTTTTATTCATCAACAATTAGATAACATCCTTTTAAAGCACAATTAACATTAGCTTATATTTTCAATAAATGTGTGTCAGAACAGAGGAAATGCACAATGATCCTGTTCAAAACAAAAGTCCTGTAATCTATAAATGATGAATCAATATTTTCTTGTTCTAGGTAGTGCTACCTAAATGCATGTTGACACACAAACACTCGTGAGTGATAGTAATGGCGTCGCGGTCTCCATGAGAGAAATCCACATCCTCAAACATTTCTCAGTTGTATTGGATTGTACTGATGCTCAGTATGCTGAAAAGTGCATATTGATGGATCAATTTCTGTTGCAATTTTCCTTTGAAACTGTTCACAGCTGTTATGAATCGATAGCTTTTAACGATGGAAGGGGCTATGTTTTCTCGATTATGGTTGTCTGATCTTTTTGGAAAAAATAATCTGACAGTCTAATGTTTGGTTGCCACGAACCGATTCTTGCACTATAGCATAGTGTAGAACTAAAACTCATTTTTCCGGCCATTTTAACACTCTAAAGTTAGTGAAACATCAATACTAATTGGCACGCCATTCATTTTACTACTTCTAACATTTCCTTCACTTTCTCAAATTTCATGTTTTATCTGTTGAACTCTTTTCTGTAAGTTTCACTGACCGATTTATAAATGGCAGAACATCTATGGCATTGTCACATTGCTCTTTGAAAGGATTCTCTTGCATTGTCGTGCTATTATATTATCATTATATCGGTGGCATCAATGGTCTTGAAAAGAGAACTTTTTACGGGAAATTCCCCAATCCTTGGATACAAAGATATCTGTTCATCTGGCAAAACAAGCACCCCAGTAGGTCCGCGTCTGCATGCCCGCAACACACCATGTAAGCGGGTGTTTTACAGGCTTGCATTTAGCCTTTCAAAAACAACATTTTCACATTTCAAAAAGTGTTTCCTCTCCTGCATGCACCTGTATTAACAGGACGTCTAACAGCACCATTCATTGAATTTATACACAATATTTTCCCCATTCTTTCCGGCTGATAAATATGACGACAGACATTCAAAGACTGTGACCACGCTGCGCTCATACTTATTTTCCTCGACAAGAGCAAGTAAGCAGAAATCGTGACACTGTGAGATATTTGTTAGGTTTCTAGTTGCAGTGTTTGGCTACATTTAGTTGTTTTAGAGATAATAATAATATAGGTTATTATTGCTATAGGGTATTATTTTTATATTAAATGTTTCATATGTGTCTCTACATCTCAATATGTTTCATAGGTTATGCTATATCGCTGAAAAGGAAATTCTCCTTAGTGTTCCCTCTCCTACACCACAGGCTATAATAACCCTCTACTTTCATGCACATGTCTGGTGCCTCAGTTTTTCCCTCACTGTTTGTTTCCTGATATCAAAATGAATAGCACTCATTTGTAATGTCTGCACTGACGGTTTAAAGGAAATTGCATTGTGTTAAAAAGCCACTCAAACCTTTGGTTGTTTTTTTAAATGCGCTCGAAGCAAACAAACGTAGAGCTGCTCTGGTAAATAGATCACTGCAACATGTGTGTGTGTGCATGAAGAGCGAAGGGTCCCTCCCAACAGGAATTGGACAGTCGGCCACGCTAACCCCAAAATGTTATACTCTAGTTTTTGTTATTCTTTAAGTAGGGCTGGGCAATATGACAATGCATATCTTCAAATGATGTAAAAATGTTTATCATTTACATATTTTTCTAAATATCTTTATCGTGATGTCAATAAACCCAATCAAGGAAAGCTCCTAAGAAAGTCAGACATGGACCAAAAAAAGAACATCTTCCCCACCACAGGCATATGTGGAGTGCAGACTATCTGTTGTTATTAACCGGCAAAATTTGACATTTTTTCTCCTTCTCCCTTGCGTTAACAGTGTTTTGTTAGTTGCTGCTTATGTAGGAACATTATCTCTGTTGTTCACATTTTTAATTGGTATGAATGTTTGAAGCTATCACACAAGATGTCCATACTTCTACATTGCAATGACACCGAATGTAAACGAAGCAGATCTAAGAACCAGAAAGACAAACACCTTTGCTATTATAACCAATGATATAATAATCAGTGCGGTAATGGAGGCTATGTACACCTTACATGATCCAAACCAAGATGTGTATTATATCTGCTACTTATTTTCATTATTACATTTCCTGTTCCCTATTGGTTAGGAAAGATGTATTTATATATTCCTTCTCTAGAAATACACTTGAAACTGTTATGTCTATTTTGTACTAAAGTTCTTAATAAAATGAGAAAGTACTCAGTACTTTTCACTTGTCAAATATTTAATTCACACAGGAGTATACAAAAATATGCTTAACAATGTGATTATTTTACATAAATAAGTAATCTATTGAATTACCAGAAATCATGCTGGTGAGATTTATTGTTACCAAGATGTGAAAAGATGAAGATTCTGGCCATATCCGAATTTCTATAAAAAAGGCACAGAAAGTTTCTCCTTAACAGAGTTTCTACTTATTTAGTCAGTTTATTTTGCCTGTGTTATACTGTCCGAGCGTGATTAACAGTATCAGAAGCAATTTAGAGACTTTATTTGAAGCATTTTGTCGCTGTTTCAGTAATATTTCCTTTCAGTCACAGTGAACAAAGGTGGCAACAGATCAAGGCTTTAATAGAGCTGAGGTGCTGAGATGTGTTTAGTGACTGTGTACCAGGCAGTGAATTTAAAAGCCAAACCATGACAGCCCTGTATAGCTTTCTGTTGTCTCCCCAAAGTATGACATACTCTGCTCACATCTTGTTTATTGATAGTTGGGTTTAGATATGCATTCTTTTGTGGAGCAGGTTTTGACCTGAGAGGCTGCTCGTGGCTCAGATGAGACTTAAATGTGCGAAATTCTAAATTAAGAGCATCACTATAGAAGCTAAAAATGTCTCGAATAAGACATCTATTGTTTTTAAATCAGTCTGAATCTTACAAGTCTGAGATTGAGTCGACCGTTTGGGACTAATACGTCATGAAATTAAATAATGCATCATGCTAATGTTACACTGGTTACAGAAAAAGATCTGAACAGAGGGTTCCTGCTCCCCGCCGCTAGTAGACTACAGCCAGGAGGAGAGCAGACGGCCGCTCTGGAGACGGAGGAAGCTAGGGTTCGCCCTGGCTGAGTTCGAGTTGCAACAGCCGC
The DNA here is from genome assembly GCF_910591455.1 of Pholis gunnellus. Taxonomy (NCBI): domain Eukaryota; kingdom Metazoa; phylum Chordata; class Actinopteri; order Perciformes; family Pholidae; genus Pholis; species Pholis gunnellus. The sequence goes on from NC_136537.1 coordinate 17,872,892, forward strand.
GAAAGTCCATCTTCTCCTCCCGGCAAAGTAGCGTCCCAGCTGCGGGGAATAAGGGCGGAGGCATTGAGTGTAATCCTCATTTGTGGTCTGAGGAACAGTAAATCCATAAAATTCATTGCCCCACGCCATAGCACTATTTCACAAGCTACTGTAGCGAGCTGTCATCGGCTGTCCTGTTTGTCGACGCTCATTCAAGGCTTTCGTCATATGGAAGTGGACATGGCTTCATCTCTCAGCCCCATTGCTCACTTTTTTAAATTTCTCAAAATTATGCAGTGGGCGGACCTAGGCTCATACCCGAGGTTGAAGTTGCTCTTTAATAATGAACGTCACTGAAGTCTTCTAGAGAAATGGAGGCCTTGCAAGGCCATATCTGCAGAAAATGTTAAGCAGAGATAATTGAGTGATTAAGAGACAACATATTTCAATGGAAGGGATGTGAATGTGCTAATGATAGAGCCTACCTCTTTATACTTACTGAGTGAGGTTCAAGGTCGCTCACTGAGGCTGACGAAGCTATTCATCAGAGCCATAACATATTTCCATTTGCTCACCCTGACTCATCACAGCCGTCCCACCTCAACAGAAGATTGCTTCCGTGCCCTCTGGCTCGGCCCACTTATCCAAAAGTTCTGGTCGGAGTTCATTAGAAAGCTATCTGAGATTCACAGTCGGAACCTCCCCTTGCTGTGTGTCCCACAATAAGGGGACTTCTCACTGACTGAACAAGACCCAAACACCCTTCTTACTAAACTGAGTAACCAAAGTCAAAATCAGAATTGTAAATCAGGCTCCCACATCCTGTAATATCTCCAGCACTAGTTTGTCTTATGCTCCACATTTCAATATTATTATCACTGTTTTGATTTGCATAGTTTGCCAGAATTTTTGCAGGACTTATTTATTCAAAAGAGAATATTCACTTGATGAAATAGACAAAAAATACCCAGAGTTGTCAGCTAAAACCGATTCCGTCTAATACAACGACCCTGCATTGAATTCTACCTCATCAAAATAATAATGTTCAGTTTTGTTGCAACTGTTCAGAGAGATGTTTGTCCACCATTTTGGAGGCTGTAGTTTCTGCTGCTGTTGAATTGTACTGAATTATACTGAGTGGTGTTACTAACACTGTCCTCCCCATTTATATCAACGAGGGTCAACTATCACTATATTGGATTAGAAACACCGCTTATATTTTGCTCCAGCAGTAAATGTGTTTTCATTTAGCAGTAAACACAACAGAAAATATTCTTAACGCATACTCATCATTTATTAGGTTTCTTCTGGAAGTTACTCAATTTTAAGTTCTGTGGTAGAAATATACACTTGCAATCCTGTTAGATGACTACATTTTTGCAATTTACACTGCATGAATTAGCCGAGCAGCTAGCTGACTTACGTTAGTTAGTTACCTTTCATACTCATAGCTACTATTACTTGGTTTAAGTCACCGCATCTGCCGACAAAGTTAACAACACCACGGTTGAATTTCAGCCTGCACACACGTTTTTTTATCAGCCCAACATTGTTGGATCACAGATGCTATTATTGGTAGCGAGAGCAAACAAGCTAGCGGGCTGCAGAGGGCCGTCTCTCTGATCCTGGCACAAGGAGGGTGTGCAAGCTCCCCCCTGGGTGAAACAGAGATCAGAGGAGAGAGAGAGGAGAGTAACAGGCGTGACGGACAGTAAATGACAGCAAAACGCAGTAAAGACTCTCACTGAGCTGAAATGAAACCAAACTCCCGAATATGTCACTTCATCGATCCAGAGTCGTTCATGTCTGCAACGTGATGCATCCTAGAATTGAGAAATGCACACACCTCTGATAAATACATTTTTTTTACATGTTTGGTTATATCTGTCATGTGTAAAATAGCTCACTGTTTTAGGCAAAATTATAAAATGTTTCAACTTCTAGATGGGACACCATGTTAAGGATGCTCTTCCTCTATACTTACGATGGATAAATAGCATAATACCTACCTTTCTGTACATCTTTTTAAAATGTAATTTAGTGTTTTTTTACTGGAGTGCAACATATAAATAGTTTTAATTAATTCTCTTCTATCTTTACTTATATATATTGTTATATGTATATGGGTGCTTGGGGACCTTTGTAATGCTTTGTAGTGTGGTCTTTGGTATTTACTTTGTTCTTGATGAATAAAGATTTATTTAAAAATATTTCCGACAGGCAGCACTGGTTAATTTCTCTCAGCAATGTGGCTGTCATTTTCTAACTCCTTATGAATATGGCTTCATAGCTTTCCTTGACCTCATATCATTTTTGTGCAGTTGAAGAAAAAGCGGTTAGAAAGTAACAAAAAGATGGATTTGTTGGCTGCATGTTTCCATGTGAAAAGGGCAGCTAAACCAAAAGACAACATTGCTGCTGCCAATGCTGCTTCAACTATAGTGCATTATTAATACCTCACCATGATGAGAATTTTAAGTAGATTACAAATATGTTAACCAACGGAATGGCTGTATCTGTTACCAGCAATGAATTTGCATGACAATCCCGGCTTTGCCACTAAAGCTAATAGGTGACAAAGACCAGAAAGTGCTGTATGCCATTATGGGTAATTGCCCCTCATCAATATTAGATTACTTAGTTAGTCAAAGTCTGATGCCATCAGTTAAATGCTCTAAACAATTCCTTCAGTTGGCGTGAGCCACTGAAACCTCCCTGCATCCTCATTTAAGAAAAAAATATTCAATACAAATTTTGGTGTGAAAAAAACAGTACTGTTCATTCCAGTGGTAGGTTTGTTTGAATAATCCTGATCAATTTGAAAGAGGAGTTTCTTGCTGATTATTGTGTCCTTGTCAGTGAATGTCAGCCTCCCATCACATACAGTAATATTCTGTGAAGAACAACACATAGCTACCTCCAATAACTAGTATATGAAAGATGTGCTTGAGAGGTTTGACCCTCGAAGATGATTAAAAGGCAAATCTAGACCCCTTCGCCTTCCACGGAAAGCTCATTTATTTTTTAAATGAAGATGATTCATTTTTATTCAATTCAATGTTCTCGTAAACAAAAAAATAATTTAGTTTCTAGTGGACTGCTCATCATAAATTCTCATCAGAACAATCAGATTGTGCTCTGTTGAATGTTTTGATGTGTCTACATTGTGCAAAATGTTGCTTTGCAACATGTACAATTATATCCCCAGTAATGCAAATTTGCAACAAAAAAACCCAGTAAATTACACGTCCTTACATTAAGGAATGCAATCCCACAGCAGTTGACTTACAACTCAATGTTAAAAACCCTTGAGGTTGGCTCCTTAAGGAATGTTTTGGGGGCTTTATGCATCACTAGAGAAGGGTAACAACAGCCAGCCATAAGAAATTGATACAACACAAAAGAAACACTCTGCCTCCAAGAAATGTTCCCTCTGGCTCTTTATGTTCCTGAAATGGCCTTTTTCCAAACACCACTGGGCTAAACGTTTTCAGAATTATTTTGACTTCACTATTGTTGAAGCCGTCAAATCTGCCAAGCTAGGCCAATTATTGCCACTCACCATGCGGTATGGTTTACAGCAAAAATAATATTGTAGCTTTTCAGTACAGACGGCGAACAACACTCATCTGTTCTCGATTACATTTTCGAGTGTATCATACATAACGTTCTTAACAGCCTCGTCTCATCACTTGAGAATAACGAACACGGTATAATCAAACAGCAGTGATTGTATTTTATTTATTGATGAGAGTAAATCAAAGTGAAATGCCACCAAGCAATTACAATGCTGGTCTTAATGAGTGCCTCAATTTACACTGGTTGATTGCCAAAGAGAAAAGTAATGTTTTGCTGTACTCCTCAATTGATCATTGAAATTAATTCCACTAAATGTGCATAATAAACAAACAATAAAGTAAAGTTTATGATAATTTACTAACAAGGCCCACAATGCATTGCTTTCTACACCAGATGTTATGTTCATTTACATTTATAACAAGCATTTCAATTTGTAAAACAGGCAATCAATGACTTTTGAAGAAACATGTGCAATGCTTAATTTGGCTTTCGGGTGACTCAGAATAATTAAAGAAACAGTGGCCGGTATCAAATGATTACAAATGAACTGTAACTGAACATGCAATATAATGCATTGTCAGCCGATTGCATGCTAGATTTGCTGTAATTGGTGTCCAATTTACTGCTGCAACACTATTGACACTACAGCTTTCAGTCAGTAAACTCAATGACTGCAGTGCAAAGTGACTGAACACAGAAATGGTGCAAAGCTGAAAACACAGTTGCTTACAGCAGTGGTCCTAAATTGGCAACTTCATCACTAGAGTTAATAACTTCTTAAACCTTCCTGGTGACTGAATTTCTTAAAAGCTGACATGACACATTTGATAGAGTATGGTAGAGTATACATTTTAATACATATTTCTACAATTGACACATCTGTTCTAACCAAAGTAGTTCTCGGGCCAATTGCCAGCCAGAGGCATAGCCCCACTCTCACCCTGGAAAGAAAGTGGAGCAGGTGGGCTATTGATCTCCAGTGACCTTGCCACTGCTCTCAGATGAGCTGAACACTTTGGCTACAGAGTGCGCTGCAGGCCAGGGAAGAAGAGAGCAGATGAAAAAGACTTGTCAGCAACGGGCTATAGGTGCAACAGCAGCAAACACACACAAATATTTTGCCAAGAGTGATTTTAAGCAGTAAAGTATAAAAAATGTTTCCAGTACAGGAAAATAATGAGTGAACCCTCTTCACTGAGTAGGTCCACCTCTGGCGCCCAACTTCCTGCCGTCTCGTTTTCTTCATATTTACTATGTCGGTAAAGCTGGTAGTGCATTTTCAGATTTATACCATGGTCACTTTCCAAAGATGGCAAAAACAGAAAAAAATTTAAATAATTTTTGTTTGCAACTTTAGTTTAACCATTAGTTTACCATTTATAATGACATAAAGCTTTGGTGTTGTTGGTATGGTCATAGGCTGAGAAGTAAATCTTAAGTGTGCTTAAACTATCAAACTATGTTATCTTCTGCTTTGTGTTGGCACAGTGGGTATCGGTAAATGAGCTGATCATGTGACCGGTGAATTTGGTAGGTACAGTATTTAAATAAATGATTTAAGTCCAGTTGTAAAATAGACAGTCGTAGGCAGGTTGGTAATCTTAGTTTTCCGCAGTCTTCAAAGCTAGAGTTAGTAGAGCCCTATAACATTCAGAACACAAGGACATGTTTTGTTACAGCCATTATAGAAAAAAGGGAATATGAACATTTTTCATAACACATTTAATTGGCTGCTGATGTTTTTCATCTACAACTACTACAAACCTGCAGTCTCTACGTCATTTCTTGCTATTTTCCGAAGTAAATAAAGAATGGTCAAGGAGGTTTTCATTTAACTCCACAGCAGCAAGATGCATTGATGGCATAGTGCGACAATGGTTGCCCAACATCCCTCCATCATTTCCTGTCGCCACCATAGAGGCCAACGACTGGCAAATTTACAGATTTCATCTTAATGCAGAGCTAATAACCTTACTCCAGAGCTGGGCCAGCTACTCTAACAGACATCAGTCAGGCTATGAATAACAATGTTCTACAACACAGTTACATTGTTACTATATCCAGCCAGAAAAGAGCCAAATTGATGAAGGCGAAATTGCCTAATTAATTGATCTGTCTTTAAGTGCAGTATGGCACAAATCATTTTAATTTACTGGAAATGTCATGTTCCTATCTTACAGAGAAAATATATTAGACATGGATGCCTTGTTCTGGTGATGAGTGTTATACTACATTTTACTTTGCTGGTATATTGATTATTCATCGGTTAAATTTAGTATCATTTAGTATTTAGTGTGCGTCCTTCCTTTATAAATGTAGTGTGCACTGTGTAATGAATTACATAATTACCATTGCAACGACTTAGCCAGCAGCTCTTATTTCTTCAAAGTTATCTTGTTACCCTTGATTTCCTGTAATTCCACAGATGCCACTTTGTCTGCGCTTTTCTCCTGGGATGGCAGCCATGAGGGATCGGGCCTGGATGACTGAAACTAAAGCTCGGGGAAAAGGACGATGTCCCCTGTGAACTGAAGGTGCATCAGAGTTTAGGACCCTTGTGACAATACACCACTAGAGAGAGAGAGACGGAAAATATGTTACTGTTACATTAACTATGTACACTCATCCGTTTTCTATATCCACTTACTCTGTTCAATGTTGCGGGGGGGCTGGAGCCTATCCCAAAATGCATTGGGTGAGAGGCAGGATACAACCTTGGCAGGTCTTCAGTCCATTGCAAGGCAAACTCAGTTAGACAAACGTAATTTAAAGTTTCCAGTCTACTTAACCAGCAAGTACTTTACTTAATGTTTTCTCACTTTGAACCAGCCAGCTGCCCGTTATATCATTTCATGAATCAATTACAAATTCAGAGCACCTTGGCTTGATAACATGAATGCACAGACACACTCATTTATATACCAAAACTCATTCCAAATCGTACCACACAAACTTACACGCACTCACAAGTGCCATTGAATGTCACAATAAATACGCTATTCGCTGCATGAAATTTTAATGTGAAACATAATTCTTTTCATCTAATTACCTACATTTATTCTAGCACTTAACACAACACCGGCACGTACACCAACAAACATGGATCAAAATAAGTTTGTTACAGTTAAGTTATAGGCCGGCAACAAGAAAAAATAAATTCCAGGAATATTCACATATATCGAAGAATCAGTTGATACTTACAAATGGATTTAAAGCCCTATTTTGTGCCAACATTTACAACTTTATAACTAACAAAATAAATAATATCGTAGATCTAGTTGTTGTCTGTTGGTTTCTGTTTTAAGGCACTTGTCAATGAATTTAAGAGTGACAGCAGTTTCTAATCTTCAATTTTGGTATTGCGGTTTCCCTCCCTGTTTTTGTTTTGATCACAGATTGTGATATGAAAAAGAATAATACGGAACATTTTACTGCTCAAACTGTGGGTAGGAAAATTCATCTTTGAATCGCTCAGTTATTAAAACCTGCATCAAGTCATCCCCGAGATGGAACAAAACAAAACAAAAGACCTCTCTTTTTTATTTCCAGACTACCCCACAAAATGAGTGTGTATATAGTATATCCAGCACTTGGCTTCAAACCGCTATATCCCCACTCAATTCATAAAATATAGAATAGAAGAATCAGAAGAATGCCAATAGTGAAGCTCTCAATAAATGTTTCAATCTTTTACTAAATTGGTTGCAAATTGGTTTATTTATGATTGTTATGCTTCCATCCGCAGATGTTCAAATTCCAAGTCAGGAAGCGGGCTGTTTCTAATCCTAATGAGGAATATTACTTCACTGGGCTGATAAGGCACTAGTATCTGACACTCAATGTTCAAGACTCAAACCCTATCAAGGAACTATCAAGTGATAGAATAGCTGCAGGACCAGTAAGTGAATGTCTAATTAACTTATTATAAGGCATTTCTGAGCTGGCTATCAAATCCCTCCTCTAGGCAGTAAGCACCAATGCATCCATCTGACCTGATTTGATTGCACCGCCATATTAATGAGCTCTGTGATGTCCCACATACAGGCTCACCTCGCTTCCCAGCTGCAGCCAACAGCAAGGCGGTATTAGGTGTGGGGGGTTGATTGTGTGTGTGTGTGTGAGACAGCGAGAGACCAGAGTTCTAATAGATATACGAGTGTAACCAGCACTTAAATGCCCCTACTGGTATTTAAAGGTTAATTTGTTTGTTTCTGTGATTAAATGGGCTCTCCATTATCTTTGTGTTTCAAATAGATGTTCGATAAGTCGGCGAATGCTGAATCCTGTCAAGAACATTTGAGTGTTGGTGTGTGCCTGATCTTGGTGTGGTTATTGAATGGAGGGAGGTGGGAAATGGGACTACAAATAGTCTGGGAGCAGGGATATCCAAAAACACTTCATTTAGAGACACATGATCTGCCCACACAGCTTAGACGAGGAACATTGTGTGGAATCAAACCTCATTTTCTATCTATGGGTGTCGTGTGTCTGTGCTGGTGGGAGAGAAGAGAAGAAAAGGAGAATTTATTTTCATGCAAAATGAAATAATTTGCACAACAGGCGTGAAACTCATTTGCACGTCTCCCGCCCAAACTTTGCATGAAAACAACATGGAAAACAGCAGACAAAAGAGGTAAGAAGTCAATCGTACAGCCTACTGAATCAACTGGCAACTGTGTGGAATGTTAGACAGTTACCTATATATTGACACTTTTCTCAGTGTTTTAAACCTTTGGAATTGACTTCTACCCATCGATTAAGTTGCTTGTTTAACACATCCTTGACTATAGTGAATGTGACCGAAAGTATAACCCAAGGTCATCTCCTTAAGTTGATTGTGAAGGATACTGGAGGGAGATTTTGTCAGGATTATGGTCTCTGTGTGCATAAGCCCTGGGTTTAAACTTTCACTTTATCCATCTACTGTTCTCTCTCTGAATCCCTCCGCTGGCTGAAGTCAAGAGAGGTTCACTGCACTGCCCCCTCCTGTATGGGAACGACTATGAATATAAATAGGTGAGCTCCTCAAGGTATTACAACTCCTCCATGCTTGGCAGCTGGTTGAGAATGTCAATACCTGCATAATACAGGAATTGTAATTTCCCTCGGTTTCTAAAGGTTACAATGGCTGAAGTTTTCACCTACAATTTAATTTCTATTGGCACCATAATATGCCACTGTAAGGGCGAAGGATATGGCGGATCTATACGCTGATCCTCAATCTAACACTTTATAAAATCTGGTATTTTACATATTTGAGAAGAAATGAATGCTATGGTACTATATTGGTCCTGCTGATCATGATGATGATGATGATGATTTATGGGATTTGAAAAATACATGGGGTATCCACATGCATTATCATGTCTGTTTTGTTATAGATTTTTCTTTAATAAACATTTTTTATTTTATGGAAATACGTAATTCCCTGGCTACGGGGCCAGTGCTGATAGTGAACAATATGAAACAGAAAAATCCATGTTGGATTAAACTACTCAACTCTATTTATGCAGCATTGTGTGAGGATAACACAGTACTGTAGTGTTTGACATAATGTGGTAGTCCCAGGAATCATATATTGCTTTCTGTATTTTTACACAAGAATCTGTTAGTGGACCACGAGCATACCTGGCATGAAACGACTAAGCAAATACCAAAGTCATCACCAAGAGCATTATCATGCAGGAGACAAATCCAGAAACAAATAGGAGAAGACAATGATGCGGTTTTAGCAGAGTAGGCCATTAAAATTCCATTTGAATCATAGCGGCCTGCAATAGTGAAAAACAGCAAAGCTGGGTAACGCGTAGAGCCTGATGCTGGGACTGTGTGACTCAATTCTCCACTGAATTCAAAAATGTTGCTCCTTCCTGTGATCAGTCAGCCTGGGGCAAAACTGGCACTGCTGGACTGCCTGAGTGAGTGAGAGAGAAAGAGAGAGCAAGACCGAGTGAGAAAAAAAGAAAAGAGAGAGGAGAGCAATGTTGGTGTGTGCATGCGATTCGGGCTCTAGGCCATGATACCAAACTTCCTTTGAACCAAGCAGCAGTAGGCTGCAGGACTGATATAATATTTAATGAAATAATTACATATACAGAGAAAAATGCATTGGTTAAGGAGTGTAGCTTTCATGCTGAGGATCTGGAAAAATGCGGCACTAATAGACATGATTTGGCTACTTTCCCTCATCTCTCTCTCCCCTCTCTCTCTTCGTCTCTCTCCCCTCTCTCTCTTCATCTCTCTCTCTCTGTCTCTCTCTCTCTTCATCTCTCTCTCTCCCCTCTCTCTCTTCATCTCTCTCTGTATAATGCAAGCAGCCCAACTCTGGTATTAAAATTTGTGCATTAATCCAGAATTTTAAGTGTCTGTAATATATGCCTGCAATCATTTTTATTTATTTCTGCAGGCAAAGTCTCATTGTCAGCAGCATTACAGAGACATTATTAAATTCAGTGTGATTGCATTCACATTGATATTATGTAAAACTCAACTACTCAATTTAAAAGTTGGTAAAATATCATGTATAAAATAAACATGATAAAAATCACACAATGTTTATTTAAAAGTTGCATTTAGCCAATAGACTGAAGCTGAGATGTTGATGTATATCATGTCTGTAGGTCTTTGGTTTCCATGGAAAAAAAATGTTTTTTAAGTATACAAAAATATTTATGAGTGCTGCTAACTAAAAGTGCATGTAAACCAATTAGCTTTTAATAAAGAAATGCTAATATACTACTAATAATAAGTGAAAGAGTTGTTTTCAATAATGTTGTAATAGACATAAAGTAGATATTTAATTTGAAATAGATTCTTTGGGGTGTTACGACTTCCCATGTGATGTATGCCAAGGTGTCAACGCTCTCATCATTTCTGCTTACGCCGCATCCCCTGCCAAGCGGTGCATATATCAAATCCTTACAGAAACCCATAGCTCATCTTTCCTTTAACAAACTACAACGCACTACGTGCTGTTACCTGGAATTTCACATAAGATTTATCGCTTAAATCGGAAGCGTTGGACAATTTAGAAGCTGCTGATAAATCTGTGCTCCCTTTAAAATGTGCCGTTTGCCCCGTAGCTTTCACTTCTATACAGAGAGCCTCATGCGATCCTGTTCCTGCTGATTGGAAATGTATTTACATGACTTTGGTCTCACTCAGTCCGAGGTGATCAATTTCAGGCGTACTGCAAAAAATATATCAAACCTCACACATTCTTTTCAACACAAGTGAAGTGCAGAGATTACCAGTGATTTATACATATAATAGCCATACCCACAACAAGTTTGCTCAATAACAGATAGATGGTGTTGCCTAGCAACTGCTGAGTGCCATAACAGCAACTAGTACCTGCTCCTGGAGGCAGACTCCATCTTGTAGGTTTCTCTGTCTTCTAATTGGCCAGGTGGGTAAACACTGATCCCTTGCTTCTCCATCTTCCCATTTCAGCCACGGTCTTAAATGACAGATAGCGCTGGCATTATGCTAACCTTCTGACTGGGGGAATATGCACAGCTGCACTGCTATTGGCATGAATTGACTCCAGGAAATACGGACGACATTACCTCCCCTACAGTGAAGCCCATAAATGTACAACCTAAAAGTATCCCACATTATAACAACACATCAACGTGTGTTGTTCCTCATTCCCAATCAATTAGAAATTATTCAGGAAGTAAATTGCATGAAATGTGCTCGTGGCACTTCAACCGCAGAGAAAGTCAACAGGCTGCAGGGGAGGATTGGTAATTATAAACCGAGTCGCTGAGCTGGATGCAAAACATAATTTCGGCTGTACACCTTGTCCTACTTCACAAAGATGGACATTGTCGTTATATGTTTGCACCACAATACAACAAAACACTGTGCTTTGACAGATGAGGAAGTATTAGAGTGTAACTTTACCACACTTAGAATTACAGATGGGTGTGGTCAGTAGGGCCGTCTGCTGAAGCTGTATTTACAGCCAATAGTGAAGTCGTAGTGCACTGACACACCCTGTGGTACACATTTACATCACTGCAGCAAAAGGGGAAGTTAACCCACTGGAGATCAGACATTCACAGCTGGTGTCAAGTAGAATAATCTCTGTACATAACACAGCATTTTTTTTTTTTTTAGCACTGAATATTGTTTTAATTAATTTTGGAGGTGAGCATTTGCCTTGAGATTATTTTTCAGCTTTATGTCTTAATTGTTGGCATGTTAAGTTTTCGAGTTTATCCGATCCAGCAGGTTTGATCCAGGCATATTTTAATGCACTAGCCAAATAAAGCAGATCAAAATGCAATCTTTCCCACAGCTGGGCTGTACAGTGTGAGCATATGCATATGTGAGTGAAAATTTGAATGTGTCAATGTGAAAAATTATTTGGGCGCCCCCCCGTGAGTTACTCCAAGTTCAGACACTGAGGCTGGCAAAATACATGAATTTCTACACTCTGGCGCTAATTATCATTAGCATAGTAAAGTGTACATGACATTAAGGTAGCGGTTTCCCATTTTTAACCAGTGCTGACCGTCGCTGACGGTGGCTTTCATTGGTTAAAATGACAAACGGTGACTGAGGCTGGTCATACCAGCTGTTGCTTATTAACGTTAATTCTGTAACTTGATAAAAGGCCAAAATAAAACTCCTCTGCACTCGTCAAAGATTGTGTGTGTGAGTGAAGACCCCCTGCTCTTTAACACCACTTTTCCAACACAAGTGGACTGAGTGTTTCTGTAGTTTCCACAACTCCTACAGGGTGATACGTCTTCTCTCTAGCCTTTGCCTTCTCCCAGTTAAACTTTCATTCATATCTTATCAATAATTTATGCTTCATCATTTTCAACCAGGTTGGATCGAGTAGCTTCTGGAATATAAGGTGTACCAAGTTTTGTAGTCTAGCTGTTTTTCAATTTCAATGCGTCCGATACATGTTTAATCAATATTTAAGTAAATGTAAGTATTTTATCGGACTCCCTTTCCATCAGATACCAGTTTTTAAAGAACTTGAAATGGTATTGGGCCAAATAAAAATGAATTGTGCGTTATTCTGTGACATACTCACTAATTGCGACAATTTCCCCCTTAAAACATATAATGCCTTCACACAATTACCTGCCGGTTAATAAACAATATTGCGTTAGCTGTCTGTGCAGCCCGGTACCATGGATGTAAAATGAGAACTGGATACCGTGTCGGAGACGGCGCCCCGTTCAATCCAATGAAGGTTGCTCAGTGGCTCATAAAGCAAAACAATTTAGACTTAAAAGTATAAAATTACCCGGATCTTCCAGCAATCCTTCCTTCCTAGCATTTCCTTTAACCCGGCTAATGCTAGCAGATTGTAACTATGCAGTTTGTCAATATTATCATTTTATAATTTATTATATTTAGTAGTTCAAAATTATTTTCATGTTTTTCTTTTGTTTAGAGTAATGGAACATAGTTATATGTCTGAAATACTATATCTAATATCCATTCTCATGTCACTACTTTGATCACAAGACTTTAAGATCAATCTTTCAGTGTATTAGTTGTGGAAACGTCTTTCACATTCATAGTTGTGATGAGCTGCCGTTTTGATGTTTCTTCTGGCTGCCTTGAAAAGGTATGTCACCTCACTAATTGTCAATACTCACAACACTGCCTAATTAGCCACAATTAAGTCTGTAAGGAGCTACAAATAGTAGAGCAAAATAGAATTATTTTTCTCTTCAAGCTGCTTTCAGCCCTAGAAGGAAAATGCAATGCTAATTAACTGGTCCTTAAAATAGCCTGCGTTTTGAATGACCTTTTATCAACATTAAAACCACACTCGTATGATTTCTCATTGATGTTTTGGGATATCATCTAAAAGAATGAAAGATGTCATGTAGTTATATTTGTGACCAAAATGCTTAATAGGATATATTTCATGGCTGATGGAGGCTATTATCAGTGTGAATGTATTAAGACTGCAACTAATACAAAAAAAACCTTCATTTTGGATGAACCTTTATCAACATGTTCTGAGATATAATCTGCTCTCAATTGCCAAACAAAAAGTTGACTGAAAGTGTGGTATAGTACAGTGTGATGTACTGTACATTATGGAAAACAGAATTCTTTGCTACAGTCATTCCCCCACTCCCTCGTGAAATGGAGCCTCTATTCAATCAATAATTCAAAGTAAAGTAAAAAAAAAAACAACTGGTAGATTCTCACACTGAGATGTTGAGCTCCTTATTGGTTGAAATCACCATCCCCAATGTTTACAGGTACAGACCAGACTGCATGGATAATTGGCATATAATAAGCACATTCCTCTTCTAAAGCATCATATTATTGTAATTTCATAATTTTCTCGACGCATTCCTGTGTGAACGTGTGCATATTTCTCTGTGTACATGGATTTGTGTGTGAATACATGAATAGGTCTGCATCCTGGTTTCTGTCTAATTAAACGGTGTAGGATTATGCAATATACACAGTTACCAGGCTAAACACGACATAATTTACATTTTGAGTCACCAACATTACAGATGGTGACTACATGACATTTACCTATAATCAATCTTCCTTCATATATGCAGTAATTGCCTTGGATGGCCTTCAACTTTGGCTGTCATAACCTTGCTGATTCTCCCTGAGTGTCACGGTCTCTATCCTCATACGTGATCAGTCATGTCTCCCCATTCTTCATCAGCATGTCTCCCCATTCTTCATCAGCCCTGTGGCGTGCATCAGCGAAAGTGAGAAGAACTTAGATAGCCACGTGTCACTGTATAGACAAGTAGGAGTCGGTGACCGACTCGGGGAAACTTGAAGGAGAATAAATTAATTTGCTTTGGTGCTGATGATGATGCAGGTCATCTGCACGGACTGGATGGCAGTCCCTCAAGGAGAGAAGAGCAGAGGGGAGGAAAGGGGAAGAAATGGAGCATGGGAAAAGGGGGGGAGGGAGCACCCAAGCCTCTCTCACACTGAGCTAGGAGGCGAGAAGGAGAAAAAAGTCATAGTGGCTGATAAAAGAGCCATTCAGCTGAGAACACCAAGGACCTAATCGCCAAAAACAGTCTTGAGATTGAGCCAGATCCCAGAGGAGAGAAGAATGGGGAGGTACAGGCATATCTCTCACCCCTTCATGAATAGCATTTATTTATTGGTCTGCATGGCTTATATCAAATGATATTCAAATCAAATGCAACTAAGGTTTCTCTTGAGTTGGAAAATATTCAAGGAACAGTGAAGGAGCAAGAGGCCGACTAAGTAAGAAAGAGAAAAAGAACTTGAGCAACTCGAATGTTTTAGGGATTAGATAACGCCTGTAGACAATTCAGGAGTTGCAACATGGCTGGGGTTTCTGTGTTGCAACACAGTGTGTTTACATGTTTAAATCAAATCCAGATGGAAATGGGATTTTTAGCCTTCAGTGCTGTTAGCCACTCTGAGCAGCTTTAGCTCTTCACATTTGACTGCCTCTCATGCACAAACATAGAAAAGGCTTTTCACAGCACTTTAGTTGCGCGCAGGAGATTAACACTGTATTTTAGTCTTCTTATATTATTGAGTATAGGTCTATTGGGAAACATTTACCCTAATGTTTTGGTGGGTTTGTCTATCTGTTATTGAAAGTGTATTTATAGAACATAAAGTTTAGAAAACCTGTTTTCTTAAAGTGAAATACTCTCTATATATTGTACTATAAAGAAAAATATACTATTTGTAAGTTAACGCCTGTAGACAATTCAGGAGTTGCAACATGGCTGCAACTTCTGTGTTGCAACAAAGTGTGTTTAGCAATGCCTTTTTTATTACTACTGGAATTATTAATGCAAAGTTCATTTTCTGAATATATTAACAACTATAGCTGTTAAGATGTAAATATAGTGTAATTAAACTGTCAAATACAGGAGCATTAAATTATAAAACCATATTCAAAGTAAAGGATTAGTACAATAAAAGCATATTTACCTCCAGAATCTTTAGAAGATATCAGGTTCATATGTTCGTGCACATTGAGTAGCACACGTTTTTACAAGCTGAGCAGCATATTTATCCACAACTATTTCAGCTTCAGGCAAACATTCGTGATGAAGTATTGATTTGTTTTCCACCCATTTAACTGAAGAAACAAAAACCGGTGCATATCAGTGGTTTAGTAAATACTATTCACAGAATTATTCGATATATTGTAATCATGTCGGACCAGATATGGACAACCATATGCTATGGGAGCCTGGAGGTAATCATTCTAAACCATGATTAGGATTATGTTATGTCAATTCACCGATACCACTTTTTAGTAGCTTTATTTGGGTATTTGCCAAAACTGATAAGAGTACTTAATAATATCGTTCCAATACCGTTGAAAATTCCCATTGACGTCCCGTCGGTGACCGCCAACAGGCCGGATATGGCCCGCGGGCCGTACAATGCCCAGGTCTGATCTAAAGGGTCAGCCCACCTTCAGTGGCTGTTACTAACTAAGCCGCCTTCACTTTGACCTCCAGCTGGCTGACCGGCAAGACGTGAGAACTCAGCTTGGGTCTCCTCACGGGTCTTGAGGAAGGAGTTGTAGCATTTAATCTCCGACAAACTGCACACACACATTCACAGCTGTAACGTTACTGCTGACTTAGTGCTCATCGTCACTCACGCTCTCAGTCTCGACTGGACACTCGTCAACATTACGGCGGGCTTGCAATACACTGGCTGACACCCTGACAGAGTATGCCAGGCAGACACCCAGCTGTCAACCTGGCAGCAAAACTAAATGATGTGGTGGAGACTTGCTGGGGACTTCCTGTTTTGTGCATGCACTGCGGTTGGTGATAAATGATAGATTTAACCTGTTTATGCATCAGGCTATCGTTCAACTGAGTATCGGCTCAACTGTTGAAATGTAACACCACTG
The DNA here is from genome assembly GCF_910591455.1 of Pholis gunnellus. Lineage (NCBI taxonomy): Eukaryota > Metazoa > Chordata > Actinopteri > Perciformes > Pholidae > Pholis > Pholis gunnellus. Next base: position 17,889,336 of record NC_136537.1, read on the forward strand.
TGCCGTGGTGGTATCGGTTGCCGTTCCGTCAGAGTAGTTTTACGAGTAGGAGTACATGAGAACTAGGGGTGCAACGGATCACAAAACTCACGGTTCGGATCGCATCACGTTTTTTGAGTCACGGATCACTTTTCGGAGCAAAGAAAAGGGTGGGTGGACAAATCTAACTTTACTTTCCATATTTTAATCAAAGAACTTCAAGAACACCTAAAGCAAAGAACTTTGGGCTGTAGTCTTACATGAAAACCACAATATTTAAGATAATCTTTTTTTTCCAAAAAGATGAGAATATCTTCATTTTCTGGGGAAAGGGTAGTGCCAGATGTGTGGCTGTGTGACTCTCACAGAGGGGGCGTGTCTGCAGCACCGGACTTTGAATCTACCACTCCGCCGTGATGAAGTGAGCTGTCACAGTCTTTTCCTCTTCATAGAGGCCTGGAACGATCTTCATACTGAAGTAGGTGCGTGAGGGAACTTCGTAGCGTGGCTCAAGCACTTTAAACATATTTTGAAATCCTTTGTTTTCCACAATGGAGTATGGCCTCATGTCTGCAGCAATAAAGAAAAAAACAAAAAGCAATTGATCCGGTGTTCACATGTGTGCCGAACCGTGGGGGGTGATCCATACGGCTCAATGCGTGATCCGTTACACCACTAATGAGAACACTATCGGACCCAATAGTATCTGTGTCGGTGCATCTCTACTTTTGAGCTCATTTTTCCAAGGCATACTGAAAGTTTGAATGCAGGTACTTAACCAAACAACGTTAGAGCTCATCTTTCCTGATGGAAAGCCTGTGATTCTGTTATTTATCCATTATGTCTGCATCAAATAATGGAAAAGGTAGAAAAACTGGTTAAAGGGCTCTCTGTGTTTGTGGAACTAGGGTTATAATGCATAATGGTTGCTCTATTTCACACAAGCGGTGCCCTTTAATGAGGTTGTTTTGGCACAGGGAGTGAAGCCTGATAACTTTTTTTTTCGCAAAGCACTTAGTAAGACTATTAGACTCTTCATGAGCTTCAATGTAGTGCTTCTCTCAGGTCTAGTTGTCAGGTTTGTACACAAGGAAAATTAAACCACACATTTGATTTCTCATCGATTTCTTTGCAATGTTAGCATTCAAAAGAATGAAATATGTCAAACAGCTAAATTTGTGGCCAAAACTGCATGAAAAGGCTACATTTCATGGATGGGAGCTATTGTGAGTGTGGATTTAATAGGGCTGCAACTATTGATTATTTAATCTTAACTATTTTCCTGATTAATTGTTTTGTCTACAAAATGTCAGAAAATAGAGAAAATGGCTTGTTTTGTCCAGCCAAAAGTCCAAAACCTGAAGACACTCAGTCAACTGTGACAAAGAACAGCAGCATGTCCTCACATATGAGCAGCTGGAACCAGTGAGTGTTTGACATTTTTGCCAGAAAAGTTACTTTGAATGGTCATTTGTTCATCAAAGTAGTTTATCTGCTATTGTTTCTGGAGTTGTTCTGGAGTTGTACTGTGACAAGCTTTACCCATTCGGGCTATATTTTTATAGCAGTGAAGATAAAATCTTTTTCAGCATTTGTGCCCTGGACATGCAAGGCATATTGGTATTTTGATGAAAATTGGGTCATTGACATTGCACTGAGAATCAACATTTTTACCACGTCACTCACTTGAATTATTTATGCGATGTGATTCCTTCGACGATCACAAATTAAATCTGTGATGGGAATGCACAGCAACTGCAGAAAAATGCTACATAATGTGAGCATGCACTTTGACAAGAAATTCTCCCAGGTAGACACAGTTTTATGTTGCAGTAATGCCTTAAAGAAGTGCATAATAAGCTAAGATCAATAAGTAATTCTTACTAGTATGTGTTGTCAACAACGGCTTGTGGATGAAAAACCTTCTTCTTGTGTTTATTACATCACTGCAGTCATTTGAGGCAAGGCAGCAGGACAGATATGCATTTTCCACCTGCAGCCTCTAATTTGAAAAGTGCTGCCAAACAGCAGTGACACCATTACACAAAATGATTCATTGTGGTTACTGTGATTAAATCTCTTTCTCAGCCAGCACCAGGCTGCAAAAAAAAAAACAACACACAAACTTCTGTGCTTCTGTGCACATTATACTGGTTGGATATAACTCGTATCCTTCCAGTTTATAGAGCGCAGAAACTATCAAATGAGACGTACTGGTAAAGCAGTTTACACAGGTCACTATTATTCAATGCCTGTTCCAAACAGTCCACTCTCTGTATCCTCATCCAAAAACACCTGTTGACTGAGAACGACAACTGCATGCAACTTCTTTTTAACTTGTCCGGTAAAGTTCGTGTTGCAATTAGAAATTTGTATAATGCATGCATATTAATGTGATATAGCAGCATTATGTGTGTTACTACTTAAAGTTTCAATCATAAAGGTTTCCATTGAAAGAAACGTTAAGACACTATTGCAGAATGAGGTAACTAAACAACGTAATGATGAAAGTATTGCATTATTTGCATATTTTTGTATCAAAGCAAGTATTTAAACAAAGATACACTCTTTTATTTCCTATTCATTTGATTTTTTGTGTTTGCTGCAAATAACCACTATATGACAATTACAAAGTAAAAAGATACAATTTTCCAATGTTTGACCTAATCATGATATACATTTTAGGCCATACCCGCCCTAATTGGGGCATCTTTAAAAGTTATATTTGCTTCCTTTTTTTTTTTCTGCTGATCCAATCTGTAACTCAAAACTGTGAAATGATCCAAAACGTGGGTTTTTGTGATCCGTTGCACCCATACAGGAAATGCAATGGGTTTGTCAGGGAGCTTGACACTCACCACTATTGTTCATGAAAAATGCATTTACAAAACAAGACAGCGGTCATTTTCTGCATTTTTTGACAGCGGATCAGTCTGAACTATTGCAGAGAGTAATGAAACAAGGAGCAGTTGCAGTGAGTTGTTAGATGAAGTGCTGCAGGCGACAGGCTGCACACCTTCAACTTCAGTGAGGTACCAACTACTTTCATTTTTCGCTGTTCACTGACTCATGCCGTGTGCAGCAAGAAATTTGATCACAGTTGCTCACAGAATGATGGAAAAATGCCAATTATTGCCTGCCTTCTTTATTAAGAGGACACTAGTTAGTTTTGCTTCCCTCAGCGTTATGGACCCTGTAATATTAAATCATATTTGCTCTTGCCACCAGTAGGGTGTTTCCAAATCAACTAGGACTGACATTTTAAAGACTGCCTCAAGCATCACCAGTGGAGACTTAAAAACACCCACAGACAATTGCAGTGAAGTTCGTACATGACAAGCAGTTTGTAAATGCAGGTTCAACAGTTTGTATATAAATGTAACGATATCCAATGATGGAAGTTGAAAAGTGTTGACAATACATATTTGTGGATTTCTATTACATTGTTTTAAAACAATATTTGTGTGTGCATTACAATTATATTTGAGAATCTTTTTTTTTTTATATGCAGATTTCGTTAATATTTATATATAAGACTGTTTTCGTGCATTGAAAAATATTTTTGTGGAGAGTCATTTATATATAAATCAGAAAACTCATTTGTTAATCCTTCTGGGTACATTGATTAATATTGAATATTAATAATACTGCTCTGACCCCATATTCATTCCATTCAATTATTTTTGTCCTAATGTAAAGTACAATGAATATTGCAGCCTGCAGGGGCGAGTATCATGGGTTTAGGCTTCTGTCTTGATTAAATTAATGCAACCACCTCCTGTGGGCATTCTCATTCGGCTCTTTGCATGTTCACATGGTCTTATCGCTGCAATTTGTGTGTTTTTAACTTGTTGGAACGGAAGCATGGATTTTCCCAGGTTTCTGTCTCTCTTGGCTGTGAATGATTTTATTTGCCTCCCAAATGCCTGAACTAAGACAACTTGTCAATTAGAATCAGGATCATGGGTGCTGACACATGACACTTTTCATTTCATTCACTGCCATGCTGGGGCACCGCTTCATATTTAATCACAGCCAGCCATGGGAACCTTGAAATGTTTTTTAATTGTACTGTGATTGTACTGTGCTGTTACGTATACAGCCATTTTGCCATCTTCATACAAACGTCCTTTTTGAAGCCTCAGTTCAACTGTGCCTTGAGGTCTGAACCCAGATTTATCCCTTGGATGAAACGTTATCTGTATATTATTACAGCTGACTCTTTGAAGGTCTTGACTGCGAATGTTGCATGAAGAGGAGGAAGCAATATCAACCCTTCACTATTCATTGTCCTTACAGTGATATCATGGCTAGGCTCCTACTGCATGCACATAAAGGGATAGTAAATGCATATTAGACCTGAGTCCTTTGTGATGTACAATCTGAAATTCATCTCTCTAACAATATTGTATGTCATCAAAGCAGAAGGTTTACACTGATATTTTTTCGGGGCATATTCATTAGTTCTTATGAATTGTAACCAGCACACAGACCCACAGGCTAAAACACATGCAACGGGTGCATCTTGCGGAACATTTCACATGTTCATTCGGTCCACAAAGAAAACTGAACGGCAAAACATGAGCTTGACCCAATTCACCACCAGTTTACACAGTGACAAGAGTTCACTGTCGAGGGTAAACTCTGTCAACTGCACCTACATTGAATTATGCAAGAAGTAGGCAGGGGATCATTATGTGACATCTGCAGTGCCACCAAGCGCTTGCAAAATTATAGCCTGGAGTACTGTGTGATTGGCACTTAATGAGCAAATGTGAGTGACAATGAGCCTTAGCCTGGGGGCGAGAACAGCATGGGGTGGCGGTAGGTCATGAATCTGGAATAATGAAACCGTAAACGGTCTCCGTCACTAGTATTGATTTTCCTTAGCCTCTATGTTTTATGTCCATGACGATCAACCACCAACATTGTAGCCACTCGCACACGAAGCACTAGTAGGCACTATGCATGTCGTAAAACAGAGAAAGGCCCACAAGGATGAATGACCTATTCCTTCCCTGATGGACTCTTTTAGCCCATACCTCATACTATCTCATATGCTCTGAACAGACTTTATTAAACTGAGCTCATTGAATATGGAGCTGTACCTTATATGATCTTATACTGTGAAAGTCGTGATCGAGGTTCTCCGTCATCACTTTTAAAAGGACAGGAAAGGGATAGGTGTGCAGAAATTACACCTTAGCAGAGGACGTGCACTTGACTCCTGCTCTGTTGTCTTATCAAGACTTTCATTAGCATGCTGCCGCTCGAGCGCTTCATAAATGTAGCTGGTAATTCACAGGAAGCACCCCCCCGCCCCCACCCGCTGAGGCCTTCTCATCCCTGTCCCCAGCCATTATGCAATTCCTCATGGCAGTGTGAATCTTCTCCACACCCACCTACCTCTCTGCCAGTCTAACTCCCCTCCTGTCTGCCACTCACATTTAATCTACAACCGCCTCCTCTCCCCACGGCTGCTCTTACTTTTCATTTTATGCCTCTACTCGGTCTCAGCTTCTGAGCACGAGGATGGATGTTTACAGTAACAGAGCTGCCAAATTTAGATTTTATGTTTCATCATCGAATTAGCTGCGTGCCACATTTGAAGGATCTATTTTTTCACTAAGTAATGTTAACAGGGTGATATGATATTCTCACCAATACATTAAGGTTATGTATGCATCATTACTAAGCGTTGAATAACTATAAAAGTGGATTCCTGCTGGGGAAAGATGGGGCTATACTCTAGCTTCTCAAATGTGCGTTTCGTTCATCAACATGAAAAACATCCCATTGTGAGACAACAGATGGGATGCAGCTTGGTCACATTTTAAAAAGCCATTGAATTAATCAAGCGGTAGCTCTTCCTTATATATTTCATTGCACTTAAAGAAGTTTAAGATTTGATATAGTATTTGGAAATACATGGCACAGTACCTAAACATACATTATGTCAATTCAAACAGGGAAATTGTATTTAATGTAAGATGTGTAAGCAGGACATTCATGATTCTTATTTTAGCAAGCTGGATGCTTGGGGGCCGTGAGAGGTTTAAACCCAGTTTAAACTTTATGCCAACATGACTGAAATGTGCTTGTTTTACAACTTTGATTTGCTTAACTTTTCTAAAGTGGAAATAGACACCAATATGACCAAGATAATTAGCCAAATTACAAGCTATGGCATCACATGCACGTGGCAAAGCTTGAGCCAAGTGAGAGCTGCCACAATGTCCTGAGGCATGCTATTGTTAGCCTTTGCATCCACCACAACAGACAAATGTCACTGACCTTCTGTACTGCTTCGCAAGCCAGATATTGACCTAAAGTCTGCCGACTGTACCTGAAAGAATTGCATTAATTTACTGGAGCTTTTTGCTTTTCTCTGTCGTTTCTCTGACAGAAAACTGTGTACAACATGACTTATCAGATACGTTGTTCAAAAATCCACAACATTGTAATTTTCAAAGGATGTTATTCATTTTGAAACCACCTCACCTTTTTTTTTTTTTTTAGATGTCAACTCAAGATTCTTTTCTTCAGCCTTAATTCTCTTCTCCGTTTGAAGCTGAGTTTCCCCTGAGAATTGAGGGAAGGTAATAGTTTAGAGTCTCTAAAGAGTTAAGGGTGATTTCAGCATTTCAAATGCTATTCAATAATTTATGATCCATTTGGCATGCATGTGTGTAACTTTCCCTCCCTCCCCTGGTATTTAGTAAAGCCCCACATTCTTTTGGAAGGGACCTTAATTATTGCCCAAAGAGTCTGCTTATATTTGAAGGTAGATAGTAAGGCTATCCTAATGGAAAGGTCTCCTTTACACTGACGCACATTCTGAAATTCTGAGATTTTTGGATGTGTTGTCTGTTAGAGTATAATTTTTCAGTGGATATAATACCATTCAAACAATGAGCATAGTTATTGAGGATTGCTTTTGTGTCGGTAACTATACCCATCGTGATTATCTTCCTTTAATAAATAATTCTGTTGTTATGGGTGCCGTGTTGGTTGGTGGTAATACACCAGTGACAAACACCCCTCAAACTTTACCCTTCGGTGTTGTCAAACTGCTCTAAAATGCAATGCTGTTTCTCAACTTTATGAATTCATTTAACAATTCATAATGGATTTTTATTATTTATGATTCCGTGGCACGGTAAAAATGTGGTGGTGTGCCACAGACGGCCCCATGTCGAGGAAACACTGGAAATCCAAGGAGCCAATCAATTCAATATGAACCGAATGCTGTTTCAGATAACTTGCAGTGTGCACAAAAATAAAGAGCTCTCACACGGAAAAAATGCTTTGCACTAATGAGTCAGTCGTTCCACTACATAGATCCATTTGTGAAGAAAAAAAAAAAAAACTACTAGTTTTAACACGTCGGCAAGAGATGTCCAGTTCAGGGCTCTCATTAAAAATGTTTTACCGTCCCAAAATACAACCTAAGGCGTTTCAAAATGAATATTGACTGTTGCGGTTGTCATGAGGTCAGAGGCCGATGGTGTGTGCTCTGCCTGTGTGTGTGTGTGTGTGTGTGTGTGTGCGTGTTTATGTTGTCAATGCCAAAATGAAATTTCATCCTCCTTGATCCTATTTTCGAACCAAAACTGTTAACTTCCAGCATAAAAGTTAATGTATCACCAAAGACTTTATAGTACATCAATGCACTATGGGTATCTGTACTGAATTATGCATCAATCCATCAGGTAGACGTTGAGTTGTTTCACAGGATAAGTGAAATATTTGACCTCCTGGTGGGACTATTGGAAACGTTAGGGGATCATCAAAGTCAGTTAGATTTAAACTCTGAGAATCATAAAGACAGACAGTTCCCTCGAGCCAAGCAACCACTGTGGCTAGAAACAAACCAAGTCCCAATTTGTGTTGGAGATCCTTAAATGCTTTTTGTTATCTTTTAATAGTATACACATGGTAGAGTTACAACCTCCACTTTTGATTTTATCATAATATTCTATTCCTCATTACGCTCTTTAACTGGAAGTACGTTATGATTCTAGCTTTCTCTCATCACTCTTATTTCCTGGAGTTCACTGGCAAGTATAATCACTTGTGCGCTCAGTGGAGATAAGCATCCAAGACAGCAAATGACTGTCAGGGATTTCACAGTTTTTAATTGGATCCTATGGATAAAACAATTTGTTATCTCCGTTTTGGGGTGTTTGTGACTCTAGGCAATGACAGAGTGATCTGATTTGAATGAGAGGAGCATTGTAGCATTTTCCAATCTTTTGCAAAAGTAAGAATGAACCAAACATACATATTTACATCCATAAATAGAGAACAGACTGAATATAAATAGATGTGGACCATAAAACAAAACTGAAGATCTATAACATCTACCTGACATGTCAACACATATCAGGAAAAAAAACACCTTAATGTTTAGATTTTCAGTATCAAACAAGGAAAGAGAGCATGTAAGGAGATATACAGTACACAAACAAGACTACAATATTGGAGAAAAAAACAACAAATTAACAATATGGAACATCTGTGAACTAAGAATTCAACTAAACCTAAACTATTGAAATCTCAGCTAAAAAGTAACTGAAACATGAAAAAACTGTTTTTGCTCTGTATTGCTCGGTAACACTTCCGATGTATATATGTATATATATATTTTTTTTAAACTTTTAAGCAAACGCCAACGCGTACATTTATTGCTGAAAGCTGTTGAAATATTAGGAAAAAGTAAAAAATCACATATTTTGCCTTTCAGCCATAGTTTTTTTTTCCTCAGAAAACATGCTCATTGCAAACTATTCAACAATGTTAATGGTTGACTTGGGAGTGCTTGTGGCAGATGTTCAGTGTTTATGTGATGGCTCAGGGGTGTGAGTTGTCACTGCTGAAGGTCTTTCATTCAGTTAATGTGTAAGGAATATACAGATGGACTTCATCCAAGCTAAAAACAAAACCCTTTGAAATGGCCTATTGATCCCTCTCTCCCTCCCCCTCCTCTCTCTCCCCCTCTCTTTCTCTCTGTGTGTGTGTGTGTGTGTGTGTGTGTGTGTGTGTGTGTGTGTGTGTGTGTTGGGGTAGCGTAACTAGGTGTGACTTACTGTCCTTGGTTGCGGAGTCACTCACACTCATCCACACACATCCCCACAAATTCACACATGCAAACATGCTCATGTATGGGTCCTGGAAGTGGGATCTGAATGCAGTGGGCTGTGAGGATGGGTAATGGAGGACAGTATGTGTCCTGGGATCATGGCGGATGGATCCTCCATTGCGAGGGCGATGAGACCTGAAGGGCGACAGGGAGATGGAGGCATTGAGGGAGAAAGCAGCCGCAGCCCACCGCTCTGTTAGGCGCCTAATGGAGAGGCCGCAAGGAAGCGGCAAGCACCATAGGGCCCACTGCTAACAGAGGAACGCTGGAGGAACACAAACTCGCAGACAGGGAAGAAAAGTGAAGCTGCAGGGGCTGCTGCAGGACTGGGACATTTCTGATTGACAGAATCCTTTCGTTCGGCGTTAGTAGAAGAGTTCTTTGAATGTACAACAAGGTGCTGCCCAGTGGCACAAAGCGACCATTGTGCATCTGTAGGAGGTTGAATGATTTGTTGATCAATGCCAATGACATAACGATTGCTCCTGCACATGTCAGCGGCTGATTAAAGGTCAGGTTACTTAAAGAGAAGGCTGAATTCTTTTTTTTGCTGAAGATGTAAGAATACTCGCCCTTAGTGGTATCAATGTATGGACATTAGCTGCTTGTACTCTGGTCACAACAAATAAGGTTAAAAACAACAACAACAACAACAACAACATATTAAGCCACAATGCAGAATGAGAACATTTTTAACCATCCACAACCTAAGAAAGGTTTGCTCTCTTAGAACTCTCTCCAGGGCTTCTGAATAGACACAATCAATCCTGTTGGTGTATCAGGCTGCAATTAAATGCTAATTAGCTTTTAGGTTTTATACCAGTGCTGCATCCTGCTTCTTGATTTGTTTGTCAGGTCACTGCTTTCATCATGGCTGGGAGATCCTCGATTTACAGGAATTATAGCCTCACGCTAATGTACAAACACCAATATCACTAAATATGAGTAGCTATGCAACGTTATGTGTTAAAACATCCAGACTGCCCCTTTTAATTACTGTATTTAAGTCAGATTAAACATCTTTTTGTGGATTTATTAGTGTTCTTTAGATCAGTTTTGATTTTTCTGTGCAAACGCATGCAATGCCTTTCTCCAAATATGTATCTTTTAAGATGGAAAAATAACTATACTGTATTGACACACTGGGACTGCGTATGTAAAGTTTCCTTAGATCTTTGAGTCTGGGACAAATAATGGTGGGACCCATTTTTTCATTTTCTTCAATTTAAGAGGGAGACTGTATTTTCAGTTACGGCACACAACGCAGTCTACCTTGGACTGCTGATATCACGCTTAATTGGATCAAAGTCTTCCATTGCAACAAGATTTACAATTATTCTTCCTCAGTGGTGGAGCTATTTTAATGAGTTCCTTTTCAAACATCCTCACCTTGCTAGCAACTAATCTAAATCATTGCTGTTTTCTGGAGAGAGGGCCTGAAAAAAAACAAACAGGGCTTCATATAAACGAGATTGCTTTGTTTTACAAAAAGTTCAGCGTCAGTTAATTGTGCTTAATCCTCCAAAATAAAAACATGCACACACAGTACATCTTGCAATAACAATTCCTTCTCTGCTGTGTTCATTCAAGTGTATCATTCTTCTTAAAGCTCATAAAGAGCTGTGCACCTTTACACACATTTGAAATATTTCAAACACCTTAACCACACTTTTTACCACACAGTTACCGGGGAACAATTGAAATAAAAGGTACTACACTCGAATTACTAGTGTACGCTGGTTACATAAAGGGCTGTGAGTAGGTTGTTCAAGTGTGACCAGCACAGTAAAGTACCTTTCTGTACATTTCATACATAATTACGCGGTGAAGACGAGTACAGACTGCACATTTTCATGGTAATACGGCAAATCCCTGCATTCAACTGACTGGTGCATGCATATTTAATGTTGCTCTCAACGTACAACATGTTCAACACTATGATAGTCACTGACACACCAGTTAATTAACACACGTAGAACGGGCCTGAACAGCCTGCTATGTCTCCTTCTGTTTCAAAATGCATTTGTTTTGTAAAATGTGTCATGACTACAACTATGACAAAAAAACGTTGTTTCACCAGTTACAGCTACCTTCATCTATGGAAGGTACATTAAAGAGAGTAAACAGCTCTTTCAAGAGTGGTATGAGAGTCTTGAAGTAAACAGAAATTCCTTGTTTTGAAACGTGTTTTCAGCTCATTATGGACAGGAGTGTACTGCGAGGACGGCTGCATTAATAAGGCACACCAAATCTTCATATATATTTAAATGTATATACCAGCCATTTACTTAATTGGGTGTAAAAGTGTATTAATATCCCTAAGAGTAGCAGCAATTTACAGCAGCTAGAAATGCACTGTGCATGCTACTACTTATAAAACCTGCATGAAAAGATAATGAACAGATATCCACACTTAATTAATCTCAGTCTCCACTATCACTGGCCTTTCTTCTGTTTCTATCTAGTGAGCACATGTATTCACGAGTGGGAACAGGTTCTTTGAAAAGACACAGAGGGGGGAACTAGGTTAGAGAGCTGAAGCCCCAGAAGGACTGCACTACACTCCACTCAATAAGAAAAGCCCTAAACGGATTTCTGTGAGGGAACTGCTCAGGGAGAACTGAACAGATTGATGGATACACGTTCTGCATGCTATTGCTGGTGGAACAGCAACACCAAAAGCTTCTCATCGACAATTACAGCTGAGAGAGCAGAGCGGGGAGATAAGGCCAGGGGAGTCGATGCATTTCAGGAAGATATTAGGTTTGGGCAGGGGAAAAATATATCCACACAGCCTCATTCAGTCTGTTTCCAGCGCAGTGTGTCGAGAATCCTTGGCAGTATTACACGAGTGTGTGCAATTCAAATCCTCTCATTGTATTTCTTCAGATTCAATACGTTTCAAGGTCACTCATAGGCACCTGTAATTGATTATTGCACGCAAGCAGCATCAGGCTGATAAGCTCCTTTCCCCATCTTAACACTGAGCCTGTTTGACAAAGACTGTATTCATCTCCACTGTTGACTGGTGACACGGGAGGTGTGGCCCATTAAAAGGCGCAAGCAATATGATGACGGATCTCTACAGTGCCATCTCAAGACACAGATAATGCAACACCCTGATATGATTGCACAGGCATTTTGGCCCCAAAGACAACAATGCATTGTACTGTACATCAACCATGCAGCATGGTCAATCATGCATTGTGTGACACAAAGCACGTGTGCATTTTGCAGGCTGGAGGGGAAATGGATCAGGTGCCATGAGGGTCGTTAGGAGAAAGCGACATGTTGGATCACGAACAGAAACGGATTTACTTCTTTTCTTCAGGTGTATGAAAGGCAAAAGCAGGAAAAAAAAAAGAGGTACCTAAAGACTGTGTAATACAACAATGTGGACCAAAATCCCTGTCGGAGAATAGGCTGTGAGACGAGCCTCCTCCCCACTCAAAGGGACATGAAGATTCAACAACACATCACAGCTATACTATTCAATGCATATGGCGAAAAATAACATCAGTTTTTGGGGGGCTTTGATGAGAAATCTCTCTCCCTTTTCCCCTCCACCACAACGACTGTCTCTCACACAGCGGGAAGCGCGTGGTTTGGCACAACTTTTGAAGTCTCACTTGGACACGCGGCAAAGGGAAGGGTTGCAGGTGTTGATTAGACGTCAGCTTCACTTTGGGAGATAAGTTGCTGTGTGAACAGGCCATTCTTGATTTTCAAGGGCACAGGATGCATTTGAGAGACTGCCAAAGGTTCGCCTTCATGCTGCTGTTCACACTGAAAACAACCGAGAGACGAGTGATACTGTAGTTTTCATGTGGGCTTTTTGAACATAGAGAAAAGGCTGTAAAATGACTCAGTCATTGTGTCTAATACTAATGCACAGAATCTTAAGCTAAGAAGGCTAAAATCAAGCAATGAATAAGCTGCGCTCTCAAAATGTGATACTTAACAGATCAAGTGTTATTGTCTTAATCTTGCGGCTCTTTTATTCATCAACCATTCTTAAGTATGGGTTGACAACATGGTGCAGTATCAAAGCAAAATGTCAGACTTTAATAATCAGTTGGATAAAGTAGATACTTGTAAATTCCAACTCATATAATCACTTATGAATACTGGGTTACATGGAATATGCAGAAAGAATAGAAATTATCAGGATTTGCTTTTTTTCCTGTTCTTTTAAATAGTCACTTGGCTGCAGGCAATTGTACCTGGTGAGGACCACAGAAACTCACTTGAATGTGAACCTTCACTTTCTACAATGTGCTGCGGGACTTGAGCCCAGTCTATCATTCAGTGTTAAAACAATTCTCAAAAGTGTGTGTGCATGTGTGTGTGTATGGAGGATAGTCTATTATTCATTAAAATTACAGTTATTTTTCATATTCTGGCAATTCTTTCTCTCTAGAGGAGAGAGGCCATGTGATAGCAGCGCTCCTCTGCTTATCAACACGATGCGCTAAAGTGCTGACAGAGCTCAAGGCCAGAAGTGGTGAATGAATTGATGTGTGTGTGTGTGTGTGTGTGTGTGTGTGTGTGTGTGTGTTGCTGTGTGGGTGTGTGTGTGTTGCTGTGTGGGTGTGTGTCCATGTATGCAGTATACAGTTTTTTCTTTTGAGCAAACAGTGTGTATAGTTCAATTAAAAATCACCATCCTGCAGCTGAGAAACATCACCTAAATGGTCGAGAAAGCCGGTCACTGTAGCATTTACATTGTTAATGCTGTTGACCCAAACAAATTGAACACAAATATAAATGGCCTTGTTTTTCCCAAAGCAGCACAATGGCGCAGTGCAACTGTCATTGCTAGTTTCAGACCGATGCAGTGTCATTTTCATGCCCAGCTTTCAAGTTGTGTAAGAAGGAAATGTACTTGCGCCCATCTGTTTGCCCATCTGTGCGCCCATGGGCGTGTTGGTCTGAAATGAGGTGTGGTGAGGCTCATTGTCAATGCTTCGCTTTCTTGAGGCAGTAGAAAGTGAAAATTGGGTCTAAAGTCAATGGTGCAGTATTTTCCTGCTATTTAAAGAAAGGGAACATTATTCAGCCAGTAAGATGCACCGACATACGCGGGATCACAACAGAAATTCTGCGTCGTTCTGGTGAACCTTTATGCAACAATTTATGGTGGAAATGTTTTCTTTTTATTCCAAGGAAAACTCATATTCCTCATCTATGTCCATGAGCGTTTGGATGGTGCACACATGCATCTGAACTCAGCAGCTGGCTGCATAGGATTGTTGCCGACTAGTATCCAGACATTTCCAATAACTCCAGAGCATTGCTAAGTCCAAAACTCTTTATTGAAAAGAATTTATTGAAAAAAGATGGATGTAATCATTCCTCAAATCACATCATGTTGAAGTATGTAGTAATGAAGTAGTAATGAAGTATTCTGTTTCAATCCATATTTGTTTGCGTTTAGCCTTTAAACAAAGAAAATGTCAATGCAGAAACCGCTTCTCCAATTTGCCAAATTCACCATTTAAATAGCAAGATGCAGGCTTTTAAAGGGAATGGGAGATGACACTGATTAGTTAAATTCATGTTACACCCAAAACACCCTACGATGATTTAAGAGACTTAATACAACCCGTGTAACCTGACCCGCCAGAAGTGTGTTACACAGAGCCACCTGAGAAGCCATCATTGGAAAAGGGCAGGCACTTAAGAAAAATCGTTCAAACTCTTGCCGAAGCAAGTCTGGAGAAGAGCGAAAACATCTGGTCCATCGTAAAAAGCCTTCAGAGCCAATCTTTGCTGTTCTTACAATGAAGAGCAACTCTCCAGTTCTGATATAACTGATGCTATTGCAGCATCTATACTAAGCTCTTTACATTGTTGTTTTGAACGGAGTCCTTTGCCCCTTGAACCTTACTTTGCACCCAGATTATGAACCGTTTACCTAGCAAAAGTGGTGTAGGACACGCCTTAAATGCACATTAGACCATGCCCCATAGATAGTTTAAATAGGGCCCGAACTGTTTATCGTCCTGTAGCCCTGGTAAATTAGTGCTGACTGAATCCTACTTAAAGCCCAGTTCCATTTCTGGAGTCAGCAACATTATTAGACGTCGGCCATGTCCTAAGTCCCTGCATTGCAACCGGTTTAGGAGAAATGTAGGTCATCATAGAAAACCCACCTTCAAGCCCCCCTCCAGCTCAAATCCAACTGACATCTTTGTGGCAAGAGAAGTCTTGGGCTGCACACTAATCCTTCCGGTCATACTGAGTTTCAAATTCCATCTCGGTTTTCTCATTATAGGTTTTGGAGATACTGAGACCCCATATTGGTCAAGAGATAGTTCAGCTTATCTGATAGGGTTCTGTAGTAAGGCCTGTCAAAACCAATGATCCTGGTTCCATGGGTTAGAGATATTCTCTGCACAGAGCAGGTGATGAAAACTCGAGAGGCAAGACAGAGGGCTAAGGCCAAGCATGAATCTAACCCAGCCAAGAAACGTATATCTGAAAGAGTGATTAATTCTATGTTTTTTTTGTGGAGAAGTTGTACTGATGAAATAATAATTAATAGTATGGAAAGAAGAGGCAAAGTAAAATCATGCTGCATTGGTGTACCCTATAAAGCAAACATTTACTGATTGTGAAGCTGGTGTAGAAACTCAAAAGCAAATATAACCTGTGGCTTGTACCCTTGGGACAGAAAAGCTGTTTAGAAATGGCTAAAAATAATCTCAGGCAAACAAGCCCTGAGAAAATATAAACTCCTTTTTATTGTTGCGCTGCTGTCTACTGTGCATTTCATGTCATTGTGATGAAGTTGCGTTCTTCCCTTGTGCTTTTTCTTGATAATACAAAAGTCATGGATTTTTACTCTGGCCTTAAATGTTTTGGGAAAATTACAGTAATTTTACATCTGTGCGACGATAATCTAATTCCATCTCATAACAGACTCATTGGGGTTAGCAGTAAGATCAATAGAAAATAGGTTTGGATGTGTCCGAGTCAAAGCAGCACAGGGAATCAACATTTCCAGTATGCTGCTGTCTTCCGAGACTCTACAGCCTTGCAACAAGATGGCCCTGAAAGTAATGTTTGGACTACGCAGACTGATACACTAGTTAAAGAGCTACAATAGGCAGCCATATGCTGTGAAGAACTGTAGAAGAATGAGCAAGGTTGGTTGATGGCACTTTGTGTACTGCTGATGTAACAACGTTATTGTGGAGTTAATAAAATGTCGCCACAGACACCACGACTCCGGTCTACTGAGAAATACAGAGAGCTTTCCCTGGCGGCGGAAGGCTTAATCAGCATTGTGTGAAATCATTTGGCAGGGGCTGGAATGTAACGGACGTTCATTTATATGCAAAAGTCCCGTACTCTAGCTTTAACATTTTTCCAGGCATCACCAGAGGCGATTTACGACACACGAGCACACACACACACAAGCACACACACACACACACACACACACACTTGTAAGAGCTTAGCCACATCTGTGCACATGCACACGCACGTGGATGTAGACACACACATACACACACAGCGGTGGGAAAATGACCTTGGAAAGCTGGTCTGAAGCTCTTGTTGCGCAACTGTTCATTATTCAAACTTCATGTAGCAGTTGCTCAATTTCATTTGTTTTTGGAAACATTACACGTCTCTAAAGTGCTTTCTTTGTCTCCTCATTTGTTTTTATATTCTCTTGGACTCCCAGATTGCTGGCTCGATGAATGGTTTCTCTTTTCTCTTTCCCTGTTCAAGCTGTTCAAGACTAATCTCCAGCAGGGTTCTGACCCATTTAGACTGTCTTCATGGAAGGCACATTTAAGTGGAGACATGATGCCCATCAGTAGGATGTTGAGCTGAGGCTGACAGGCCAAATGTCTCCCAAAATAGAATGACAAGTAAAGCATCTAGGTTTTCAGCTGGAGTTGATTTAAGTTATGTCCCAGGCTGTAAGAAGCAGAAAGTTGTGTATCACAGTGGGCAATTTGGCACTGTGCTACTGGGTACTAGACCTTGCCGTGGACCTGTGTGGGCAGATGTGCTGCTCTGATTTGGCTGTAGGCTCACAGTGGGAATGCAGTCGGCGGGGTGGCGATTGAACATGGAAACAGATCAGAGATCTTTCTGTGTATATCATGCAGATACATACAGATCAAATTCTAAGAGCTCAGTGAAATGATCACGGATTCTGAGAAACCGTGTTCAGATCAAACTTTCTTTGGAAAACAGAGGTGATTAGAGGTTGTATTATTTTTGTTTAAGCTTTTTAAGATTCGCAAACGTTTTACCCATCTTAAAAATGGCTTAAAATGATGGTCAACAATCATCCATTTCTAAATTCACATATGTTTCACTTCTGAACCCTGATTTTTTTAAATAACTGGCTAAATATCAAACTTGAGTATTATTTATAGGTAATTGACTTTCTTCAATTAAAGTAGTTTGTAAATTGCAATGGATTTTATTTCTAATGGGTTTAAAGAGAAGAAAAATCACCCCTTCCAATAAGACACCATTAATTATGATTACCCTCTTTTTACTTGTGGCTTAAACAAAGCCTGTTCCAAATGACTCCAAACCTTCCACTGATGTTCTCATTTAACATTCTTTAACGAGTGAGCAGATGCACTCATATCACTGCTTGAAAAATGGTACTGTCTTCCTCTTAATTGAAGTCATACATGTCTAAGTCCTCATACAAAAAGCTTGACCTGTTTGTGATGTGCTGAGTGAAGTCAATATCATCAAAGCCGACTTATCTCCAAGAGGATGGCTTGCTGATTAAAGGTGGCTTTTAAGACAATCCTATGCTGACATTCACCTGTATTGAAGGCTTATGTTTTGTTTATAAGCTACCTGACTGACAGCTGGTCTTTTTCAATAGGGAATAATGCTTAAACGCATGCACACATGCACACAGACACACTCCCCACCCACACACACCCAGAGGTCCTTGGTTTAGACCCGGACCATGGGCACACATTGAACTGCAATCCATGGCTACAAGCCTGGCACGCTTAAGTGCACAGCTATGGATTAGCGGTTAGCCCAGCAGTACCCCTTGATTATGCACTTTGTGGTGACAACCTGAGCACGACTCCATTATAATTGACCTCCTGTTAAACCAAGCAAGCTCACACTTTCACATAATGGTGCCTTGAATAAACCTTTAGGTTATTTACCTGATGCATGGCCAAGTCACATGGCATTTCACTCTTTACTTACCAGACAGAGGCAGACCACATGCTCCCCAGACTTTATTATCGCTACATTCTCTTTGGGTCTCCCACGTGGCAATTATCTCACCATGCTCGCAGATGATTCAGCATGAGTTCCATTATTCTCTTGGTAGAATGCTGTTACATTAATTCATGGTCTCTGATCTCTTGTTCGTTCCCAGGCTACAGTAATGACAAATTCGAACAGACTCTGAATCAGATTTTAAATAATAAAGGTAGTGCTATAATAAAGCACAATATTTATTTATCAGCAAGACTGGCAGCCCGGTTTTCAAACACCATCCCATATATTGAAGGCAATCGGCTCAAAGTTATCTTATAACAACTCATGCCACCTTGCCAAAAATTAAACTTGACAAGCTGTCTTTCCACTTTGCAGCATGTTGAGTGTCGGCGATTTACTCAGCATTGTGTGTACTGGTGGTTCCATTAGCTGTTAGCCAAACACACCGTCCTAAACACTAACAGAGAGCTTACTCAGTCAGCAGGCAGTCAACGGCAGCATCAAAAAGGCAATAAAAGGTGTGAGAAAGTGTGAGTCACTGCAACCACGGGGGTTCTTGAGCATGCAGCCATTCCTGGGCACCCAATATTTTTTGCAGTTCGCTGCACCAGAATGCGAGAATAGCCGTGGACAGACACAGAGGTGTAACACATACTCATGTGTTCACGCAAATGAATCCACGAGTATGTAAATGTGTTTGCTGAGACAAATCTGCACAGTATTGTGTTTGTACGAGGTGAGTGTTTTTGTCACTGGTACTACTATTATTTGGTTAATGAGGCACGATAGTCATTGTTCTACATCACCTATTACAACAAAGAAGCCTGAAATAACAGCACCATTGTTCCGTTAAGGAGCTGTCTTTCAGATTTACATGATCCTTTTCATTATGTCCATGGTGTGTCGTCGGCGTTTGACATGTTTCATGATTGAAATGCTGTACGGCAGCCAACTTTAACATGAGTCACAGGTGTTATCAGGGTTTGTATTCAGGCGTCTCGTTGTTCCGGGGCCGATAGAAAATGTGTTTGGGATGATCAGATATATATCATTTTTGTGTGAATGTACAAGTATTGCTAAGCAAATGACAAACTGAACCGAGTGCTACAACAACAGAGCACGTCTTCTCATTCTATTTCTATAGTAACTATGACTGTGAGGAGAGCTACTTAGTCGTTAGCAGCCAGTTGGCAGCAGAGCTAACACTAACGGAGCCAATGAAGCTAACAAAGCTAAAATTTGGTATATAATATACCAAATATATAAGATATAATTTGGATTATTTAAAAATAAATCCTGTTAATCTTTTAACTTCTACTGTGACTATAGGGATAGCAGAAGAAATATAATTCTTTAGTGAGCTTTTTTAGTGAGTCTTTTTTAGTGAGTCAACTTTATATTATATATATATATATATATATATTTATAACAAAAGAACATAACAAATAACAATAAAACAAGTTTCTGTATATTAACTGTCATGGATAACCTACCTCAACCAAGTGTTTTTGAGATCAGAAATATTGGGATTTATAGCGCTAAAAAGCTGGTTTGGACTGTGAAGAAAGGCAAAACATAAAGTGTCATTGGACTGTAGCTAGGTTTTACGCTTAATCTTCTTCATTTGGAAGCATTTCTTTGACTTTTATAAATCTCCATATATATCTCCAATAAGTATGTGATTGACATTCATGTAAACTGGATCAGGTTACAAGATTGGTAACTGCAATATTATGGCTGTAATCAAGTCTAGCTATTCATACGAGACATCTCGAGTCCCAGATGCAGAATTTTTAAATGTCAAGTCATTGCATTTAGGTTCATTATTCTCACTTGAGGTGCTAACTGTATGTTATATCTGAAGTTCTACCAAAAAGCCTTCTATCAATATGGCAGCCACCAATGAGCAATCAAGTCTCCTGTTTGTGAAGTGATTACAATCATCCAGCTATGCCCTGCATACAAATCCATGTCAAAAGAATTTAGATCTCTGGCCATCATTGGAGAGAGGTACCTGTGGTGTGTGTTGCTCATCTGTGTGATGGATGATAGGGCCTTGCTCTCTGTGGTCTATGACAGGGCCTCAGTGGACTAGTCCCATAGCAACTACTCAAATGTGACAAGCAGACCAAGCTGGCAGACACTGGCCAAGGTGAGAGCAGGACAGATGGGAAGCCTCTCTCCAGAGTATCTGCCACAAAGCAGAACCAAACAAACTGCTTAAAGATTCACTTTAGATTCCCCTCCCTTCCCATCTCGCAGGCATGGCCCTCTTCCGGCTCCTCCAACAGGTCTGTTTCATTTACGTTTTGACACTGGTGTTCTTCCCGCTCCCTTGCTACACTGAGCCCCAGGTCTTCAAGGTTAATCAGTCTCGTTGGTTGTATATGCCAGGATGCAGCTGTAATCTCATGGACTTGTCTATATATCACAACGAGAACGTTAGGGAAAGCAGGAGCGCAGCCTCTCTCAATAACCCAGAACAGCGCGCTGGTAATGCGTTTAGACAGACAACGCTCCCCTTTGATTTGCTGTCAAATTTTACAACAATGGGATAGGGGTGGGGTTGGATCTCATGTGAGTCACCTGAGGGCACGACAATGCTCACACCACCAGTCAACCAGGCCCGGCTCCTCCTCTTCACGCCTGAATGGCATCCTAAACATGGCTGTGCTGACCTTGCGAGCAGCCATTAAACACCTGGAGGAATTCTCCCCATCTAATTACATTTGCCACTGCCAGCCCTTCAGTGAAAACAGGGACTGTTCCCCATAGTGATGTTTTGTTAAAAAGTGAACAGTGTCTAGTTTGAGTTCATTTTTAATTATTCCGTGATAAATTACAGTCAAAGCACAGTATTTGGGTGATTCAATATTTTATAGGATAACAATCTCAGGATGTTGGGAGACATGACATGGCAATTACAATGGCATGGACAGTGTTTATCTGATGTAATAATAAAAGCGTCTAATTCAGTCAATATTATATACAGATTCAACAAAAAATAAACTAACAATTATTTTTATTGATGATGAATCTGTTTTACTTTCTCAATTAGTCGTGGTTAATAGAATGTGATAAAATAGTAAACGGGTTCCCTTAACAACTCTCAAGAACCTGAAGATGATAGTCTTCAAATTGCCTGTTTTGTCTCACCAACAGTTCAATACCTTAAGATTCTCAACATCACATAAAACAAATAAAAGCAAGACATCTTCACAATTGAGAAGCTGGAACAAAGGAGTTATTGTTATTTTATAGAAAAATGAGAAATTAGATTATATAAATAGCTGCAGATAAATTATCTCAAATACATACAGTAGGTGAAAAAAGATTATTTTCTAATGTATTCATTTTTTAACTATCAACTTTAGATTAGGAAAAGCTGAAATTATCCTTACAGATGGGGCATGGTATGCATATGCACCAAATCAAACATGGAAAAAAAATCTTATTTGAAAATTGATGTGCCTCTAGCCACACTCAATATTTGTCTCTTTGATTACACAAAGCCGAAGACCGTGTTTCTCTGGGGCCATGCTGGAAAACTGCAGTGGGTCTGACAGTGGTGGAGCCTCATGGTCGAGTGAATGAAAGGCGTCAGTAATAGCACTTCATTGTAGATAGACAGGATGCTGAGTAGAGTGAGGTGGGTGGGGGAGGGTGGTGGCATTTTGATATCATTGAAAAGCTCAACCATGACTTCTCAAAGCAATTACTATACTGTCATTGTTGAAAATGGAGTGTCAAAGTCAGATCACTAAAAATATTGCAATTACACCCAGACCTGACAGGAATGAGAATACCTTCTATTGTGAACACATAGGTTGACTTATGCACCGTATGCATCTCTCAGTGCAGTCATATACAATTTTTATAGATGAGCAAAAACTCCACAGAATGAGAACGTTACGGTCCTCTACCATAAAAGAATTGTGAGAGATGCTGGACTTTATGTTAGACAGTTTTTAATTTAACGGCACTTTCTGGAATTAGAATAGGCTCGTTAAACCACTCGGGTTATGTGTATTATGTTAGGTTTAGGGAACTTAAACTTTGCTTAAAAAATAGTGTAACACTAAACCACTTTTTTTAGTAATTCAATTTATTTTAGATTAAAGCAAGATTTTGGTCAGCTGTAAATCTAATCATGGAAAAATCCTATCCAGAAACTTAAACTTGGTATCAAACAGATTTTCTTTTGCATGGGGTAGAAACTGAACCTCTTGCCAGAGTCGTAGTAATGCAAACTACTGAGGGCGGATGAATAAAAGAATCCTCAGTATATCGTAAATCTAATGCAACATCGCTGAAATAAGCTCTACTTTTTGTAAAGCTTATAATGTTCGGTGTGTGTTGAAACTGAGTCAGAGAGATTTGATTCAACCCAGGATTTTTTGAAACCACAGCATAGTTTGTGTTGGTATTGTATAAGATTGCATTACATAGTGATATTTCTCCCTCGCCTACATTCACCACCTATCCACTGCTCTTATCACCTTTCACTGTTTGTTGTTGTCTGCTCATTTGTCATGCATATATTTGCATTCAGGTTGGCATGCTGATTTCATATAATTGTGGAAGCCCAGGCTGAAATCACCCCGGGAAGGTACTGGTAGACTTGACTGTGTGAACAAGCGATGAGCAAGATTTGATTTAAAAAAAAAAAGAAGTGTTATTTGTAATCACATCGGCTATTTAAAACTCTACTTGGGAAGAGCAAGAAGAGAAAGTAATCAGGCATGTCGGCTATTTCCTCCCATAGGGACTGAAAAATAGAGCTTTGCCTAAATAAATCTAACCAAGAAATGTGGATAATATTTGTTGTATTATAAATAGGCTTTGTCACCCTCCGGACACATTTCTAGTTGCTCTCCACCAACTGCATGACCCAGGGCATGATGGGAAATGCCTGGCTGTCGTCAGATCAAAGAGCTGATTGGCTCTTAGATTTGACAACAAACACCACGTTTTGTAGAAAGTCCTACTTTTCTGTGTAATTGTAATACTTAACGCTAGATTGTTGTCCATTAGTCTCATATGTTGTACAATGAAGATGTAATCTAAAAACATATCTTGTGTGATTGATAGTAATAAAGCTTATTTATACAACATATATCAACACGAGCAGCAGAGTGTTTCACAGGCAGACACAAAACGCACATTTCCACATTAATATATGTTGACAAACAATACATGAATAAATCCGAACGAGGTCTGAAAACTACAAGTAGCCTACAGATCTGTTTCTTTGACTTCCTGTATATTCTTTAAAGGCAGCTGAAAACTGTTCGACTTGACAGCAGTTTTTTTTTTTGTAGGCCCCCTGCTGCTGCCGCCTGCTCTCGTCCACTTTCCAGGTGAGGCACAATTCATTTCATATCTCTTATTATTTGAACTACATGAGTCGGCTGTTCAAATGCTGTTAGTCGTCAGCGTTTGGGTCATTCCCTTGAACCCTACACTCCCCAGCGTGACAGGCTTGTTGTATGCAGTATACCAATTGTACGTTTCCTTTGATACTTTGGCCAAAGAATTACTTGATCATCATGTTGTACAGTTTGTCCTCTGCTACTTTATGTAGTTTTTTAATGTTTTGCAGTTGCCCAGTGATCACCCCTGATTCAAGGCCTTTTCAAACTTAAAAAATAAACCAAGAGGAAAATATTGAATATTCATCTACTTTTCATGTTCAAGCCTTTCAAACCAAGGCCTACACTAATATTCGCAAATTTCATAGAAAATGAAAGGTTAGAACCGTCCCACGATCTTCAATTCATTTCATCATGTCTGTTTTATTGATTGGCTTGTTTTTATTGGCATCTGAAATTCTCAGAAATTTAAAAAGCTGCAGAGAAAAACAACTGCACTGTGAAATAGAAATGTTTTAGATTTGGTGTGGAATTTAATAGAGATAGATGGTGTGAACTTTAAATTTGGAGTTGATTTATAAGCACAAATTATTTGCATTTGGTCTGAAAACATGACCTGAATGCGACCCAGCTGCTGCAGCAATCCAACCAGGAGCCCTAAAGCAAGTGTGTCCTATGTTTCAGCACTTTCTGGCAGAGGAGCCTTATAGCCCGAAAAGGCTGTTTGTGTTAAAAGTCTGAGGGTCTTAGGCAGCCTGTTGTGTTGAAATAAAACTGTGAAACTGAAACCGAGTGTAAAGACTCAGTGTTAGTTGTTAAAATTACAATACACTTAAAAACCTTAAAAGGAAAATATTAAAAGAGGAAGTTAAATGTTGTTGTATGACGACTGAAAATGAGTATCAAGCTCAGGACCTGGGGAAAATGTGAGCTCATGAAAGAGAGTAACCGAGTGAAATTATAAACAACAAACAGTATGTCAAACATTCATTGTTAAATGGAAACCCAATTCAGGACATCATAGAAGCTCAAACCCAGCTAGCATTTATTCTACTAAGTATTTGAGAGTCTCATGGCTGCACACTGACTGGCATGGGATACATTGATTAGTATTAGTGGTAATATATTGCTAAAGACAAAGTAGAAAAAAGGAGATACATCACAACAGTAATATGACGATGTCTAAAACACAATGGGTAAAACTGGAGAACAATGTGATGTCTGGTTTATGACAGTGAATTTGTCCTAAAGTCAGAATGACTCGTGTGATTTGGAGTTATTCCCCCTCTAAGGCGGCTACCATAGGGGATATGCCCAATTCACCTGCAATTTGGAGTTACTGATGCATTGATGTCAAACGGTATTTTCCCTGAAGATAGGCCTTCATCATACCTCAGTCTCTACAGAAAGAGTATTAGTAACGAGGATGGATGAGGAGCGCTGCCCTTACTTGGTCTTTTCTTACGACTACTGCTTCAATTAGTGCACACATAATAACTTAGCACTGAAAACAAATATGTTTTGTTTTTTCTTATAGTATTTACATATAATTATTGAAACAGCCAAGCACATTTCTCTGCTTTTAAGTGGACTAGATGCGCGTGAACATGCTTCTAGTTGTTGTCAACTTGTTTGCTTTGCCCCTGATAGGGCTAGGAAGACAATACAAGCTTCTCAACTTTTGTGGATGTTAACAGTTCACTGGTTGACACGAGCCAAGCCCTGTGGGTTTTAAGTTCAGCGTTCACAGACTGTGCTTTCTGCCAGTTCCACCGCTTTATGGCATCTCAACTGGACAAGCACTCTGATCCTTAAATTGGCCCTACAGACATCTAACTTCGACTGTGCTGTCAAGAAAACAGAATTATTTCCTAATTGTTGTCGAGATCTTAATCAGTGTGCAGATGTTTGCAGCTTGTTGCTTCAAATATAATGTGCTTGTGCTTAATTACATGTACAATAAGGTTAATCCTCAAAATCAAGGCTAATCCGCCAGGAATACATGCTGCACATTCCAAACACAGATATTGACATCTTGCAAAATGCAGAAAAATAAAAACTTTACAATGCAGAGATGGAGATAATGGAGATGCAAATGTATTCATTCAGAATCTTGACCTTTATTCAAATTGGCACATTACCATGTGTTGATGGCAACCATCCCAAACATGACCTTATGTAACATTGATAAATATTTGGTATGAAAGCTGAAATTGTTTTGAAAGAAAATGGGTTACGATGTGAGAATATTACACATTGCCTGATTATTAGATATCCCAGAGCGTGTATAACTTGCAGAATGCTCAAAGAACAGTTCAGTACTGTTATAAAGTCTTGCTACTTGAGTCAAGCTTGTGTTTGTGAGTGAAGGCTTCCAGGTGTCATGAAGGCTGAATGGACCAGTGGCTTTGTGCAATGACATGGTAGCCATTTCATGGCACTCCCCAATGGTCAATTACTCTCTTTTTCATCATTGTTCCACGCCATTGTGCAGCTTTTTATGGGCCCAGCTGCCACCTGTCCTCCATACAGTGTTATCCAGCATGTGAATGGCATTTTTACTCTTTTAGAGCAACAAATGACAAGCTTTTGACAAGCTATTTGAAACACAATACACTCAACACGCAACAACTTTTAAAACAAGCCTCTTTCACACATAAATCCTGTTAAATTACCAGGATTACCTTTCAGGCACCGCTGATGATTTTAACTATACAAACATACCTTTCATTCAGGAAGATTTCCATTTTGGACCTTTTCCCACATGCTATGGCAAGGATGTACGTGGCGGAGGATCTCTCTTAGTATTTGCAGGAACATGTCAGACGAGGAGCTGTATTTGTTTGAGGCCATTGTTCTTGTTATGTATTTACTATTCGAAAATGAATTGTTAGTTATCAAATCACCTCTAAAAAGCATTGGTGGGACTGCTGAACCATAAACAGGTTGTAGATTCATATTCTTGTGATTGGTTCGCTGACTTCACCTGAAAGTGTCCTTCTTCAGATGGCCGTAACGCTTTACGTGCTTGTCCCTGCATTACAAAAATACTGTGGCAGGCCTACAGATTTACCTGAATATCAATCCCTGCTCCCATTCACACATGACCCCATACAGGAAATGTTTAACATTTCAATGACTGTATCTGTGAAAGAGCCTATAGCCCATGCTTTTGTATGACATTAGTAACAGGCTGTTATATTTGGCTTATCTGTTGTAGCAGACTGACTCAGAAAAAAGGCTATAGGTATTCCTCCAGCTCAGCCATTAGCTTGCTGTTAATTTCATGCAGAACGAGCCACTGTCCTCAAAACCCTCCCTGTGTGCAAGGACATAGTGCCTTCATATTAACTGCTGAGTCAAATCAGACATTTACAGAAAAGGGCAAGACATTTGTATTTATGGCTAATTGACATATTAATTTTATGCAGAATATAACACCCACGCAGTCAATAATCACTTATCTGTGCTAAAGTTCAGCACTGAAAATGTAAGGGTTTGAAATTATATTCTTCTCTGAAATTTGGAATCAGTTATGTTGCTAGCCCAAGGGTTGCTCTGTGACTGTCTGAAATGGTTATTGTCTTTTTGAATATTTGTAAAAAAAAAAAATCTGAAACACTGAAATGATAATGATGGGAGAAATACAGTACCTCTGTTATGTTACCGAACACAATTAACAAAAGTATCTGGCATTTTGCTGCCTCATGCCTTAACGTGGTAATAACAATGCACATTTGTGAAAGTAGTCCCCCAGCAATTAAGGAGTTCCTCAAATTAACTGGTGTGAGACGTATATTTGATTGTCTCTGTACTTTATTTTACAACTAGAATCACTGTTGAGTGGTTTAGTGGTTTTGTCCTTGAGAGTCATAGTGAGATTGCATGGTGTTGAGAAATTGCTAATTATGTAAGCATATAGCACGATAAAACTCGTCTGACACTGGAAACCATGCTGCTTCAATAGTCCTCCAGCAGTGCAAAATGCCTACCTCTTCATATGCTTCATATCCTATGAGAGTGGAGTTCTTAATACAACCCAACTGCATTTTCACCCTCTCACTCTTTGCTTATGTCAGCAGGTGATTATCTTGCACTCATTATAGCATTTATTCCATTCAGCAGTCAATTAGAACAGCCTCACCTGCTGCCTTGACTCTTTACAGTGGAAGCTCCACTCCAGTTTTTACCTTTACCTTATCTGATCATGCTTTTTGCATTGCTAGCATGTCTTCTTACAGCCACATTTGAAATCCCACTGCCTTTGTCTAATGTTTAAAGTTAAGCACTTTTAACTTGTTTTGAAACAGTCTCAGTTTAATACGTATGCCCCTATATGACCTAGAAAAGTAAACAAGACCATCAGCAAAAAAGATTAGTTATTTCTGTATCGTTGTTCGTAACGGTTGTCATCGGTGCCACCGGGTCAGATTCTGCAGGTAATAGGATGAAATCATGTAGGTTCACCACAAAGTCTTCCTGCTCAGGCTCCAGAGGGGCCTCCAGCAGCAACCAGCCCACAGCGGACAGACCCTGATCCGGCTTCGACCTGCAGTCAGAAGCGCTGGTGTGGAGGAGAGTTCTGCGCCACTTAAGCTAGCTAGCTAATAGCTTGTAGTGTATGCAACACATCAATTTCCAGCTTGCACTTGTACAAATATCCAACAGTACCTTTATTGCTCTTTGTCTTGGTAGGCCTGCTAAGTTATTTATTTTCTACTTCTAGTGTAGGTGGTGGATACTTGAGTAACATTGACTTGGTTTGCATAAAGTGTCATAAAACTTTAGTTCTCCAAAGTCTGCTCCCCGGTATTGGGGATTGTTTTTAATTTCCTATGGCTGCTGCTACATGTTAGTAAACAGCTTGTGTTATTAATTGCAGCTTTGGCTCAAATGTTAAGATTTTTATAAAATAATATCAAAGCTCTCCATCTTATCAAGAACAAGCTAGATTACTGTGCAGACAAAAACAAATAGAAACTGTAACAACATTGACACTTGTGAATGAGAGACAGGACTCTGATATTCAGTTAGAGGAAGATTTTTATGCCATGTGCAACAGCGAAGCTGTTCCGTCCAGACCTCAGTGGGCCTGTTAGCTTGTTTAGATGACTGGTCCAGTGAAATGACCCAAATTAGGTTGTTAGAAGAATAGCTTTTATGTGCCAAAGTGCCCCCAATGGTTATGCATGAACGAATGCATGCACAGCTTTCAATCTGGTCAGTAGAAAGTTTTCCAATATTTCATCTTTGGTTTGTTGAATATGCCAATGGCTCAATGAGGGCTTTATTCCACGTCTCTGTGACTATGAAATGTGTGCAGGCAAATATCACATTAAATCTATAAACAGCTTTGATTATCCAAATCACCATGTCACGTTTCAGATATTTATTTTGGAAATATCAAACGATGAACAATTACTATGACGCAAGAATAGTCGAACGTCTCTAAGTCTGTTTATTGAAAATATCAACAAAATGTTGAGTAATTATTTATTCAAACCCAAATGTGCGCCGATTACAGGCCTAAGTTGTCCCTTGCAAACATGTGCATAAATCATTTTAATCTCTATTGTTTTTTCTTCTTCTCGTAATTACAGTTGTGAAAGTTAAATCCCAGTCGATGTTTTATCTATTCTGACTCAAAATTATTTTTCACTAAATTAATTGCTCTAGTCAAAGCCCAGTTATGGGAATACTCTTAAGCCCTGCCTTTGGAGGGACACTGTCAAGACATGAACAATAAATGATGAAGTCCTTATATGGAAAGAGGAAACCATCAAACTCAAGCACATAACTATTCCTATCAAAAAACCTAGCTCACCATAACGTGTCCACGGTAGCTGTAATTGCATATGTTCTATGATTCGTTTTAATATAGAGTGTAATGAATGTGCCAATTACATTTTCACTATGAAATTATGACTCTGTAATTTGAAGTATCCGGGAGAGCGTACTGTATGGTTTACATGGGTTGGCACAGTAATACGCCTCGAATGCTGACAGTGCATCAGCAGCAAAGCACCGTGGCCCTCAGAGAGCCATCAAGCAGAAAATGATAATTAATTAATCATGGAGTGTGAGGCAAACTCTGTTCTATTAGCCCTTTGATAATTCCATCCCCTCGGCCTCCACACTAACCATAGAGATCATGCCTCTCCAATAAGGCTTGTTTACTCAGCAGCACTTTGGTCACTGCACTGACAGCTGGTTGGAAAATGTCTGTAACCTCCAAGATTGACATGTTTTAGCCACAAAACTGAACATCAGAAGATTTGCCTGTTGCTTGTAGGCAACACAACACAGGTGAATTGCTTCCTCCCTCCTTTTCTTTCAATAAAACCCCCCAAAAAACAGTAGATAATTTACTTTAGGGGTGATCCCATAGAAATACAATAGGAGCAGAAGGGACATTCCCATTCAAATCAATGTAGCAGGATGGTCAGCGAATTGCTATCGGTAGATAAGGGACCAATTGGTTCGGCTCATTTTCTCTAACCAGTTTAGCATTTAAGTATCGTGGAATTAACAAGCTACTGGGCTACACTGGTTACAATAATGGACTGGTGGCCAGTGGCAGCGCTGGGTCCAACTATCCCTCCGCCTCACTCCGAGTCGCTCTGGAGAAGGACAAGCTAGTTACCTAGCTGAATAGCCAGCCGTCCGTCTCCAGAGCTGCCTGCGCTCTCCTTCCTCTCACCATAACAACCAACAACGATCGGCAACAGTTTATTTCCTGTTCTACTCCTAATCTATTCCTATGGGTCATCTACACCTTTTTAAGTCCTTGATTGTCCATCCTATTTTCGCACTTTTCTGCCAACACCATCTTATCTTCGTAGATTTACATTAACTTGCGGTATCCATATGTTGCCTGGTGATATACTGTATATATCTTTATATTGTTACTATATACTGCTTCATGACTTGGTTCAAATATTGCAAGCTGCTGTCATGCTTTTGGTCCACATCCAGCCCTTCTCCCACTCGTCAAAGCTAGATTCTGCTGAATCATGTCTCCTTCATCTCTCAAGACTCTGCTAATTTCATAAGTGTGAAATTGAGATTCAGCAGAACTTGATTCATAGGCCAACTGGTTGCTCTTTCCCTCTGGAGTTTGAGCAAAGTGTAAGGGAAATCTTCAATTATTATTAGCACAGGGTGTATCACTGCACTCTGTTATATTAAATGAAAGACGTTTCTGCTGTTGTATAAGAAACTGCTATTGGCCTTTTGTTTCTTTAGATATTTTGGAATTATATTTTCACTGAATAAAAATCAATTAATTCTAAGTACATTGGGAGTTCAGAGTTCAGATTATGTTTGAGTAGTACAAGTAAAATATTGCTTGGTGATACGAAAGTGATATGAAAGTGAAAATGATTACAGTCACAAGCCTGTAATCATCACTCCAACGCACAATACATTAGTGTCTGTTTGACAAGGGATAAATATTGACTTTCATTTCTCAAATAGTCATAGTTACAATTAAAGATTCTAACTAACCACCATAATTAACAACTTAATATAAAGTGTAACTGTAGAGCCCAGACAATTAAAATGAAAACTTGCTGTTTAAAATTACACAAGTGCTGGAATTTGTATTTTGTTCTCTTTAGAAAAGCTTGATATACTGAGATTAAAATGATCCTCCAGGCACAAGAGTCATTGCAATATACACCGTCAAAGTATAGATCCATAAATTGATTTCTAACTATGTAAAATTGATTGTCTGGCACTAGCAGCGTGGCAGTGCACACTGGCTATTACTCATTGGTTGATTTTGTATGCGCAAGCGTGCCTGTGCAATTACAAAGCAAGCCCATAAATTAGTCACTGAATCTGTCTTAAATCATGAGGGAATGCATCAAATACTATCTCTCCCCATCCAGACGGGTGTCTACACTGTAATAGGAACTGGAATACTGTAGTTGCGAGTGTGACAACAGATAACCGGCAGCCCCCTGAGGAGAGAGGAAGATAATTCTTTGGGGGTGGGAGGGAACTGAACTTCTGTGTTTCAGTAAGTGATTTTTCTCTCTGTCGCACCCTGAGATATCAGAATGTAAAGCTGTGTTTTGACACCATAGACCCATAATATTTCAACAGATTTTAGATTTCAGCCCGTATTTGCCATACCGTGTTGTAACAATTTGAGGAGAGTGCGAGTGAGAGAGACTGTGTAAGGGTCCAGAGGCCAGGCTGTGAGATTCCTTTTAAGTCATGCGGAGGCACAGGATGTTCCAAAGTACAAATAAGACAGGACCTCAAACAGCCCTTTAAAAGTGTTAACAGTCTGGAGAGATTTCACCAAGGACACAACAGCCTGTGGTCTCCACTTTATAAGCTGTTCTGATCACTCACATGCAGATGCTTTATCTCATGAATTTTTACATAAATGCATGCCCCCCATTAAACCAGAAGTGTTTAGGGCAGGCATGCTGCAACCTTAATGCTCTTGCTTGCCTATAGTTATTACTATCGGTATACAGTATAAATAGTTTTTAGAGGTTACGCAACTTCCCCCGCAGGTAAATGTGAAACATGTACATGATGTTCATGGAACTGATGCCTTTCAAATCTTTTAACATCTAAAAGGCATTATCTCTATTACTGCAAAGACAGCAGAGCTGCATGTGCTTTTATTCCGGCTCGATGTCCTATGGGGGCTGTGAAAATTTCCATTTAGCTACAAACCATTTCACCCATGCAGGTCTGTGTATATGGGTATTTTATAGGCCCGCGGTCTGGCAAGGACAGAGGAATTAGCCTGATCCACATTCATTAACCTCATTCTCATTCTCCAGAGCAACAGTGCTGTAGAATTATCTGTCACCACAGCACAAAAATGATGAATTGGTAATCAGTTGAGAGCTGTCAAGAAAGCCCCAGGAATGCAAAATTTACACACTTGTTTGCCCTTGCATTAACCGTTTGTAATCAAATCAGTATTTATCGTTGGTTCAGTCAGACATGTTTTATGCCCCAGTGTTGTCATGTATAGGCAGGGAGACAACAGTCACAGTCTTTATTAAAGGTGGGAGGTGGAAGTGTCTATTTTCAAATAACTAGATAACCCCCCCCCCCCCCCTCCCCCCTAAAGCTTATGATGTGGGTTGGTTGTGATTCATTTTTAATCATCCTCTTAAATTATTCATCATATCCTAATGAAAATGGATTGCGTACAACAACAAATCAATATGTTTAGCTGCTGCGAAAAAAATATAAATAATCCTGCAGGTAGGAAAAAATATTTTTGAAATTGCACTTATACTTAAATCGCTCTAATTTAGAATGCAAAAACCATCAGACAGAAGTTAAACTGTGCCTATATGTGTATCCTCGACAACAATTAGAAGACTGTCAGAGACATCTCCGCCGGGGTTTAGTGCCCAACCTGACCACTCCATGAGCTAGAGAATCCCGCGGAGGAATCAATACACTGACAGCTGAACTCCAGAAAATCCAGACTGTATCCTAATTAGGTGGTCAGTGTGTACCAAGAATTTCTCCCACTCAACTAATTGTGCTTTAAAGTTCAGACACAGTGAGTGGTTGGATAGCAGAGTGCTTGGGAGGCCAGCCGATGGGTAGTCTACCAACCTGTTAATGGCTCATGTTTTAAAAGTTAATGAGAGCTGGAGTTAAAAGCAGCATTAGCTAAAGGCTAGGTGGAGTTGAGCTATGTGGATTAACTTTTCATTACCGCCTCATTAGGTGGGCCTGGGGATTAGAGAGACCCCTGTATTAAATGTACCATGAAAATACCCAAATGGGTCTGCATAAAGACAGTTGGGAAGTGGGAAAAGTGGAGGAGTTAAAGTAAGTTATTGAGCTTTTAGCCTCTCCCTTTCCTCACCGCTGAGATTCCCTCTACAGTTAAGTTGACATCGTTTGCTCCCTATTAGCCAATAAGAAGGCTTGTAGGAGCAGGCAAGCCTACCTGCGGAGGAGGTGACTTTGAAAACTAGATTGGGTCATTAAAAGTATAAGAATAAGAAGGCTATTATAATTCCAACAGTGAAGTTGCCATTTATTTGCATTGTGAAGTCCCTGGTGTAGTAGTTAAATGTCACTTGCCAACTTTAATGAGAGTAAAGTTAGGGAGTGTGGCCAGAGCTGATTAGAGTGTTTCCTACAGCAGCTCCTCGTCCAATGCTGTGTCCAAAGGAATCATCAACACATCACACTGAAAGACTAGTGGACAATCAGGTCCAGACCTCCCCCACCGACTACAGCCATCACTCCGACTTCATTACCCTCAATGAGGAAATAGAAGGCCACTGATCTTCACACCCGCTGTAAGTGATTTGTAATGTGGTGTGCCAATGAGACATGCCGTTAAAAAACATGTGCGAGCATCTGTCTGTGTGTATGGTGTGCATGTCTTCTCCTCATGTAATTCAAACATTCATTAAAAATGATGTTGCAGGTGAAAATGCAAGGTCATATCAACATTTTACCAATTTGCATTAAAGTAAAAACATCACACTGTAGCTTTTTGATTGCAACTGCTTATTGATAGGGCAGCACCCTCTGGTAGCCTCTGGTAGAGTTCTTCTTAGGTCCACTTGGGTTTAAGGAACCATAGTCAGTTATAGTTAATACACTCATTCAGTTTGAGTCTCCTTTTACTGCCACAAGTCTCAGGTCTGTACATTTGCAGTCAACATAATACTAGCTTGCTGTGAATCCCATCTTTTAATCTAACCTAAAAGATATTATATTGGATTGAAAATGATTGCCATCTGTCGCCCAGTTGGCTACAGACTGTGCAGGAAGTGGAAATAGGGTTTTTTAACTACTTCTATAAATCGTCTTTGAATCATGAAAACGTAATTTGTGGAATTAGTTTCTACTTTTACTTCACATTTATTTGTATAACTATTATGCTGCATTCTGTCTGCATAGTGGCTGCTTGTTAATTATCACATCATGCTGCTGCCTGTGTTGGTGGTCTCGCTCTATTAGGGTCTTTTCAGGTCAACCGCATATTGGACCGGGTCTAATCAGGGGAGGACTGGCAATCTGGCAGACCAGGCACTTTCCTGGTGGGCCGACGTGCCTTTTGGGCCGACACAACTGTCTTTATTTTTTATTTTCTTTGACTGACCTGCCCATTAAAAAGTGAGATTGGCCCATTGCTGGCACAATCACGTCTTTAAACCCCTCCCCATTGCTTCAGTGCCCTCATTAAACAGCGCATCTGCAAGCTTTCCATATGCGCATGTCCAGAACGCTAAGTAGCACATCTCGATAGGGAGCACATGTTAACGTAACACCGACTGTGGCCAAACAGCCGACGAGGCTACTCATTTAATCACAGCTGGCTACTTTGATATAGCTAATACATTTTTGATTCTAATAAAATAATTTTGATTCGCATGCTGCGATTCGCTATGCATGTACATTTCACGCCTTTTCTTAAAACAACACAAGCATGACGATAGAGACACGTCTTCCTGTATCGGTACGTGTGCGCTCAGCTGAGAGGTTGTGTCCTGCCAAGTAGAGAGCGGAGTCTTTTTTAGTGTTTGACAAGTATTAGCAAACTCACTGATGACTGGGGACATCTTCATTAGAACCAGGCTTGGTTGGCAGCAACTTGACGATGGCAGAGTAAGCATTAAAAAGTCCACTGAAATGCTGCATTTTCCATTTACACCACACATAAACAAACAGGTGTTAATAGGCTTAATGAATGAGCAAATGTATTAATTATCTTATTTACTTTAAATATCATTGTGGCATGTCTTGATAAACCTTGTAGTGAAGGTGTCAGTAAATAAATCAAAAATATGAAATAAGGTCTAATGATTCTTTATGACAAAAGTTCTGATCAGTCAAGAATGATACATATTGATCATTTTTTCTTTTATGGCATTCCAACATTTTCAGCAGTATGCAACCAAGAACCGTTACAGAGAGTGAGTCATTGAACATTCATGGTAATATTGAGAATACGGAATAACTTTGAGTTGTGAAAGCAAATTGTAACTTGCTGTTGCTCCCCCGGTTCTGTACGAAACTGATGTGACCAGCTAAGAACAATCAACACCTCTAGCAATACATCAAAAAAGGGAGCTGTGCTCAACGCCTGCACAGTTCCATGTTTAATCCCTTGGAGATTTCTTGTGCATTTGTGTGACCTGTCACACAAAACATAAAAATAAAACGTGTGATAACAACCCTGAGAGGTGTGAATATAATCTGAATTAATGAGGCCATATCGTATGAGAGGAACAGTCTGGAGTGACTGTGGATGTATTCACATCATTTGGATAATTAAAGCAACTTATTTTGACATTTGCCACACGTTTGTGAGATTCACATTAACGATAAGCGACACTAAGGCTGGCCTCTCTGATTGTGTTTATGATCAAGGCATTGTCTCATTTTATTTCTGCTCTGATAATTCTAATTCTGGTATTGGCTGAAAAGAGGAAGAAACCAGTGACGGGAAGAACATTTTCACCACTCATCATACCACTACATTCAAATATCATTATCCTTGATACTTATCCTGTGATAATTAGATGTTAAGCATAGCGAGGCATGATACTCTTTCACCTTCTAGAAATGTTGCCATCCATTTAACTGCAGAATCCTTCCTGTAGCAAATAGAAGTCAATTTTTAAAGATGCTGCTAATGCTGGCCTCTAAGTTGCCCTTACCACTCGCTCACTGGGATAGCACACATTCACTGCGACACCATTTCAATGGCAGATTTCCCTTGCTGGCCAATTAAGGAGCAGCTCAAAGGAAGTTAGTTGTAGTCGCACTCCTGTTTTCTTTCCTGTAGTGAAGTGAAACGATCACTCAGAAGCCTATGGAACAAAACAGAACAAAAACAGTCCATTTCTGTTATATTGTGAAACCACCAATACAAACGTTGTATTGCATACCATGGCATTTTGTGAGAGATGAATGCCCGGAAAGAGGCAGGTGAAACACAGATTGATTGATAGTGGAGCATACATTTTCATACCGTATTTCTAGATGCCCGAAATTCGTGTGCTAGTGATAGTGACTCATGCAAAAGCTCACAAGGAGGTCCTGATGGTTAATATTCTAAACTGTGAATGCCAATTATCGATCTTCACGCGTGTGGGTATTTATCATGCATTGTAAACCCCAGGGTAATTAAATGCAAGTGCTATGCTTATGATAGCCATCATCAGTTTCTTTGCCGGAGCGGTCAATCATTCTATTAGAGGCCTTGCAGGAGCTCTGTATGCTACAAGGCCACTGGCAATGCACTGCCTCGGGCTAGCAGAACTAATTAGAAGGTTGCCCAGTGGAATTCTATCACCACCATGTCCAATCCACCCAGCCCATTTCTGCTTTTCGTCCCAATTTTCATCTTAATTTCAGCATGCTGTATGTCTCTGTTTCTCTTAATTCCCCCACCTCCCTCTCCAGGGCCATCCATCACATTTGCTTGATATGTAGACTGGAAAATGTGATGCCACCTTACAATTCAACAGGGAGTACTAGAAGTGAAGTTTGTGAATTGATATGATATTCTCACACGGCTTGCTGGATACGACAAAAAAAAATGTTTCACTTATATTGTCAGGATTCTTCTTTTTTATCTTTAAAAAAAATACCCCACAGCCATTAGAAATGCCTTTTAGGCTATTTCCCACTGCTGGCATAAATCACTATACTGAGAGAAAACGCCTTTGCTTCTCCAAATATTACCTTCCCACCTTAGAAGACACGTTGTCAGGAAGAACATGCTATTTTATCTGTATATGTTTTAACTTGGACGATTTTTATTCTGATTATTTTCACAATCAATTCATGTGTTTTTGCTTTTTTGCTTTACCAGAGGATCATTCTAAAAAAATGTAGGAAATTCCCAATATTTCTTTTACCTAAAGGTAAGTCTTTAGATAGCTTATTTTGTTCAACAAACGTTATCGGCAAAAGTTGTATCTACTATTAAACAAAACAGAGAAATGCTTCAAATTCTCAAATGAGAGGCGCTGTAAGTAGAGAGAATTTGACTTTGTTATGACCTTCATGCAATTCATTTTATGTTAACTGCTAAATTAAATAATAAAACATTTCAGCTCTGGTTTTACATTTTTGTGCCCCATCTCAATTACATTATTAGACAATCTAAACCAACAGAGTCTGTAAGAAATCTAATCAAATGCAAACCTCCAGACCAAAGGTTTTTCTCTTAATTCAGTAAAATTCAATAAATAATAAAATGAAGGGATTGGAGATTTGTTATCATCCCTTCTGTCTACATAACCTTTAGTCACTGATATGGTATTATTAATGTTAATATTATTAATTCGAATATTTATGAAGATTTTTATACTTAACATATTCTGATTCGGCGGAACATTATTTAAGAAATTAGAAAGAATAAAAAACACTGTCAATGTGTGTTTTATGTTATGTTAGTGTTAGATGTATACATCAGGGCCTCTATAGCTTTAATTATCCACTTAAGTGCCAATTACGTTACATTGACAGAGTTTGTTTAGGGAAACTAAAACCCTAATACATAGCAAGTGTTTTTGAGCATGTATTACACACAATGCTATAGTTGAATCGATGTTTTGTTGTATATTGCTGCCATACTTAATATTAATGCTCAATATTAAGACATTTTCTATACATTTTACACAATTCCCTGGGATTCTGAACTCTCTTATTTGAATGACTATACTTGTGGTTACAGATTGCCAACACATTTGTAAACAGATTCCCTCTTATTCTGTCTGGCACACTGTCTCAGAAACAGGCACATAAAAAGCCGTACACCTGCCCATGCGTATCTTAATAAGTGTTTGATCCGCCCCCATGCTAATGCCCAGCCATCCTTCAACTGAACATGATGAATTACCATCTCAGCTAGTCACATGTAAAATCAAAAACATTAAGCAGAGCGCTGGTAGTACAATGATTATACCCAAGGGTTCATTCAAGCACAACTATTCTATTCATCTTGAAATTACTGTATTCCACACCTCAAAAGTTGTACCATGTTATTGTTGTATTGTACTGTATTACCATTGGATGCCTATGCTCCAAGTCTCCCATCTGTTCGAGCCAATGCTCATACAATACTTTTCTTTGATTTGACAGACCTGCAGATATAAAAACAGACTGACAAATGTGGAAGCAGACACAAATAAAGACACATAGACCAAATCAGAGAGAACACAGAAAGTGAGAAGTAAAAGGGAAGGATGTGAAAAGCTCGATTTAGACTGTGTGACATGAGTTGTTTCTGTCAGTGTCAGGACTACAGACATCCTCTGGGGTTTGTGGAGTGTTCCTATACACTGCCAAAGATGGATAATTGGTTATTTTGAGTAATTTTATGAACAAAGCTCAGCTGCTGCAGCTCAACCTCAAGTAAACAACACACCTTGGGAATAGCCTCTGTTCATCCGTCTCGTGTCTGTAGATTCCTGTCTGGATGCATGTTTTTGTCTGCCAGATTTAAAGAATAGGGTTAACCCTTTTAGCCCAGATGGAGCTATTTTTAGTCCCTCTGATCTACATATACACACCAGTAAATATGTAGATTAGTAGTACAACAAATAAGCACAATTCAATATGATGGCAAGCAATATTTGATTATGGTTTGGGTAAAACCATGTAAATGCATTCATACCAACAACTCTACATATTAATAAATCACACTATAGACATTCTGCAAGTAACTGTTAATGTATGAAAATGTGTGTATTTATTAAATTCAGTATTTGCCTAAAAACTGCTTCACTTTTTGATATTAATGTTATGCACCAGTAAGTAAGTTATTGCAGTCTGCTTAGAAACTTGTTTTCAAAATGTCAACTTTCCAGAAAATGTTAAGGACAAACCCCTACTGTTTGACATTTAAAATAATAATAAAAAAGCTCAGTGTATTCTCTGGGTGGTTTGTAAGGCTCTTTTGTAGACACGAGGCCTAAAATTATCCAAGTCACAAAAAAACGCAGAAATTAGAACAGTTGCATAAATATGTACTAGCCCTTGTATGAAGTAACACCACACAACACCCATATACTGTGTAACAATTAACCGGACATGGACTGGCTAAATGTCGTTGTAATTTAGGATATACATTTTTACTAATTATTAATTATTGACTAATTAAGCTGATGGAATTTATTAAGCGTTAAAGACAACTCAGGCTTAGAGGAGCAGGCCCGTAGGATACACAAATTATCTTCACGTACAAACACATTCCCTCTGGTTTCACCATACTGTAATCCTCCACCCTTAATGAAAAGCAGGATTCCACATGAACATCTGTTAGCACAGCTGGTTTCATCATTTAGATCTTTGTATAATATTGTCCACAGCGGATCCGGGTCTGAACGGTTGCATTGTTCTCTGGTGTTGGCCTTGGCAAAGCTTCCTTCCTGTGAAGCCAGTATGTCAAGTATTACCTAACTAGCTATGACTGTAGTCTTAACAGTGATCTCTTTATTACCTTGATGATTAATACATTGATGATTAACTGGGTAGTTGCAAATACACAAATCAAAGATAGGCTTTTGGACAAGCGGCAACACTGCAAAAATCAAGAACATGCAGCTAGGTATAAACATTAAACAGATTTCAGGTCTTATTTTTGATAAAATTGAAGCAGTTGGCATCTTGTTACACACTAGGTCTGGGTTTATTACAGAGTAAAATGTATGCTATGGTTGCATGGCATTTGTGTCATGTCATCAGTGGGTGGACAACTTGACACATGATAAAACAATCACACTGTATGATAAATTCACTGCTGTTTACTGAAAAGAAAGTGTCAGTAAGACATTTAAAAGTACAGCTGAGATGCAGTATAACTTTCAAAACAAATGGACGGCTTTTTTTTCTTTTTATTCAAGTCGACTTTAATATTTTGTCCTCCATCCATTCAATTTCCAACGGCTTATCCGTGTCAAGGTGCGAGCAGAGCAGCCAGGTGTCCTTTTTCACTGCAAATTTCTCTAACTCTTACTACTGGAACCCCAATTGTGCTGTGCCTGGAGCACCTCCAATGGGAAGCATTGCAAGGGAATCCTACCAGTTGCCTGAACGCCTTCACATTTTGGCTTCTGATTCTGTGGAGGAGTAACAGTTCAATACCGAGGCCCTCTCAGGCTCGTTCAAGTCCCCACCTTATTATGCAGACTGAGGTCAGTAACCCTGTGGAGGAACATTGTGTCCTCCATTTTCAGCCACATCTATGTATTTAGGTCTCAAACAAAAGCCTTGACTGACCAGTCAATCAAGAGCATTGGACCTCGTCCAAGAACAGCAAGCGCTCTTAACTCCAGAAAACTGCGTCGACATGATGAATGCCACCTGCGCATAAATGAGAGTACGCTCATGAGAATTGTGAATAAGTGCCCCAATTATACCATTTACAGCTAGCTATGCGTCCTGCCCAAGTGACAATCTCTGGTGCTGAGAAAGGAAGCGAATTGCGGAGGTACTAAAAGCTGCGGGGTCTAACAGGATATCAACATGACAATGAAGTGTAATTCATATAGGATCATCAAACTCAAATTGCTTCAAAGTAATGAAATAACTAAAAATCCATTAGTGAAAAACTTAGACTTGGATACAGACTAATTGTACCAGAAAATTGGTGATGTGTCAAATTCTCCTAAATCACTCGTACCAGCCACTTAATAATGTAGCTGTTTCTGCAAGTGGTTCTTGCATGAGGCCCGTTGCTCTGGGGCTTGCAGGCCTCAGCCGACTGCATCCTAGTGTTGAATATGTATCTGGAAGCCAAACGTCAGTTGTGATCTTAGGATCTTAGCATTGTCAGAAAACATGCAAGAGTTAAGAGAGACAACAACAAAGTCCGTGTATAAGCTTTTAGCTGCACTGGAAAAACTCATGATCTATGATTTAATGCCTCAGATGTCCCCAACTGGTAGTCTGCCTCATTTACTTGTAAATTTATTATATGCTAACAACAGAGAGAGTCGTATGAGATACAGTCATTACGTTAATTGCATCACTCTAGATATGCGCTCAGAGTGTTCCTCAGTGTTGCTAGAGAGAAGCCAATTACAAACACAATATCTAAGCTGAAGTCTGACCGGTAATTATCACATTTTCATCTGAGTTGATGCTATTAAATGGGTTATTGATTGACTCAGCTATTTTGTGTACCACTCTACTACAGACAGACATATGTGCCTTCTTCTTACAATACTGATTCTTATGAGTATAGTGTAACATCAGTAAGTTGAGTGTTATGACCCGACATTTCCATTTTTGATACCATACCATAGTGAATGGAGTCTGTTTTAAAAATATGCTTAAGCTTAAACACACAAGAGACTCATATATACGGTGGAAAATACATTTTGAAGGCGACCTTCCTTCCAAGGACGACGTTGCTGTCAGGCAACGAGGAAGGTGTGCTTACTTTAATTAAATAAAGAAAGAAAGTTTGTTTTTATGTATTTTATGTGTGTTTTTGAAGTATTTTAGAGACATGGGATTTGTTTTCAAGGTTGTATTAGTTTTTATTTTAATAGTTTCTTTAGTATTTTTGATTGGTTCAAAGTGCAGTTAATCTGCCACTGTTTAGTTTTATTTCATTATAATTTATTTCCATATTTTATGCTTTTTTGTCTATTGGGTGGTTTGTATTTTTGGTTTTGTACAGCTTTTTAGTTTTATTTGAGAATAAAATTGAATTTTATGAAAAGATATGTTGTAATAATACTCTTATATTACACTGGAAAAGTTAAGTGTTGCACTATCATCATCGCAGGTTTTATTATTTTCTTGTACCAGTGCTCCACAATTGTGTCGACCCCCAGTATGTTGGGCGTCTAATGACTATTCCTCTAAACATTTCGAGAATTCATTTCTCCATCGTGTTTTATTCAGTATACAAATGTTATAGCCAGTACAGATAACTTATACTGAATGAATACTCTAATGACTAGTACAATTAGAATTTAGACTTCAAGACAGTGATGTGGCTTTGGCATCGGGAGGTGATGTCCCCACTTGTGGAGTGACACCAGTCTGGATATTCACAACTTTCTGAAATTTCAAATCAAAATAAGCTGTCACGATTACCTCTTACACCCACCCTATTTCTACTGTCCATTTTCATTAACCCTAATATGTGATTGAATATTCCACCAGTGTTATATATCAATCATTTAATAACATTTCCATTAAGACATGTCTCTTCCATATCTATATTCACTGAATATATATTCTGAGTTGGGATGAATATACAGTATATTCATATGAAAATACCAAGGATGTGATTGAATCGACTTCCTGCCCACAAGCTAGTGAAGAGTAATTAGTGTACAATTACATGCAGTGCCTTCCGTGTGTCATTGGCCAATATCACTGTGTAAATATGCCACAACACACAGCAAACAGGCATAAGCAATATCTCTACAAAGTGCCACTGAATTGAAATGATTGGATGAAGGTTTTTGACACTGTTTTGTTTGGAAATGTTTTGAAGATATTGATATTTCTTCTCATTACACACAGAGTGGTATTTCTACCTCCATAGAACAGCAAATGATATGTCACTCAATTTATCTGTAGCGATAGTGCAGCTTCTGCATAAATCCTCTTACGATAAATTCATGTTTGAATATTGGAAGTATAGTTATGGCAGTTTCAATGTGGATTTGGTTCTATGTTGGTAAAATTCCCGGATTCATTAAGCTCCTAGTCTAAGACAATTATAATTTAATTCTCCTCATTCTACCATGGCAAAGCACAGAGCTATTAAAAAAAGCAGAAAAAAGCAGTTGTGTCATTTAAATAAATAGCTAATAAGTAATGTATCTGGAAAACAACTGTTATAGTTCTGGGAAAGTCAATCTTTTAAGCTTTTGGTATTATTTAAGGCTTTCTTTTAAAAGCAGAACTTAGAGAGATTTGGTAAGAAATCCAAAAGGATTTGGATTAAATGAGAAGATTTGATACTGAATTCAGTGTTGACAGCTGACACCAAGCAAGGGGCTTCACAAATAATTCTCTTGAAGCATATTTTGCCCTAGTTGAGTATCAATTAGCAAAATATCGTTGCCAATTGCAGATCACATTACTCTCTTATGCCGTAGTTCACTGGAGGAATGTGCCAGCATTGGAGCATCAATAGAATTGGTTCCTGTGTTTTATACGTACAGAACTTTATGGAACAGGTGATATATGAGTTGTTTGTCATATTTCACTTACCAATATTGAACTAAACTTGTTGATTATTTATTTGTCATATTTCAATTAACCTTTTAACCTTATTTAGAATACATAATTAATTTCTAAGCCCCAAAAGGCTATAACCTTGAAGTCAGGCTATATGTATCTATTGAAATGTTTCTTACAATCGACTGTGTTTTGATATGTTAGCTCCTCTGCATGCAACAAATATGTGGTGGCATTAACCTTCAGATTCACAGCTTTAAATAAAAACTGTGTTCTATCCTTCAATAGTGTTCCAGACATTTAAAAATACAGTATTTTCTCCATCATATCTTGAGTTGTGAGTGCCAATATTGTCTCTCACTGAACAGTTTCAACTCAGATCACCAAAACATGCACAGTGCTGTTTAAATGTACAGACTGATGGTAATAATAAGCGTTGCATAATTTCAGATCAAATTGCAGGG
Source organism: Pholis gunnellus (assembly GCF_910591455.1). Classification (NCBI taxonomy): domain Eukaryota; kingdom Metazoa; phylum Chordata; class Actinopteri; order Perciformes; family Pholidae; genus Pholis; species Pholis gunnellus. The sequence continues at coordinate 17,933,696 of NC_136537.1, forward strand.
AGATAACAAATATCATGTTCTCTCCACAATCAAAAGCTTCTCTACAGGATCAAACATGACTTACAGTATTTGTTTTACAGTTAAATGCTAATTGGGAACACAGGGGAAATTGCTTCCATGTCAATTAGTTCGCTATTTAACTTTTGCCCAATTAAGGATTGCTATGACAAGAAAAATGTTCCTTCAGCCCAGGCACTAATGTGTAATAAACTCAACAATGGTATTTTAACTTTAGTTTAAGGTGTGGCAGCTCAATGCTAGAAGACAATAATTTCACGATAAAGAAACCTATCTGTAGCTAAAGCTCTTCTGAGAAGTTTTTTGCCTCTCTTGCCTTCTCTTCGAGCAACATTTCCATCAGCTAAAGGTGGGCAATAGCTCCTGTATTAACCAAGAGAAATCTCTGGTATACATAGCAGCTGTAATATTTAACAGGGGAGGTGTTTGTTGCATGGCGAGGGTGTATACCAAGGTGTAAAGGCAGCCGCATGCTCTGAAAAGAAAACTTCAGGATAGAATGTAGAGACGCGCTCAATCCAATGGTATGAAGTGCTAGACATCTCATTAGCAAAAATTACTGATGAAACAAAAAATTATGCACAAGCACTCAGCACAAAACACTTTCAACTTGTGCGCACACACACACACACACACACACACACACACACACACACACACACACACACACAAATACACAAACTAAGCAAACACCACAAAAAAGAGGGACACATATTCCTGCTTTGTGCAAAAAGAAGGTTAGCCTCGTTACTAATTATGACACTAATTAATTATGAGGGAGAAGTAGAGCCTGGCCTCTGCTGCGCCCAAACTCCAATCAGGCTGTAAATGAGGCAGAAAGAAAATGGGCTGTACTTGGTAATGGAGAGACTCTTCAGACATGTGAATTATACCACCTGCACATCAGGAACTCAATTCTACATTGTTAGGTACAAAAAACAGCTTAGATACAGAAAAAACAGCTTAGATACAGAGACATACAGGCCCCTGGAACATATTGAATGGATGCATTTACGGTGCATTCATGTATGATGTTGTGCACCCTCACCACACACATACTTTTAATCAAGTGATCAACTGACCTATTATTGTTGCATTTTCTACTTATTCAAATGATAAACATTTTGGATTGAAAAATATATACTATTTTAAACTATTATGTCATGGCTATTTGATACGACAGTGCTACCCATATGCATTATTTTTTTAATTCTCATTTGTCATAGTCTGAAATTTACGAAATGACCAACTGTCAACCAAAAGAGGACTATGTATTATTCTAAATCTTACAAATACTGGCTCATAATTGAAGGTAGAACCCTTTGTAGCACTTATAGTTTCATATATAAATACATCCATATTCAGGATTAAAACCACAGGAATGGGGCTATTGGGTGTCATATCCATTGAAGCACTTTCGCAATATGATCCAAGGTGCCCAGATAAGAGTCTAATTTGCAATCTTTAAAGAGCAGTATATCTTGAATTTTGTGCACATACACTAATGCATGGACGTTGATTGACAACTGCAGTATCTGGAACTAGAAATAACAATAAAATAATCCCGAGATAAACTGAATTGATATAAACCAGAGCACTTTGTCTTATACACATTGGCTAATTGGATGAAATATGTATAATTACTTGTTTGTTAGTGACATGTCTGTAAAGCACCTTTCAAATTAAGAACCTCACATCTGCCAATGTTTTAAGTTACTCTTATCATAATATTCAAAATCCAGATATTTAGGTACTTACCTGTTTGTGTGCTTCAGCATGGCTGCAGGAACAAAGAATAATGGAAGAAGAGACTATCAGCACTAGTACATGACCAGACATCTGTCACAGTATGATGTGTTTGTGTCCTCACCTATTCACCTCTTCTATTTCTATTTAGTATATATATATACAGCTAGTATCCAAGAAGATTGTGGCCTTAAAAGAGATTAAAAAGTAAAACACTGGTGAAATATCCTAGAAACCACCCTTCCCATTTTCTCTGTTGTCCTGCGTCAAGGGAAGCATCTTTTCTGGAACTCCTCTCGGCCATACTTTGACAGCTAATTAACAGGATGATGTGTGCGACATTGCTCTGATGTGACGGTTAAAAATTAGAACTGAAAGAGGAGATTACGTTTCTATTAATACGATTTTAGTTTGCTCTTTCCACACCTTAGTCTTATGGCGCGCAATCAAAGTTCACTGAAACTAGGAAAGAGTAAAATTCGCTATTGCATACAAAACATCTCTGTCTCCAACACAATAACCCACAATGTGTTTAGTGTTGTTGTACAAAAAGGCGAGGGCGACACTGACAAATTAAGACAATATTCACCAACACCTCCATCCTGTTTGAGTGGAAGGTGAGAACATTAGTGGTAAAAGAGAATCGTCTGAGTAGCAAATCAAATTATAAATGCAACATCGCCCGTTTATTTTATTGCCAGCTGCAAGTTCTGCTATGAGTTGAAAATATTTTCTTCTGTGATTTTTTTTATAGACTTTGCTTGTATTTACACGTCATGTTGATATATTGATATTCAAAACACATCTGTGAAACACTATGTAATTGTCGACATTTTCATTTCACTCGAAGCATTTAGAGCTGTTGTTCTGTATTTTCCGTCTGTTAAACATTTATAGTTTTTCTTGTTCTTCCGTAACATTAAGAATAAGACAAGTGTACATAGGTTGATTTAAATTACATCCGGAGACGATAGTATACAAAGTGGAGGAAATAAAAGATTTGAGTTCATGCGCTTCCTTTTATATCATTCTTGTACCACTCATTTGACTAACGCTGTCGCACACATATCTGGTTTATCGACCTCCAGAACCTCTCAGACTGAAGGAAATGATGAAATTCAATCAAACCTCCAACGAATTGAGGTTGATTGATGACTTGGTAGTGTTCTGGCCATTGCAATTCCAAGGGAAATCAGATAGACTCTCTAAACATTCTCTGGGTGAGGCCACTGGGAAAGAGAAAAATACATCACAAATTCAGTAATTTGCACACTTGATGAACTGCAGAGGTAGTGTAGGACATCCATGGAGGCATACTGTAGATAGCAATATTAAGAACAAATTGGATTGAACACACCATAAAAATGTTCATTATCATTCATTCTTCCCCAGAGGATGAATCCTGCCTTTGGTGATCCCGTCTTGTCTCGTAGCACTAGCATGAGATTGACAGATTTGATGTTTTAGGGAAATATCTCCAAAAGTAGGATTGCCAAGGTATTTTGTACGGAAATTCATTATTGCCAGAGGATGAATCCTAATTACTTTGGTGTTTTACAGATGTTTTATCCAGTGCCATCAACAGGTACTTTTTTTCCTGAAGTATCTGAAGATCTTCAAGATGGACATTTATGGTCCCAGACAATGTATCCATACAACTTTGATCCCTTAACCTTTCCTCTAACAGCATTATGCATATGATATTTGGGATTTTGAGTGAAATGTGTCTACTATTGGACTACTATTGGATGGATCACCTGTAAAAGTAATGACAGTCCCATGAGCCTCAGGTGCACTTTGTGTTCAGTGCTTATTAGCAAAATGTTACCATGCTCACATGCCAAACAAAGCTGGTGAACATTTCGATAAACGTGCTAAACATCAGCATGTTAGCATAGTCGTTGAGAGCATGTTAGCATAGTCGTTGAGAGCATGTTAGCATTTAGCTCAGTGTACCTAAGTATAGCCTCACAAAGCTGCTAGCGTGGCTGTAAACCTTTAATACTGTATACAATCTATTGTTTGAGTTGCATAAGCTGCTATAATACACTCTACCAACACCTTAAAAATATTTATCCAGATCGATGTATTTCACACCTGTTTTAGATCATATGAGCTAACATTTACTTTATTTCATTTTGGAATTTATACCTGCAAATAACCGAACAGTTGAAAGAAGAAACTGCCTCAGAGAAACCTTTAAGTGCTCTTTGAGAACAGTTCATCCGGATATGGGTCTTTCCTATATGAAGATAAACTTTGAAAGTCACTCTCAGTCAAGGCTACCTCCAAATGTATTTGAGGCTTGGCAGCGCAGCTCCCTGACAGGTTGTGCCCCCGCTGCCCTAGTTGCTGCTTGGCCCTCCTTTACTCTGTATGGTGAAAGCACCGCTCAGTACTGGCGTGCCTGTGGAGAGGCTGTGTGTAGGGGGTGTGGGGTGGTGTTGCTAGTTATGTGTGTTGTGTGTGTGGGTTGAGAGGGCATGGCCCAAAACCAATCAAACAGCACTTGTGACTTGCATTTGCTCAATTTCCTGTAAATAAATTATAAAATCTCTCTGGTTAGAAGTCTTGATTGACTGACGACGGGCAAGGAGGGACAGGAACAGTCACGCTGCTTTGACTCCACCTGTATCTCAAAGTCATATATTTTGATGATTTTTACTGAGTAATTTCCACAAGATTAATTGCTCATTACTATAAAATATGTTACAACATTTCAAAGGGGATAAAAGATTCTCTTCACAAGATGACAAAATAACCATAATCCATCAGGGGCTGATGAGGTTGTTCATCCATATCGGTGCATTAACAACATTTTAGATAGATTTTCTGGATTTACCACATTTTTGGAGGGTTTGTTGTTATTGTTAGAACAAACAAAATGCCACACCTACTCACATTTTTAGTTCACCAAAAGATGTGCTAGTAATTCTAAATAATGAGGGCTCCTAAGCCTTGTTCTCAAGATAAAATAGGAAGTGACATAGCAACATTGCTACCGCATGTAACACTGTGATAAAGTACCTCTTTACTAATTGTTAACAAACTTTATCGTTTGCTTGAATCACCGTCACTCAAGGGTATGGATCAAGTGTGGTGTGTCGGTAGGGTGGGGGTAGCTGGATATTCTTCTTCTGACACTCTCAACGCGCCCACACAGGACGGTATGCGTGTCATGTGTGGGCGCTTGTTGACATGTCATCATGGATGTGCGCATTGGTAGCAGGAAGGCAGAGAATATATAAATGTGAGACAATGCCGAATCTTGTCTTTGTAGCCACCAGTCACATATTGTCACACATTTGCAATGTGTCTGAGCTTCATTCAGAAGATTGCTTTGGTAATTGTTCATGTTGGCAACTGCTTCAATTAGGGCTAACCTTAAAAACATTACATTGTAATCATTGCTCAATCAGTGAGGCTCATTAAAAGAGAAAGAGTACTCTACATCTGAGGGTTTGTACCATCAAACCTAACGAAAAACAACCGTCAGTGGAAAGCTTTTTGCTGGTGAAAAGCCACCAGATTACATTAGGAAAATCTGTGAGTTTATTTACATATTGATTATTCTTTTAATTAACTAAATTTACTGCATCACCGCATTGATTGTATTAAACTGGCCATTTTCTTTGTCATTAGTGCAACTTCCACCAGGACAATTAAAAGGTGATGTTAAGGTAAAAGCAGAGTGAACTGAAATACGCTAACTGCGATATAGGTTGTAGTGAAAACTAACCGTGGTTAACACATTCATACATATTTAAAGACACAAATTGTACATGCACACACATACACTACGCACACAGTTGCATGCAGGCACAGAGTGGGTACCTGCTGGGAATGTCTGTGGGTCTGGACATGACCCTGTCAAGAGTCTTCAGGAGATTAATTTCCCAGGCCTGTTTTCTGAGATAAAAATTGAGACGGAATTTGAAATGTGAGACGTGGGTAACAAATCCAAAAATGATATATATTTCCAAGGGATTAAGGAAATCAGCACATTTCTCAGTCGCTTCATTTGTCCTTTGTTTCAGTCCAATATTTAAAGGACTTTTAGCCTTGTCAGAATGTATGAAGTTGCTATAGGAATTTCCAATGGTAGACAATAGCGATGCAAAATGAAGCTTGGGATTCCATGCAATGGTAATCAGCCCCCCCCCCCCCCCCCCTCCAAAAAGAGCCATCCTAAGTAATTTATCCTCCAAAGTAATTTCAGTATTTATGGGATTCACCTTCAAAATGTGATGCAGCATGCAGGTAGAAAAAACATAGGAAATGAGAAATCCAGTGAGAATGAGGGTGAGGGGGAAAAAAAATCCAAAGTAGGAGTCATAAAGTAAGCACAGTCTGCCATCCGCACAGGTCTCATGTGACCTCCACCACCAGTGCCCTACAACCTTCACATCTGACAAAGCTGGGAGGACACAGTGGAAATATGAGGCTGTCTCAGCCACCTCCATATTTGAATGCACTCATTATATCTCTGTCTGGATAAGAGCATCTGTTAAATGACTGCATAGTAAATTGTGTGCTGAGGACAGCAGACTATAGGGCAGATAAAGGAGCTTTGTCTTAGTTACATTTCAGCAGGTAGCAGCATGGCTTAGACTGCCAACAGGTTTTGCTACTGCGCAAGCCTAATGGTGGATGACTGAGGGGAGGAGAGGGAGTCGCTGGGAGAAGACATGTGATTTTCCACTTGTCCAAGCAGTTTTCTGTGAAATCATACAAGTCACCTTGCACTTTTTCCAAGGAATGTACTGCACAATATAGATTTAGAAATATGCATTATATTTCAAATTATTCCAAATATTAATCATATAACGGCGATTGCAGGTCTTTGACAGTTAAGGCTGTGTTCATGCCAGCTTTTTACAATAATGGCTCTTTAAATTGTTGTGATTGTTCCAACATCGACAGATAGGAGTTTGGAAGGTTGCTTTGTTGGATTGTTTGAAGAAATAGAACATGTGTTAGAGCTTTGGATTGAAAACAACATGATGCCGCCCGTAGTTTCAATGTATTTGTCACTATTCAGTGGGACAGTGGGTAATATTTTCCCCCAGAAAATGTGAAGAAAAAAAGGATTTATGAAAGTCATAGTGTTAGTGAATGGAGACCGGACAATATTTAAAGGTCCCCTGTGGTGTTTTCTTGTAAACACACAATAGTTATGTTTACAATCAGTGTTCCTCACTAAAATACATTGCATGTGTCCTTGAGGTCCAACAAATATGCTCAATGCATCTATTTCCTCATAAAACATCTGGAAAGCTATTTTTTAAGATAATTTAAATTGTGTATTCTTTACATCTATTTTAACTTAACACATATTCAATACTCAAAACTTAGAACTGGTCTTAAATTGATACTGTTTCCTGATTGGTCTGATGGGTTGGTACTAATAAGTCAATTTGTTGTGTTTTGGACTGTCTGAGCAAGACTGTTGCTGCTCCTCCATCATTAAGTCAAGGCAACACTTGTTATTTGATAGAATAACTCCATCGTTACTAACTTTTATACTGAGAATATCAAACACTTGTGATTTATCTTCTGACTTCATATTCCTGTAGATTCGATATAGAAAACAACATGCATATTTCTAAAACCAAATGTCTTGGTTGATTTTTGGTGAATCAAATCCAAAATCCTGTTTGCATTAGTTATTTCTATTTTAGCATGCTGGGTCTTTTTTGTAATTCTTTGAATAGCTCTTTTGACATAAATTCGTTTTTTTTAATTTCAGTTAAAAATAATCAAATGCTTTCACATCATGCACCTCTTTCATTTATAAAATGATGGAGGTGTATTAATAAATGTCAGTATATCAATATTATAGCATATTGCAAAAAACATATCCCAACCACAAATTCTACCCATAAAGACATTTCCAGGTGAGATAATACAAGCTGAGGAAGCTAAAAAAAGAAGTAACTTTTTTTTTTTTTTTTTTTTCACTTCTGAGGATTGTGTGTTCGTACTTGAACATCATCCAGAACAGTTTTCTTGCAGCTGATCAGAATTCTTGGCTTGCCTTGCTCTTCGTTCAAACCTCCTATTTAAGGATTGCACCCCCTCGGAGCTATTGTACCAGTGCCACTGTGCTAATCAATCACAGACCACGCTGTGTGCAGCAGAGTCTATGTTTGTGTATGTGTGTGTGTGTGTTTCTGTGTGTGCATATTGCACATTCGTGAAAGGGTGTTTAGCTGATGCTATTCGAATGATTATGAGTCCTTAAACATCAAGCCTATTGCCAAATTGCCCTTGACAAACAGGAAATATGTTCTTAGCTAAGATAATGTGCTGCCTATTATTTTAGGCTATAGTGCGCTGCCAGAATGCAGGATTATTTGGAGCTTGCAGGGCGGCGGCAGCTGCACGCTTAGAGATACACAGAGCTGAAACAGGGAGCATCACCACCATTATGTTGCCAGTTATGGAGACAAGAAAGCAAATTGTAGGTTATACCTACAGGCAAAAGGAAATGCCTTTTGGCACCCCAGCACATATAGTATTTAAACATGCAACAATTCGATGCTATAAAAAAAGCAACAGGATTTACTTAGCCATAAATTAGTCATAATGATACACTCTAGGGCTTTAAAAAATAACTTTTACACAAGGTATGCTAGCTACAAAGATTTGCTTTGTGCTTTCATGTGGTCCAATTTGGGAGTTCTCCAACTCAATTTCCCACTAAATCTAAGAAAACTGTCTTTCTTCCGACTGGTGAGTTACATATCAAAAGCAGTGGGAGGAAAGGATATTACATATTTGCCAATAAAAATCAGTTATCATTATGACAATTCTTTTGACAATGATATAGAGGAATGTCTTAATGATTTAACTTTACTTTCATCTCATTCAACTAATTGCATGTTCTGAACATGAATAAAGCAGCATATAGCAGCAAACAACAATTTGCTATGGAAAGCTATGAAGAGATAGTAGAGTAATGTCTTCCTGAGCACAGAATGAAGTCACTCTCCCTCTGTGTGTGTTGTTATAGAGCTTCTCCTTGCTTTGTTGACATAGCTGGGCTTGTTGTGGGTGGTTTTGGTGCATATTTGTGCATGTGAGCGTGCCCCACTGGTTAGCTCACAACTGCCGCACTGCACTGCTCCTATACAGTGGTCACAGCTGATAATACAACTCCGTCGACATGTTGAGAGCCGTGTGCAGGCAATAGAAAAGCTCCCAGTCTCGGCTCTTTCACCTTTAAGACATGGAATAATATTAAAAACATTATACTTTCAAACTTTTTTTGTTTTGCCTTTGCTAAAAAAGTGATTGCAATAATGCTGGAATTCTTTTTTGCACATACAGTATATGTGCATCCATGTTGTTTTGTCCTGTATTTTTATGTCCAAAAATGTAAATCACTTCCATTCTGTGGAAGCAATACGTCATCTTAAACAAGGCTTTTAGATATCTATTGTCCTCCATATTTTCAGTACATGGCAACGTTTGTCTGAGGAAGAGACTGCAACATAAATCATTCACACATCCCACTATATGACATCTCCATGAACACGGATGCATGTGGCATTAGAGAATCTCTCCATGTGTCAATCTCATATGGCAATGCTCGACAGTAAAACAAAAACAAAAAAGAGCATGATGAATAAATACCCCTGCTGACATATATATGCACTGTACGTACACGCAGCTTAAGAGGATGCACGTTCCACAGTAAATCAAATGTCTTCCAACGAAACTGTCAAGTGAATCAGTAGTATATGTTAAGACTGGGAAGAAGGTTCAGGCAGAAATACTGAACTCAGGTTAGATTTAAACACAGTGCTGACTGTTAAATTAATATGACCTATGTGATGATATAGTGTGCTGTTTGATTTTTATTATCCAGAGGAAATTTTAGCAATACATTTCATTAAATGTTAACATAACATAGCATAATTGAAAAACAGTTACACTGTATTTTTTAAGATTTTCACTAATTATTTTTCTGCCCATGGACTAGTCGTATAATCGTTTCAGCTTAATATTATTTAAAATAAATGTTTTTAAATTGTATTATACTGGGCTGTATTATAGTGGGCTGCCCATGACAGGCGCCCGGGGTTCAGTGTCTTGCTCAGGGACACTTCGACACAGGACACATCCCAGCCAAGGATCGAACTGTCGACCTTGCGGTTACCAGACAACCCGGTGAGCCACGGTCGCCCCTGACTCATAATATGATGATTATTGATGCATTAACATGTAAGCTGCATGTAAATGTTGTTGCTTGTCAAGGTAAACAGATGATATAATATAAAATCTTAGTCAGCAAGGTAACTAGTAACTAGCTGTCAAATAAATGTAGCAAAGTAAAGAACACTATATCACCTTCTAAAATGAAAAAAGATAGTAGTACAAGTCCCTAAAATCTGTATTTAACTGTAGTACTAGTAAATGTAGCTGTTCACTTTCCACCAGTACATTTGGTTTCAACTTGCACAACTATTAATGCCAAGAAACAATTTCAGGTTTGGAATTGAGGTGTTGAGGTGCAAATATGCTTTATTATGACTTGCATGTCTTCATAATGAATGGATGAAGGGGCAAAGCAAATATGGAATATTAGGCTGCAAATGCTAGAAATGAATTAACTAATGTCATGTTGTAGTGCAAAGTCTTTCTTTAAGACTTGCACAAAACTTGCTCAAAGCATTACAGCAGGATATTATGATGGATGGGTGTCAAAGAGGGGAGTCTGGAAAGCTGGTGGAGCTTGTACCAATTAAACCAGTTTGTGTTTTGTGGAAAATTGTACAAATAAATGTCCAATAGATGACAATAAATAAATGGGAACACAGCAGCTGAGACCATTCCTGCATCGGAGGCTTGCCATGGCTAAAACCGTGTCAGCAAGTCTAACACAACAGATGCGTTGTACACCACCTGGCTGATGCATCCCACAGACTACAGCATTTAATCACTGACCCTTTGGCTCTGAGGGAGAAGGAGAGAGAGGCAGAGACTGCAATAAATGCCTCGAAATTAATTCTGAATCCATGACATGTCATATAAAGCTTTCATTTTAGAATTCTCATGTAGCGAAATGACCAAATGTATTACCAGCCAAGATTAATCCCTTTTATATAAATCCCTACATTTCCTACTTTGTCTTATAATGAGAGGGCCAGTGTGTCTTCCGGATTGTTCTTCCTTCCTACCTTAAAAGCATCAAATACTATATGCGGAGTGGTACACGATCTCATCCATCATGATCAATATCTCCATGTGACTGCCATATCATTGGAAAACAAAAACTCACCCCACTCGCTGTTCCCAATGATGCAGAAAATAAGGTAAAAGTCTGAACATTATAGACAATAAAAGTGAATTGGAAAGCCAAGTAAAACAATAAGTATCAACAAAATAGACAGCACATGTAATGGATTGTGCACAACAACCTTTTACATTATTTAATTCACCCCTTCAGGCGAACACAATCCATGCTGCATTACTGGTGTAGATCTTATTCGGTTTAAAATCTCATTACGTTTCTTCAAAATACGCAAGTTTGATTGCTTTGAGTAAAACATGATTAGAGGGAGGGTTTGACAGAGAAGACATTAAGATAAAAGAAGAAGTGGCAAAAAAATGTCCAACAGTCACATAACTAAATCCTCCAATAGCACCGAGTGTAAATTTGCTTTGGCAGGGGGTTTTGGATGGCTGAGGTCTGGAGAAGATTATTTTGCTGAGTGGAGTGACAGCTAGCTTGTGAGCAAATTCAGCTGGTTAAGCTTCTTCCAGGGAAGATGATATGTGGCTACAGTGACCCCACCATTTTTTGTATTTATTTTTTTAATCTCCCCTATCTCTGATTCATGTATTTTCTTAAAATCTCATTTGTAAAGAATCTCAATTTTTATATTTTGTACTTTTTAAAAGATGTGTGTGATTTAATGAATTGATTATTTCGTCAATTATTTGTTAATTTACTATTTCATTATCCAGATATACTGTATACCCTAGGAAATGATGTCCTCTGCCGCACCAACAGTAGTTAACACTGGCAGTGGTAATGTGTATTGTCTGTCATTTTTATCTATTCTCTAACGAGGATGAATTTTTCACTACAGTGAAGCTCGCTGAGTAATGTTCACCTCAGTTCCTAGGTCAATGTTCTCCTTGTGGATTTGGTTTTTATCAATAACACTGTCTGGGTGCATCTCCTTGTAAATAAAACAGCACAGAACCTTGAAATAATTTGGGCCAGTTAGAAGTAGCATTAACGACTAACGCTAGTGCTAACCCTGTGTCGACCCGTTCCTCTTTGTTACTTAACTGTGAGCGCACATCGCAAGATCTGGGTTCTTGGTGGCCGAGGATAAACTTGTCTTTTGATGAGACTTCTGTGATTGAATGCACCAGATCAGAACTCGACTGTGTCCGCATATGTGTGTCCACACTTGCGACCTGCCTGAACGGATGGTGATTGGATAGATTTTTCCGTGAAAGGAGCCGCTTTAACATTTCATTTCCTATACAGTAAATTCTTCACACTTCTCCGTTGTTATTACTGCTTACTCTTGGTACACTTATTTAATTGAAGAATAGCCGCTTAACAGAGCTCCGCAAATTTGGTGATAATACACTTTCTTCGCAATGAAGTTCCCCCATTATTGTGTTATTTAAAAGCTTTTATTTCTGAGCAGCAAAATCCGGAAACATTGGTTTGGAAGTTAAAGTAAAAAACCACGAAGAAGAGCAAAGCTGACGAAGCTGAAAAGGCAACTGAACATAAACACATACAGGATGTGGGTTGGGGCGCATATAAGAGGATGGTTTAATGCTGTCTGTCCACAACAATTCATTTTCATGTACCATATGCAACCAAGTAGCAAGACGTTTAAGGAGGAATTGTAATGGCACTTGGATTTCATTCATAAGCAACATGAAGTTCCAATGCGACGTGTATACTGCTAGATTGCCAGAGCACAAACATCATGACGTGGACAACTTAGATATTTATGAGAATAGATATGAACATAATACAATAAAGATAAATAAATGGAAAGATACAATTTAACACATAGCTGCTGGTGCAACAAAAAAGTTCTGTTATCAGTAAAATGCAATTCATCACAGAAAATTCCTTTGTTCAGTTGTCAGAAAAACAAACAAGCTTTGGTAGACAGCATGAAACGGTAATAATGTTGAATCCATCATATTTGCAAATGTATGTACCATCAGTATAGCTTTGTGCACGAAAAGGTCTGTACTGCCTATATACTGTATATAATCCACTACAGGATTAGGACCCTATGGAAAGGTTACTGTACAGTCCGTCCATATGGCTGTGGGAGGCCAAATAGATTTAATCACACATTTTGGCTCATAATCTCGTCATCAACTGGGCACGGTGTCTGAATGTTTTTTTTCTTTTTTTTGCAATGTAGCTGTTAGTCAAATGAGGCCAGTGCAATCAGCCTTGACAGATTTAGAGCATGTTACAAGCCCTGTTTGTCACAGGCTGTACCTGCCACTCAACAAGCAACAGAGAGAAAAAGAACAGGAGAAAGGAAATAAGACCATTTTGTCATTTGCCTTTTGAATATCTTTAGGTATCCTGAAAATAAGTAATTTTAGGCCCCCCTGGGGCTTAAATGCTGTGCCTTGATTTTGTTGAAAAGCACTGCCACCCACACAAAAAGGGTACTAATTCCATACTTTCTGCTAATTGCTTGTAATTGCCCACCCAACTTTATACAGTTCAAGACTGAACTTCTTATTAATAGTTTTGATTGATTTGAAGGAACTGCAATATCACATTGTCACATAATCACGATTTATCTGTTCTGTCGGATGAGTTTTTTAATAACATTTGAAGACAAACATATTTTTATTCATGCAGGTTGGAACTTGCCTGAATTTCCCTGTTTTGATTGGTTAGCGTACCATGTTTTCACCTGGGTCTGGATTACTGTTTGGTTTGTATAACTGAAGACAAGGCAGAAGAAGCCATGTCAGACAATGAAGAGCTTATATTTTCAATGCCTCTGCACACCTGCATCCTACCGTCCAAGTGAATCTGCGTCAAACCTTTCCAATTCGTCACATTACAATTTTAAAGTCCCTTTGTCCCAAAGTAGGTCAATCGTTCCTGACAAAAGCACAAAGAAAATGTGACTCTTTAAGTCCTGTCTTGATTGCCTGATTTGAACAGACATGGATTGACACGGCAGGTTACGATTTTAATGTTAAAAAAACAGCAGGTTTGACAATACGCTTCCAATCCTATTCAGCTTCAAGGTGAGACATTGGATGGTAAAGAGTTGTTTGAAAAAAAGATTAAAAGAAACATAATCTAGCCATGGTGACAGAAATAGTTAAGAAATAACATGTATCGTTGTGCTTTGACAATTGACATCGGCCATGAAAATAACATCATGCTCAAGTGTATTCATAGGGAAACAATCAAATCACCATATTACAATTCTTTTATGCAGTATTAAGGTAAAACACAGCACTGTACAGGATGTATAGGGGAAGAGAGCAGAGGGTGTAGCCCTCTATTTCTCAAATTCTCTCCACATCATCACCTGCAACAGGATTAGTTCAGGGGCTCAGGGTCTGCCACGAGGTCCTAAATATGTTTGCCAAAAGCCCCAGCTGGCCTTCCCCATTATTTGGACCAGGTACTGCAAGTCTTCTCACCCCCCAAGAACATGCCATGCCTCCATCTTTTTTTGCATCCTCTCATCCATCCATCAACCCATGCCCATCAACAACACTGGCTTCTCTCTCTGTCTCCTTCTTGATGTTTGACCAAGCCAGAGGCACCACAATTATGTTTATCAATGCTTGATATCACTTCAGTATAAAAAAAAAAAACGTATCGAATGATAAGATGGACAAGTAGACGGACACTCTGCTCTACTAGTAAACGGGGCTTCATTCCTGCTGCTCATGTCATAACTAAGGTCATGAGTGTCGGGCATTTTGCTTCATGCAGTGTCATCATTTGCTGATTGAAGGCTTTAAAAAACTGCATGTTTGAATTTTGTAAATGATTGCTCTTAGCAAAGCAGTAAGCAAACTAGCTAAGAGTTGCAAACACAGCTACAGGGTCCATGCAAGCTGCAAACTACGCACATTTAAGAAAAGCAAGAACATGAACAGGACATTTTTGATGTGCTTTATATTTCATGCTGAGATGCAACAATTTAGGGACAAAATGTATTAACTGGTGTATCATCACTTGTGTCTAAATTTCAGATTCTTTCCCCATTGAAACAATAATTGTGAAATCAAAAATGTGGTTTTGAAACAAAGGAATATTCCATTTGATCTTGACGTGGGTGCTGGATGTCTGATTTTAATAGAATTGCCTTGTTTCTCCTAATAAATCATGAAATGTCACCGACTTTGGTATAAATATCAGCCTATAAATAATGTTGATAACAAACATTGGAAAGTAACTCGTGATGAGTCAATCTCTTCAGTGTAGGTGAATAAATCCCTGCGTATACTAAGTTGCACGATGCACATTTGCTCAGAAAGGCAAAATAACAACAACAAAAGGATACATTTGTCAAAATCAAAGAATACATTTATTAATCAGAGCGCTCTCATAAGAACATAGAACTATTTTTTTTAATTTATGAACGATTCTCAAAAAAATCAACTACCACCACAACAGCAGTTTGTGGCTTGCGTCTCTCTTTCTCAATTCAATTCAATATGCTTTTTTGGCATGAATGTAACAAGGACAATATTGCCACTGTCTCTCTCTCTCTCGCTTTTGGTGATTGTCTACTCACTTCCCGACCAAAAGTGCCATTTACAACCAGGAAAAGCAAGCAGACTATAAGAAACCTTGTCTCTCGCTCTGTTCCCGTAGTTTTGGCAGCGCTGCATCCCCCCCCCCCCCCACACACACACACACGCAAACTATACACAACAAACAGAGCAGTCCATTGTTCTGAAACAGCAGCTAACATGGTTATATGTATCTCGGTCAATAATTTTGTTTTAAAAAAAAAAGCAGTCAACGATAGGCCAATCAGATTCGGCTATGTAAATTTGAAGTCAGGTACCCCCTTACTACTGTGCATAAAATTCAAATGACCCTGTTTGCTGCTACTCTTTCAAAACCTACCCAATCAAATTATAGCTTACCAAGAACCAGTTTACTATGGTCTGCTGTTTATCAATTTTAATTTAAATAGCCAATGTTGGCTTTTCTTCAGCTTGAACAGTTTATGTGTATAAATCATATACATTTCATGATGACACATAGGCGTTGAACTAAGCTCCCGGCACCCAACCCAAGCGGCGAGCGCAGCTCAGACTGCTTATCATGTCATAGACAGCCTGAGACTGGGGAGGGAGAGTCTGAGGCTGTGTGTTTCTGAGGGTTGGGAGGGAGGAGAGAGAGATGATACAAGTCAGCATGATAGGGTAACCTGTCTTAATGACAGGTATTCACTGTACTGAAGCAAGTGTGGAGTGTGCTTTTTCTAACAATAATCAAAAGAAAAAGTTAATGCATTTTCACCTCGCAATACATCTTTTCAGTTTGTTGTGTCTGACTGGAGATTTTATGTGAGAGGTGGCAATTCCTCCTTTCCAAATTTGTAAATCATTAACTACTGCAAAATGTACTGAAGCAAATTTGTACGCCCATTGTGGAGTAAATGAGTGGGGTGAAGTTTCATACTTGTATAATGTATGAAAAGTACTGGACACTGACAAAATACTACATATCTTACATTTATGAAATGTATTGATATGGAGAATGAATTGGATAAAAGGGATTAGCAAGCATGCAATAAATAAAGAATAAAAAAAGTTATACTTAAAAAAAAAAGATAATACTTAATACAAAATGGGCTGGTTGACCTTTTGAGTTAAATGTGCTGATGACTATGCCAATAATGCATCATGACAAAATCAGGGCTTTCTTTAATGATATAGCTGTTTTTTATTTTTTTTATGCAAAAATAAAGGTTTGACTATGCACAGCCAGAATGGAAATACCAGAGTCAAAGGGACATATGCACATCGATCTTAGGTCAAGCATAAAAGATTGAGATTCTAACACCTTACATCCTGATAATCTCTCTATGCTTATCAGCGCGGAAGAACTAGGGAAAGATGAGAGCGTCCTGCTGTTGCTTATCCCTTCCCAGCATGGCCACCGCACTGATCAGAGAGGGAGGACACAGGTGGAGACCTGGAACAGTGTCATCATCAATGCTCAAACAGAAACGAAGCAGTCTGGCCCGAGCACCAGGAGCTGGATTTAGCCAAGGTGGGAAATGCCAGCCAAATGCCTTTCTGCTCTTCCTGATTCATTGCTCCCCTCTCATAACAATATCAGGGTCTGTTCCGCGGATGGAGAGAAGGCTAATATTGAACAGGCAGGCCAGACAAATAAGAACAAAGTGTACTTAGCCACCTGTGGACCAGCTGGAGAGGAGCTGGCCAGAAGATGCCACGGAGTCCTCTGAGATTCTGCCTGATGAACAAAATAGATGAAAACAACAGAAGCACTGGACCTGCTGCTTCACAGAACATTATAGAAACCCTTTATCAGAATTTCTAATGAATGGTTCTGCAACAGCCCTTAAGGCATTTGTGACTTGACAAATAGTGTGTGCGGAGTTGCTGATATTGTCTCGGTCAAAATAAATCTCACCGTTATCCGTTGTCACTTGCAGATTGAACCACGGCATTTTATCAAACAAGTAGTGCCACGTTGGTTGCTTGAATTCGTATTTAGATTCTTGTTTAAGATCATTTTCAATGCCTCCCCTCTACTTATGTAGAAAGTGTCTACCAACACCTTCCTAATCAATAATCAGTCGGGGGCTGAAATGATAATTTCAGTCATAAAAAATTGTCAGATTCAAAATCTGTGCCTTGAGGCTTTGATTCATTATGAAACATACAAAAGCACGGCGATAATCACTTTCGCACCAAGCAGGGATGCTGTTTATTGATGTTTAAGTTGAAAGTTAATTGTAGAGAAAGGGAAGTGAGAGAGCATGGCAAGAAACTAACTATTGTGCCTTATTTTGGTTTGAAAGTGGAGGTGCTGCTGCATTAGCTGCTCGGTAGTGTTGGCTTTGAAAAGATAACGTTCAGCTAAAGCTAGCTCGCTAGGATAGTTACATCAATAGACAATATTACAATATTACATAATATTATGTATATTGGCAATATTACATTATTATATGTAACTCAGACTTTGACGGACTTTCGGCATACAATTCACAAATGCTCCATGTTGTGCTTGAGGTCACCTTGGCAGACTTTATGGGCCCCTTGTAAAACCTTTTTGCACATTGCTGACATAGGAAAACTCTTCCAAATACTGTTCTGAGAACCAGTGGGAGGGGAGGATAAGATACCACTGTGAGTTAAAGTAGGAAGGCCGCCCTGTCTAATCGTCGAAACCACCATCAGCTATGCATCTTCCCACACAAATGGCCTCATGTCGCTAGTGGAGAGCAGGTCCAAAGAACAACAAGGGCTGGTTCGCTGCCATGCCCAAGGCTTGAGTCTGCCAGCAAAGAGGAACCAGTGGGAGAGCTGCAAGCAGAAGCCATCTCAGTCCTTCCACTCCAAGTGAAAGAGCTGGGGACCAAGGCGCTGCAAGAGATGAAGTCTATTCTTTGAGAGCATGGGATAAGATGAACCATCAGACCATTTCAATAGACTCAGCTCTTCGTGGCAGAGGTGCTCTCCGAGAGTGTGCTACTAAATCTGAGAGGAGGGGCATATAACTGACCGGTGGCCATACATCTTTACGCTGTCATCACAGCAAAGGGCAGTTTGAGAGATTGGTGAAGTAAGGCTGACACCCACCAACAAGCATACTTGACGTATGGTATGTTTTGTGGCACAAAATTGACCTCATTTCTAATCATTGCAAGCAGTGTTTTTGTTCAGGTCATATGCAGTGAATTCACTTGAGTAATAGGCATTATTAACAATGGCATTGTAGCACTGCATTGTTATATCTATCTTACAAGGCATTCTTTTAATGAGAAATACATCATACTGTGTCTATAATTATCCATCACAATTCCCAAAAAATCAAATCAGTGGTTATTTCCTTTCAGAAATTAGCACGTGTGGCAGTTTTATTACACTAATACCGTTTTCCCAAACCATTTAATTACTGATAATGCATTCACATTAACTCACTATATCCAATTATCTGCTTTACACTGACATCAGTCCACCCTGTGCTCCATGTTAGCACTGATCAGTATTAATCTAATCAATTATAGAATCATTTGACAAGCCAAAGGCTACACAAATCTTATACTAACTGAGCTCTGTAAAACATGTCATGCATTGTAATGAGAGTACTTGATGATATCCTCCAGCCAGAGACATTTATGAGGCAACAAGGGATGATTTGAAATATTGAGCATTCAAATAGGAGAAAACCACCATGGCATTGTTGCCAATTAAACATTTCTGAAACTGGAGGGGTATGCACCCCTGAGAGCTGACTTTCCCCAGCCCTGACGCACATACTCAAAAACATCATATCCTTGGTAATATTGGCTGAGCTGTGATTGGATTTTGCCTGATATTCTGCAGTTCATTAACCTATAGTTAAAAAACTCCCCAGACGGTGGATCTAATAGCGAGGACACAGTGCTCTATCCCCGTTGCTGCAATAACTGAAGAGTAAAGATAATTAGGGTCCAGTTAACAAGAGGAGATGCAAATTATCTTTTCCATGGTATAGTTCAATTATAATTTGCTCCCAGTGGTGACTACCATGTATACCCAAGGGTCATCCAAATACATTCCTTCTGCTTATATTGGATGGCATTTCCACAGTAAGACAGGTGTAATCCGTTGGTTATTGCATGTCAATAACCACAACTCAAATGGAAGCCTTCATTTAGCTCACGCTTAGAGGCGTACCATGGAAAGTTGGCCCTTCGAATAAGGGGGGAAAGTACAAAGGAGTATAATAACGCCAATGCATAATGGATTAGCACAGGTTTGCGGGCTGAATATCAAGCAGGTTCTCTAGGAGGCCACCTGAGCTCTGTTACAACAGAGTTGTTAAGGTGGGAATAAGCCACTAGGTGAACGCCCACCTTGACACTCACTTTGACACACGTGATATAGATAAATGAAGCATGCTAATGAGCTTTCTAGAGGTTCCCACCAACAGGAACGGATAATCTGTAAGGACTTGTCTCTGCATGGATTCATTGTATAATAAAAGGAGAGTAGGCAGAACATCGAGAGAGATAAATATGGCTGGCTACTGAATAGAAATATGATATTATTATGAAGTTATATAAAGTGAAGCAATCATCTAAAATTGCACAGTACTTTTTGTCTAATTTATATTTCTCCTTTTAAAGCTGAAGTAAGTTGAAAGATACATCTACTTTAAGAAAACCTGTGCTACAGTGTCGTGGTTAAACTGGAAAAACTGATTAGGTGGTGTCACAATGTTGGTATTCTCAATGACCGCAGCCAAGATGTTCACATAAATACGCAGATGTTGAATGGGTGGAGGATGTCAGAGTGAAAAGTTGCTGCAGCTGGTGCCAAGATACACAGCGTTTGGAAATAGACACAGGTACACATACCCGGCACTGCCACAAGGTACTGGCACATGTTGAAGTGGACTTGGCACGCAAGCTTGCGAGCAGATGTTATTCCAGGACAGATAATTACATCAGTGAGTGAGCAGACATTTTTCCACTTAATTTCAGTCTTTTAAAAGTGTGACTACTCCCCGGAGGCATTTTGCTAGAGAGATGCCCCTGGACCTGGTACCTGCGAAGAAGCCCATAGCACCCCAGTGAGAGTGCTGATCACTGAGCTTCAGTGTGACCTCGTCCTCAGTGGGAGGCCTGTCAGTTTTTCAGTGTCACTTCCACAGATCTGTTTCAGTGTGTGTGTGTGAGAGTGAGAGAAGTTAAGTTGTCAGCCAATTGCAGTTCTTTTCTGTTATTTCTAAACAACTTCAGAATGCTCAAGCTAATTATGAATTACAAAGGCTTTTATATCGACGCGCGAAAACAAATCAGCTTTTTACTGTCAATTTTATTTTGTGACAAGTACCAATTTCCTAAACTCTTAATTTTCAAGAAGCATTTTTAAGTAAAAATCAATCAATTTTGATCTTGATTGCTTTAGACTCCCTCCTCAGTTTACTGTTTCTACTGCAACTTGCATTGCCTGAGAATCATCCATGTCTCTACATGTTACCAATTCACCTCCGCTTAAAACATAGCCATTGTGTTTATTTCAGCCAACAGTCATGCTTGATAGCATGATAGCAAATTACTTTAGCGTGCTACATTTTAGTGTCAAATGATTATTGATTATTGTCTATCTGGAAAACGGTAAGTAGGTTAGATGAGAACAGCAGCTCTTGGTTGTAATTTAGAAACCCAGATCCACAATGGCAAAGAGTCGAGCTACGGCACAATGGTTCTCTCCTGCCCAGGCCACAATAAATCTCACTTTAAATTAAGTTAGCATGTTCTGCTACATTGCTTAATGAGCTGCGCTAGTAAACAATAGTGTGGTACACTCCCTGATTGATTGGTGACAGCAGCTTTACTGCTTTCATAAGGGCCTCAGAAGGACATCGGGGTTTCTTATGGCTGATGCTTTCATCACTTACCCCTCGCAAACAAATGTGAGCACTTTGTTGCCTCAATACACAATAAAGCTGAGGGAGTAGTCCTACAAAGGGTGACTTCACGCCCTTCACATATGATTGTGTATGTGCGTGGTTGGTTGGTTGAGGTGTGTGCTTGTGTGCACACATGCCTATGTTTGTAGGTTAGTGTAGAGGAAGGGCGCAGAACTGCATTAGGGAAATTTACAGTCCATAAGACATTAGATAATTCATGGTGTGGAACCGTGCGATAAATAATAGCACAAGCGTGGGTAAATAGTCTGCAGCAATGAGTGTCACACTTGAAAAAGACCTTCCAAAGACCTTTTTGCCTTTGACAAAGCAAGTGGGCACCAATAATTCCTCCCTGCCACTTGTCTGAAATATAAGTGCCCATTTCTCACATGCTCTACTTAAGACAGTCTTTTTCTAATGAAAGAGATAGCCTATAAAGAACTTTAACTTTGAGTCAGTTATCTAATAAGTGTTTTAAATGTCAGCTTGGATTGTGTTCCTGAGCCTTCTAATCTGTATTATTTTTCAGTTACTGATTTAGTTGGTGAAATATACATTCATTCTTCACAGTGATGTGTTTCTGTCTTCCTCTCATTGACAGCTATAGGAACTGTACAAAGTAGGATCTTAAACCATTCCATGCGGTATAATTAAATGTAGAGGGTCCCCGTTGTGGGAAATGAAGTGTACAGTATTGAGTAGTGTTGATATCCAAAAAGCCCTTTCCCATCGATCCTGAGGAGAACTTAGCTTAATGTCCTTGGAAAGTGCGGCAGGTAATCTATTGAGTTATCAAACTGTGAAGGGCCAGGGAATGCCGGGGCAAATTGTGATTCCTACAGGAATTCTTGTTGCACCAAAGCTTTCACCACCACCAAACTCTCTTCCATTCTAGACTCCTGCACAAATCGAAAGTATTAATAGACCAGCCATTTCTCTTCTGACCTTAGATATTACAGTGTTTGAACTTTAGTGAAGGAGAAAAAGTGAACCTAAGGGAGAGCTAGTTTTGGGTCCCGGGAGAATTAATTTGCTATAACTTTCCGTTGACTGGAGGACATGACAAAGTGACATGTCATACACAGGAAACATGATCAACACTTCCAATCATCTCTGGTGTGAAATACAAATCACCAGGAAAGCATTTGTGCAGTGTGGGGGCTTGTCTTCCTAAAAACAAGCAATAGCACATGGTAAGGCACTACACATGCAATCGAAATTGTCATTTTCGACACGTCCCTTCTGATAGTGTTCAAACCATTGAGCTCAAATGGAGGTGGCACTCACGCCACTTAAATAACAAATATGTTTAAAAAAAAAGGTGCAGGTGGCAGATGAGGACCAGCAATTGAGAATGAGCACATAACCCTGGGCGTATTGGGAATGCCAATATGCATATGCATATATGTTTAATAACTTATTAGGGAGCAGGGATGATACTAGCTCAGACCTGGCACATTTTACAATGGTTTAACAATGTCTATGTGTATACCACAATCAGGCAGAGAAGAGCAAATGACCAGAGCAGGAAGCTGAGAGAAGGAGAGAGTTAATTCATTTGGGAGAACGGAGGCTGTGAGCTCGAGGTATGTACTCAGATTGTGCCTCTCTGTCTCCAGGGTCAGGCTTGTGTTTACCTCCATCTCATGCCCATCTCCCACAAGAAGCCTAAGCTCAGCAACAATATGGCTCAATTATGGGCAGCCATTACCCCTACAATTCCCCAGTGGCATGTAAGGAGGTATTAAAAATGTGTAATATCTGAGAAGCCATACGCCCGGACGCACTGCCCTGATATGTGGATTCTGGATTCTCCTGCCTGGAACTTTCGTTCTGGAAGACTAGTCACAAGAAAAACTATGTTGAATAAAATTGCTCACACTGTCAGGAGGGGCTGTGCTGGAGGACAAGAAGCAAGTGTGAACAATAATGTGTTCATATTTGTTCACAGTACAAGGTTTGTTTCACAATTATCGTAAGAAGGTTAAGAGCGTGTTTGTTACAGGGGTGAAAACAGATACTTGAAGATGTCGTTGCATGAATGACACCTAACATGCAGACTGTTCTTGTGAAAAAAAAGAAAGAGGAAATACAGCAGGTCTGACATTTGGAACACCAATTTCATCTTTTCATGTGAAGAGGAAGTGTCTTTTCACTTTTATAGTTCAGTCTGCTCAGATGTAAGCATACACACAGAAAGACATCCACAGAGGCATTTGCTGCATTCAAACACGGTATACACAGGTTCACCTTTACTACAATATCCCCAACACATCAGCAGGCTGTATTTATTGTCACTATACACATGTACACTGACGAACCATATCACTGCCATATCATGCAGATAAATGTCATACGCTTCCAATGTTTGTCCCTTCAGAAAGCATTATGGCACCTGATAAGAACACAATGTAAATTAGGCCCGGGGCTCTACTGTACTATAAGGGAGGCTGTCACATCCAAGAATTAAATGCAAATCATGCATTATCGCCAAGTACACTCGCTGTCCAGGAGAGTGATGCCTTTGTGTTCTCATTCCGCAGCAGAAGGTGCAGGGCCTTCTGGGGGATAGAAAAAAGAAGGACAGAAAAACAGGACAGAGCGAAAACTGCACTCATGACTGAAAGGGACTTGTCAATCACATGAACAATACCCGTCCCTTGCCCTGTAATTATGGGTTTCATTACACAGCCCTGCACCTCTCTCATCCTATTGCTATACCTCTCTCTATCTCCGTGCATGTCTGCACCCACAGGCAGACACAGGCAGTCAAGCACACACATGAAGTGAGATACAGAGAGAGGGAGACTTAGCTGCAAAAAGGATTTATGACAACACTTGCTTTTTTTCTTGTAATCTTCTTCAGGAAATGTACGCATCAAAACAAAATGTCGTAAATTCTCAGGCTTGGCTTTTTGGCTTGTGGGAGGGAAACAAAACCGTAGCGAGTTTGAGCAATGCAAAGACACAGCAACAAGGAAATGTCAAAGGAGATTTTAATCACAGATTGTGTTTGGTGCCTATAGAGAGTTACATCTACAGACAGCTACAACAGGACTCGGAGCACTCAAGTCTTTTTATTCATTTAAAAGCTCCTTGCATATGCAGTCTGCATGAACAGAGTTGGAAATCTCAGAAGGAGCATCCTAGTGATTTAGGAATATATCATTTTGTGGTTGGGGTAAAAATACAACTTGTTTTCACAGGTTATGATTAAAAAAAGTATGTCTATGGTGAAGACTTTACACTCCATTTGTTCTTACATGATGACTGAGCTGTAAACGCCTGCTTTGAATATGTGATTTGGAGAAGCCACTCACTCGAGGATCCAATGCCACATGAAAACTATTGAAAGACATTGAAAATTGGTGGTTTGGTTCTGCACTTTCAAAAGCTCATATTGATTAATGCCAGTAAGTTCACAATGGCTGTGTGTGAATGTGAGAGGTTTTAAATAGAAAGTTATTATGAATTGACATCCCACACAAATGTGTATTGTGTTGGATGTTGGCCATGTAACATTCATTCTTTTGACATCTGACAAAGGACCTCAACATTTTTCATGAACTTCCACCATATAATAAGCCAGTGGCATTAGGCTAGTCTACTCCATCTTTCATTCACTCTTTTATTCTCATGTGCATGTGCTATAATGCTCTGGTGGAGGCCATTCAGAGCTAATGAATGGATGTAATTGAGAGGCTGGAGAAATACACAATTGAAGTCTTTCACGGGTTTTATGGATCTGAGGCTAATTAATGAAAAATAGGAGCCACATTGTCTCCCATCAAATCCAATCCTTAATTCACCAGGGTCCCAATCACCCCTTCACTGGAGCCTTACATTTTAATCATCCTACCTCTAGAGCACAAGGCCAGTCCCCTGGTCGATTATTGCAATTCAATTTAGCATATTAATTATAGCCGCTGCCGAAGGGAAAGATCTTTCTTACAGTGCTAGGTTAACCTGCTCCATGTTTTCCTCTCCCTACATGTTTGCTTGTCTTTGGCCGCATTAAGGGCATGTATATATTGCATTGTTACTGTGGGATACAGTATGGTAATTTACCTCCCTGCACCCCAGACACAAATGAGTGGACAACTCCACTGAGGAGCTCCCACTGTTAATCCTTCTGTAAAGACTAATAGGATCAATGATGCCCCCCATGGGAGGTTAGGCGCTTCAAGGGATTCTTGTGGTGGTGTTGCAGATGGCCTTGACCTTTCTAAAAGACTCATGTGTGAGTGATTTAGAAAACTGAGCAAAGGCAGTCTGCGGTAAACTGACCCACTCTGGTCAAGAGCCGTTGGCTGAACAAAAGGAACTTCTAAGCAGAGAAGGTTCTCAATGCTTAATGCAGTATTTATGTTAGAAGCCACGGTGACTGTATGCCAGAGTCATCATCATCATTAGGGTTTCCACCGGTGTATTGCAAACCCGGCAGCTAACAGCTTATTATGCTTAACTTAGCAAATGTACTCCTTTTAGAGAACGGGCTGCTCCTCTAAGTTTTGCTCTATCTGTTAAACTGATAGCATTAATTGGTTAATTATCGACATCCCTACTGCAAACTATACTCTCTTCAGGAAAAAAAAAACTTAAATGTGAAAATGTCAGCAACAGCCTCATGTTGTATATTTGATTTTTTTTTTACCATCTCAAAGTAAGGAAGATCTCATTTTGTCAAAGTCATTGTTAGCACTATAATACGATTATTAATTATTTATTTCGGTATTCTGTATTTGCAAGTATTCAGACGTAAGTTCTTGAACTCGTACTTGGTCTGATAATATAGTGCAACCCTAGTTTAGACGATTTGTCGTTGAGTAAATGCCACAACTCCTCAAGCCTGCTCTGACGTCTGGTGATACGTCAGCTCATACTTCTGTATCTCTTGCCAGACGGCAGTAGGGTGAACAGGCTGTGCCACCTCTTGTCATCAATATCACTGATGCTCGGTAGATGGGTATCAATGATGTTTTAAGTGGTTTTAATCACCCACTGTAGAGCCCTCCTGTCCCTCCTGGGCCGTACACATCCCATACCAGTTTGTAAGGTTTTCCAGTCAGGATGCTTCTATTGCTTCTCCGTAAAAGTTAACGAGGAATTGTACTTTCTTAAGTTTCCTCAAGAAATGTAACGTTTGATGAGCTTTCTTCACCAGGATGGAGATTGTATGTAGACATGGGTTTGCCTCCTTTTTTCTAAAATCAGTTCCTTGGTTTTACTTACTTTGAGCAGCAGGTTGTTCTCTGATATGAAGTCTCATTGTTGTTTGTATTCCGGCCGATGGACGTTGTGTCATCTGCAAACTTCACAACAGAGTTTTCTTAATTTCGCCAGTGGCAGTCGTGGGTGTACACAGCATGAAGAGGAAGGGGCTGAGCACACAGCCTGGGGGGCTCCGGTGTTGAACACTAAAGTGGAGATGGTGTGGCTGCCAATCCTAACTGCCTGGGGTTTGTTTCTGAGGAATTCTAATAACAAGTTGCGGAGTGAGGTACTCAAGCCCAGAGTGCTAAGTTTCATGGGGGGCATTGTGTTGAATGCTGAGCTAAGATCAACAAAAAACATCAGAATCAGAAACGGTTTATGGACAAGTACGTTACACATACAGGGAATTTGGCTTGGTGATTGGTGCACAACATAACATAACAACTATCGGATATGGGTGCTGTCTTTTTCAAGACGTGTGAGGCGTGTGCTGTGATAGCCTAAAATAGTTTCATCAGTTAATACAAAACATTTTCTAATTTGTATACACTGCACTAAGACTAAAACGGCCCAAAGGCAAGCTTTGCACATTACAATGCTGCAGACTCTGCGTGATGTGAGGTGATAACAAAGTGAGTCCCCCTGCTGTGGGTCTCTCCTTGCTGAGGACTACCAACCCCCCACCCCCGACACCGAGGCCTCGTCTCTGCTCCGCTGTCCCTGGGCTCCTGGCATTCCTGCCCAGACCCCTGTCAAATCCCAGAGAAGAGGCAGATGGGCTTGGCTTTTTATGTACTAATCAAGGAGGAATTTGCTCCCTCACAGACACGTCACCTCCGACCCATGTGTCTAGTCACATTCATTATTCATACTCACAGAGGTGAGCCGCTGTAAAGGGTCGAGAACAGAGTGGAGGATGAGCAGGCGAAGGGGAAGAGGATGCGGGGATGGAGTGGGGGCGATGAGCGCTTGTCGTGCTCTGCTCCAGCTGCCAGCTCATCCCAGCGTTCCTCAGTCCCTCACACCAAGACGGAGGCCCTTATGTATATTTAGGTCAAACCATTGTGGCCCATATTGTGCTTTTCCTGCCTTCACTACCACACACTCCAAACCTCCATGTTATTTCCTTTTTGGTGATAACTATCTACAAACCATCTGGATAGTATCGCCAACAGAATGGCTGATTTAGGAGCAAAGGGGACAGGAGTCCAGCTAGGGGATCCTGTGGTTGTTTAAAGGTCAGATGGAAGGTATTTGCAAGTGGTTGCCGAGCCGTAAACAATATTAAAACTTGTTTTTGTCCAAATAATTCTTAATTGCATATGATACAGCATACAGCGGTGACTGCAATATTTTTATATTTGATAGGCCTATTTTAAATTATCATGACGTTTCCTGATTTCTGTTCTTTTTTTTTTTTACTCTAAATTTACCTGTCACATTGCGAGTTTGGTTGTTTTGAAATTGAAAATCCAGACACTTTTTTGACAGTTGATTAAAACAGCCAGGTTCTGGGATATGTTCTTGTGCTAATTTAATTTGGCAATTTGTATTACCACTGCTATGTTTTTGGTTGTAATGCTTCATCTTTTCCTCCTTCATAAACTTGCTCAATTTACCATGAGAGCGTAAATCACAGACGTTTGAAGCGTTGCAGACCTTGCTTACCAAAAGAAATAAGGATCTTATGGAATTTAGTTTTCAGGCCAGGTGGAGGCACAATAATTGTAGTAAATAAAATAAAATAATTTAGAGAAGATATATACGTTATAGCTCATTAAGTACAATATTTTTTAGAGCGTCAATGAATGCACCAACAAGCAGAGTTATCAAAACTGTCTACCGACCACAAGATGATAAAGGAATAACACGCTCACTGTGATAGATGGCTTCACTTCAGTGAGAAAGTATCACATCTCTGTACATTTATTTTAATACCATACTGAGTTGAATTGAAGTACTGTGGCTGCTTGATAGAAACTGGTATTGTTCTTTTCCGGCTACAACCCACATTCAGTGGGTTGTAGCCTTACTACACAGATTCACAAGAGCTTTTAGAAATTTGCCATAATTTGCCTAATATTATCTCCCATTCCTTTCTTTTTTTAATCAGTGCCCTTAAAAGTAATGCATAGGATTAATGTTTGTCACCATTAAAGCACAATAACTAAATGGTCTTTGAGCAAATGCAATACAATATGACTGGTAGGGGTGGGAATTACCAGAGGCCCCACGATACATATTGTCACGATACCAATATTACAATACAATATTATTGTGATATAGCGATATGCTGAGTATTGCGATATATTGCAATTTATTCCCTATTTCAATTAGCAAATTATGCAGTTTGTCATCATCTGTTTTATCTAATATGATACAATTCTTACTTCAGTTCCCTCTGAAATCTTTACAGCAACACTTCAGGTTAGTGGCAAGACTCTCAAACGCACAAAACAAACCGGCGCACTCACACGTGTAGGAGATGCTACCACACACAAACAAACCTCTATGCAAAAATTAGGACGGCATATATATCGTAGCTTCTTCCGTTCTTATGATTACGAAACTGTGACTTAAAAAACCGCAATTATGGCCAATTCGGTTCATCTCGACATCCTTAATTGCAATATTTATAATTTATATATTAAAAAATATATACTTGGTGTACTTGGTAAAAAACATCGCGATACAATGATGTATCGATTATTTTCCCCACCCCTAATGACTAGTTACTATCTTTAGCACAAATAACAATAAAGTAATTACTAATTTTAAAGGAGCATATCCAGACCCATCCATGATCAAGAGTGTCTGAAAACAAAACAAAATAGGTGTTTCAATAGCTCCACACAATTTCTTAAAATGAATAAATAAATAAATACACAATAAAACAAATCAAAATTAGCAGGATTGTAACTTTCAAGGGTAATCACCAATTTACGACACTTATTCAACAGTAATACCACATATGAATGGTGAATGATACGAATGGTGTTTGAGCCAACAAAGGTCGTTACCAAATATTTCTATATTTCTTCATTAGGCAACGTTGTGGAAATGTAGTAAACAAGCTATTGTAACATTGCTTTGTAAACCCTGGCTGAACCCCCATGCTGAAGAAGTTGCATATGATGTTGTTCATTGTTTGTTTAAGCTAAATTCATCAAAATTCATCAATGCTATAATTTACCATATACAGTACAGAAAACTTTATTTTTTAATGGCCAGGCTGCATTCTCATGGACATCTTATGGTTGCGGTGACTCACACTTTCTCAAAACACCTTTTATACTGCAATTGAGTGTGTTGACTCCTCACTCACAACTCTCAACCGGCCCTGCTAGTGGTAACACAGCTGAGGGAATCAACCCATGCACTTGCAATCTAGATTGGGGATTAGCCAATTTTGGGTTGTACTCATTCAATCACACGATACAGCCGTGGTTGTTGAAGACACACTTGGTGGAGATCTAGTTTTAAATATGTATCTAGTAATTTATTCATAGTTATAAATATGTGCCATGTTACAAAATGTTTCTATGTTTTTAAGTCGTTAAGAAAATGACTTACAGTGGTACATTAGCCACAGAAACACTCATGTGCCTTCTAATGTCCTATTCATACCACTTTAAGTTCATTATAGCCATGACAACACATTTATGAGAACATCAATATACATCAACAGAATGAGAGGAGGAGAAAAATGTCTGGAGTGCATACAATACAATGCAATGACCATTAGTAAGACACTAAAATGCTAGAATGTAATAAGGTCAGCAAGTACCAGAAAAATGTGATCACAATTTTCAAAGGCTAATTCCATATTACATTCATGTTAGTGCACTAATCAATTTAGATTCACCCATCAAGCTCAGTCAGATCATTAGGAAGCAATTTTCATTTTGCCTGAGAGTCCATTAGTTGCTTGAGTAACATTGGACTCTAAATTGATGCGCTCAAATTGCATCTGGACTGATTTCAGAACAATAACAAGCACAGAGAATTACTTGCAAATGCGTCATTAGATTTAAAAACACATTGTCAGTTGCAGCCACTGATGGCGCAAACACATCAACGGTAACGTCTTCGCGTTACTACCAACTTTGTCAATCATTCCAACTGCTTCTCTTATTGATGTGTTTATGGTGGCTTTGGGCTCCCTTGCTCCTACACATCTTAATAGATGGAAATAGCAGCGTGTACGCTCCGCTGAGCATCACAGGAAGTGACTTTCAGCTACCTTACACAAGGTGGGCAAATCAGTGGGGAGCCAGCCATTATGGCGGTGTTGTGGTTCATTTGAGTGCCATGCAGTGTGGAAGAAAACATGATCTTTCCAAGTGGCCAGGGGATTTGGCACAGCGGGGTCGCTGGGGAAGAGTTGCCCCGTAAATTACAACTAATTACAGCTTCTATTGAGCTGAAATCCAGTCTGCTCAGACCCACAATTCCACTAAGGCACAGGAGGGATTTCACTTTTCCCCACTTAAAGCTCACTATTCATAGACAGCGCTGAGAGACTTAACAGCATTCAAATAAGCAGCCTAACATGTACTGAGATGTACTGTGTAGATGAAAACAGCAGAGCGGGGTTACGTCATATACACATGAAAGATATGTGAAATATATGTGAAAATGTGTCTTATAAAATAAGAATATTTCCATTGGAGTAATTTTAATCTCATTTCGTTATAGATTAATAATTACCTTTGCATTGACATACTCTATCTCAAATTGCTAGTAAGATCATTACTGTTGTATAGACGACGGCATTTGAAAAATTGCCTCCCTTCTGTTTTGTTTTCCCACAATGTTGCAATTAATAGAAATAAATCATACGCTGGACGCTCTGTTCATTGCTAGGTATGAAGTAAGTGTGATGCAATTCCCTCGGCCCATAGTGTCAGAAAAAGCAAAGCAGTTTTCGAGTCTGCAAGAGTGCGAGTTCTGACCGAGAAGAGGATTTTTTTTTTTTAAATACATTTAAAAATCTGCATCTTAAAGTTGCTGTGTCATGGCAAAAACGCCTTTCATCATGTGCTGCTTCACTAGACCAGGGCCTTTCATCATGTGCTGCTTCACTAGACCAGGGCCTTTCATGTACCTTTAAAATCACACATTATGCACACAATACAAGCTCCAGCCCAGAGGATGCCAGCATTGTGAATTGTGTTTACAAGCATCTTCTCACAGTAAAGAAAAGGCCCACAAGCAATATAGGCTACACTCTGGAAGAGAGAGAGAGTGATATAGCGGTTATGGTGTTACCTGAATGAGACACAATCAAAGTGATTAAATAATTTCAGAGACTAGTAAAATAGAAATACTATAATCATAAACTTTTTTTTGCCCTACTTTGGGAGGAGATGTGTTATATGACCAGAGAAAAAAAAGATTATTGTCCATGTTTGGATTCCTTTCAAACCTCCTATCAGAAACTCCGCAGAACCCTAGAGTGACCATAAATCCTCCCAGCCCCTCTCTGCTTTTTTTTTTTTTTTTTTTAAAAGATGATCTCCAAGGAATCGTTCATTGTACTGTTACCATGGGCACAGGAAAAAATTTCCCCTCCTCTTTTTTTCTCAGTCCGAGCCACTATTAAGGGAAAAAAAATAGGAAAAAAAGGAATTACTCACTCATTGCATAGCATCAGACTTACTCGTCGGAACCCACTGAGCGTGGCCCAGGGATGATTGCCACCATCCTGGCCTGCTATGCCAGTCATTGACAGGGGTACAGCTCTCACACCACCTAAGAAAGGGAAATTGGTTGACTGGGCTGGGGGTGGTAACTTTTGTGCCAGACACTGGGCTGTTGAAAGTGAGCGTGGTGCCCAATCTTCTCAGTGAGGGTGGCAGACAGTGCGCACATTAACACCTGTGAGACCCGTAAGCCAGAGCTTTGGCAAAGCCCCTTAGCTCAGGCCTGTGTCATCCATTTTATGTGCCACTGGCATAAGATGCATGTATACACTGCTGCATTACTGAGGGGTATATGCTTGACGGCAGGCCCTCTGTGTAAATAATGCTGCCTTTATCTTGGCACAGTGGGGCCTTTACATTAGCGTGACTTTGACAAACGGAGCGGGAAACTTTTTGGCAACTTGGAGAAAAGCATTGCAGAAGTTTTATGTGCATATGTGTACACACACATACCTGTAGGTAAGCACATAATCATACATTAACAGTGTATGATAGTTTACTGAACATATACTGTAATGTACTGCTGTTGAAGCTTCCAAACTACCTCACATCTCTTCTCTCGTTGAAATCTAGTAACTACAGTAAACAATCCAGTAACTATTTAACCTTAGATATCCCTCATGTACGCACTAATGTTGGCAGAACTGGTTTTAATTCACCAAACTACAGTTTTGCATTCCCTTGGAGATTTTAAAGCTTTTTATTGTGATGTTTTATTTAATGATTCGAAACTGTTTATAATTCCTGTTTATTATATTTGTGTTGTTTCTGTTTTGTTGATTATGTTCTTGTGAATGTTTCTTGTTCACAGCACTTTCTTGGAGCTCTTAATCTTAATGAGACTGCCTGATTAAATAAAGATTGAATAAAATAAATTAAAATGATAATTACTATAAAGTCTTTAAATGTAAAAAGTATGTTGTAAGTCCTTAAAGGAGTAGTATACAGGGATTAAAATAATACATTGATTTAAGATCGTGCTCTTGCTTTTACATATTCGACAGACATCGTTATTGTTTTGTATTTGTATCAAACCTCTTCTAGATTACATTTTCCTTTGCCATGTCGTATCACTATGTGGTTCAGTCAAGAGAACAATATATATACAGTGAGATCATTAAAGTTTCATATTATTAGCCCAGTAGGGGAAAGTACAGAATGCAGGGAAATGGACATCATTACTGAGTACTACTTCCAGAGAAACATAATAATTTTTTTCTTCTGGCTGACATTAATGATTGGCTCCTTTGTCGTGCCATGGCAGGCTTGTCAGATGCAGATGCTATGGAGATGAGATCCACCTCAGGCAAAATAATGTTAATGGGATTCCCACACAAACACCTATCCCATATATCTTTTAAGATGCTAAACACCTACTTCGGTGTATCCTTGCTGTAGCAGCAACACACGACAAATCTAAACCATTTCTCTATCCTTGAGTTATTCTGCAATGTTTTTCTTGAGAATTGACTTCGACAAAGTAATGATAGGAAAACATACATTCAAAAGTTAAACATCTGGAAACCTGTTTGTGGATTTCTACATGACCCTTTTGCTCAAGATATGGCTGAGGTTAATACATAGATTTCTCTTCCCTGAATTGTATGTCATATTAACACACTTTTGCTATCGGTCCTGTAACTTGACACAGGGCTAAGTGATGTCACCACTGTGCTGACAGCTCTCCAAATGCATTGGGGTGGCGAAACAACAGTTGCGAGGAAGTGTGGAGAGATACTGAGGGAAAAAATATGAGATGATGGGGGAATATGGTGGACGCATCTGTGTGGAAGATGCTGCGGCATGCAGACACAAATACTATACACCAAGAGACGCCTAGGGGAAGGGGTGAAGTGGCCTGCAGCTTATGCCCCGTCCCTGTTGCATGGCTGCAGAGAGGAGCGGAGGCTAAAAATGATAATTAAAGCCATTAAATCGAATGGACAGGTGGCTGCAGTCAGGTAAATGCTGAATTCCGTCCAGTGTCTGTGGGATTGAGCAGTAACGTGAATTCCTTGTCGGTAATTCTTCAAGACAAATAACAGTGCTCCCTAGACACCGCCCCCTTCATGGCAGCAGGCAGCCTGCACTAATTAGCAAGGGAGGTGTGAAGGCGAAATCATTACTTTATCCACACACTGTGCCCTACATACCCCTCTCTCTCCCCCCCCACAGACACGATCAGTCCAACTCCCATCTATCCTCTTCCCACAATCTGCAACATGGTGCATGTTCATTTTGCTATAAGTGTGCATGAATTTGGGAGCAACGTCTGTACCCACCCAGCAACAGAGAATACTGCCAGGGAAATCAAAATTGGGGCCACTGATAAAGGCATGGGCAAAAAGGAGACAGAGGAGGAGGGAAGATGATGATAGAGGTGCTGGAGGGAATGGAAAATAGCGTCACACTAACCACTTGATAAAAGAGGTGGAGGAAGGGAAGGGGGGAAGGGGCATGTGCTGCAAGGTGTGGACAGCACTTCGCCATGAATCCCTGGGTGTAATTATGATAGAATGGTCTCTGATTGATTGTTTGAGCCCGCAGAACCTCCAAAGCATCTCTGTGCTGTGGATGAGGCCTTTGTGGTAATGCTTAGACCCTGTGGACCTCAGCTGGGCTCCTATTCCCAGCAGCATGATTCATGTGCACTCTTCTGACCCGGGCAGGCCTGCAGCCCAAACCATCAGGTAGAACTTAAACCAGTTGTCCTATACGCAATTAATGAGCTAAAAAAGCAAAGGTTAACCGCCACCGCCACCAACTTCCCCTTTCATTCTCTCATTTTAAAGCTTGCATCCACAGCTGTTCAGGATAAGATCTTGTTACCGCAGAGCACAGATAGCCAGAAGGGGAAAAACCCCACGGTAGGCTGATCTTGCTAAAAGCGCCGCTGTTCATATACAGACACAAACCGCCTCAGGCTTACCAGTATGAGTACATAGTCAAACCAATCAGATTTAGGGCTAGATGCCACAAGTAAAGTGGTGCACTTAGTACATCCTGGCCACTATCTCTTCAAGAGCATCTTGAATATTTAACCATGGCTCAATTTTACATACAAGCTTTTAAAATATGTGATATTTATTTCATGGGGACAGAATGCATAAAAGCCCCGAAAATTGAGCCCTGTTGCATCTTCCCCCTTTCAAAAACGCACTTATATTGAGCAGCACTTACCAACACAATGCACTCTTTATGTGTGTGCCCAAAGTTAGACTTTCAACCATCTCCAAATAAAGAAAGTTGGAAGTAAATGCAGGAAAAAGTAGATAAGAAAGGAAGATATTGGGGAGAGTATGAAACGGGAAACCATTGCCTGTTAAGACCAGACATTTTAGCAGTTTTAAGCAATACAGCTTCATTCGTACAGAAAGAAAAACCTCTACACTGGAACTACACTTAAACACAAGAGTCACTCAGCACCACCAGCAACTCAAAAAAGCAACAAGAATGGTGCAAAATTAAACGGTGCTCAAAAAAGACAGAAGTCTAACATGAATAGGTGGATCACAAGAGCATCTAAGGCAAATGATAGCATTGCACATTAATCCCCCTCAACTACCCACCCACTCTGTTCCCGCCCCTGAAAAAAAGCGCTCTTTCAGCACATATTCATAAAGGTTCTCTAATGGCTTCCAGAGGGACGAGGGGGCCTTCTCCTCAGACAGAGACATTTCACAGGCCCACAGGCAGAGCAGAGAGGAGCCAAGAGAAAAATATCAAGTCTGAGGGAGAGACTGTGGGAGAGAGAGAGTGAAGTGAAAAAGAGAAAGAGAGAGAGAGAGAGAGAGACAGAGGGAGAGAGAAAGATACGCAGAGAGTGAGAGAATGTCTTCATCATGATTGGAATAGGAATGACGCCCCACTGGGGTCTATTAGTGAGTCTTTACATACAATGGCAGCCTCACCAACTTCCAAGCGTGGCAGCAATGCAAAGCCCCCGGCTCACTGTGGCAGGGAGATAAAGGTTTGTCGAGGAAAACACACCTCTTGTAAAATCAAGTATAGATACTCACAGACTGCAGTGGGCCATATGGTCTTAAAATAATATAATACTGCAGGGTACTTGCGTCAATATAATGCCTCTTAGTGCAACACAATACAATTCAACAGCATCTCCTGGACACTGGACTCATTTGGACACGAGGAGCCGGGGATTGAACCAACAACCCAGCAATTAACGACCCGCTCTATCTCCTAAGACACAACATACATAATATTGTACAATAGCCAGCCCCTATTTGTAGCCAGTGTCTGTGTGTGTCATACATGGTGGATTTAGAGTCACACTGTATGACTCCAGCTTTAAACTAACTGTAGCTTCAAACACACCTTGTTGGATTAAACAAGAGTTTGCCTGGTGATAATAATACTAACTTCAACCTGGTGTTTGTTCTTTATTCTTAATTCTTAATTGGATCCCCATTAGCTTCCACGCAGTGCTGACTAGTCTTTCTGTTCTGTTTTTGTTTTGCTACTTTGCTTGTGCGTATTTCTCAAAACTCAGAAGGTTTTCTAATTTTCCTGACATTATGATGCGAAGCTCTGGTTAATTACCACAAAGTGAATGTACGATGTGATCAATCGTCACCTGCTGTGGGCATTGAGACAGATTCTGACGTCTTGCCTGGCAATCTATTGTGTGGCCTTTGTTGTGTGATGTAGCTCCTCTGCTCTTTTTCTCTGAGAGTTGATGTTGACATACCATTTCTGACAGCAACATTAGTTTTGTTTTCAACCAAGCTTGTCACTCCTGTGCGTTGTCATGGCTTAATACATACGTCATCATATTTGCAATATTGGTAATATTGTGATACGATCCATTTTTATCACATCAAATATTTTACCAATACCATATGAGATGGTCGCCAGATGAGGGATGCACCAATCCGACTTGTTCAGTCCCGATACTAATACCGATGCCTGGGCCTTGGGTGCACATTTGGGTAAACATTGCTTTCCTAAACAATGCATTTAGAGAATTGTTATTCATTATTAGAATAATACTTTTTACACCAGCAACTTAGTAAAAGATCTTCAAAAGTATCAGGGATTCCAAATCAAGTGTAGACCTTTTAAATGCAACAACAGATTGGTCAACCCTTAATTAAACAGAAATTAAAAGTCCGGCACATTATGTATTTAGTATATAAAGATAGTCTTTGATTGAAAAGATAAGCCTCATTGTCACCGATATCCAATCCAGCTATTTGAGTGAGTTGCCTGATATTGGTTATCAGTGCATCATTAACACACATCTTCACTTCTTGGACGCCTAAATTGTGTGTCTGGTGGCAGACGTTAGGAAAGACAAGCGCCCAAAGGATTCGTCTTTGAATGAAGGTTAGTGTGTAAACTTTACAAATTTACAGCAAAACATTGATTGATATTGAAGGACCACAATAAGGCTTGGTTCAACCAATAATGGTGAGCCTTTAGTTCAAGTGCGTTTAACAATCCTGCCTCAGTGCTGAGAATCAGGAGAAGGCCATTAACAATTCCTGATGAACAGATTCCTCAACTCAACATGGTGCTCATTAAAATTGCATTGGGAAGGTGCCATTTTCACTTATTAGCTTAATTGTCAGGTCATGTAGATTGAACAGCTGACAGTGAAAGTGTCAATGCCAAAGGACATGTTATTCTCAGTCAGAAACTGCTGCTAGACAGTATAAGCCATCAATTGCAGAACACGTTCATACGTCATCTATACGGGCCAAATTAAGCCGCAGACAAATTAAACGAGCTTGCTCATAAATTATAGGACAAGGATGGGGGCACTCGATATATCATTGCCATGTAAGTCATCAATCACTGTGAGGTTGGATCTCTTAACTTCCCAGCTCATGGATAAACTGAGGGATATTCTCTCACGTACTCTTTCAGTGTCCCTTCACTCTGAGATGAAAGTGAGGCGTCACTGTCGAGCTGACTGCGTCGGCAACTGCTAATCTCACAGTCTTACTAACCTCAGTCTTGCTTCATTACACCGCTTAATTTCTGATTGAGTGTTTGAACACATTGCTACATTCTAATGAGCTTCTCAGAGTAAGTAATATGAAAACAACGTAAAAATCAATGCGTGTGTTCATATATGCATTAAGCCCATATTCTGCTGTTTCTTTAGTCATACTGTGTATCTATCAGCTCAGTCAATGTTACTTTCGCCTAGCGAACACACAACAGGTGTAAGGGATATGAGAACTCTGAAACTATTGTGTATTGTTTGAGGTTTGTGCCCTTTATAGCCCAGTTCGTTTGCAGTAGATCCAGGAGGTGCTGTACTGTACATCCTACGCAGTTAGTCAATCCAGCAGCATGTCGCCCCATTTTGCCCATTGGTCCTATAATAGCTCTGCTGTAGACATATATCATGCTTTTACGTGCACTTATTCCTCACTTCTTTTGTGCTTTACTTCACAGACGGAGCCAGCAGCACCTTGTTATAACAACATTTTTGTCATGTCCCACAGACCCGACTCTTTTTCATGACTGACATATTAGTGCATATTGCCCTATAGGCATTTCTGAAGGAGACACTTGACACAGGCTTCTTTAAAATCCTACAGCTGGATATAAAGTGTTTCTTTACTGTTCCTGTGTATCCATTTTGGAAATACGCTGCTACTTGAAAATAGTCAGGACATATTTGAGTGCAAATGATTCTTTCCTTAAAAACAGGGAACTATTGTTACAGGCAAATGTCACAGGCAAAGACTCAAGTGAGTGCTTTTACCATAATGTGCTATAATTTCATGCCAGCAGGCCAAATGGAGGAGTGTGTCATGTTTTGGAAAAAAAATCACTGTGAACCTCCCCAATAAACCCACGTCAATAAATAAGTGTCAATCAACGGCATATTTAAGATGTTTTTCAACTGCAAATATATCTTATTCATCAAATTGATTCGCATCATCAAAATGATTGCCATCATTAAAAGCCTTGATGGATTATTTACAAGATGCCGGAACATGTCCACAAATGACCATATCGTGCATTCCTCTTGTGGTTTGAAAAACAAAAATCAATCATGAAAATTAGCTCTATTCACTGAAGTGAGACACCAACGCAGATGTGACTGAAGGACACAAATACCATTTCTGTCAAGACGCTTTCGACAATAACTGGAAAACCTGCAGTAACTGATACTTCTTGTGTTCCTGAGACCGAGTTTTGTTTTGTTATCTGTGGCTAAATGTTGTTGCTCCATCTTTTTAGTGTGGCTCTGAGGAACATGAAAGTGTTACCATGGCGTGCTCTAAAAGCATCACTCATTAATCACTTACTCTCGCCATCACATATACAAACACATCAATCTGATTAGGAATAAGGAAAGGCTTTTAAAAAGATAATCTATTTAGATTTAAATCTCAATGAGTAAAAAGAAGAGCTGTAAAAAGTGGACTCTACTATCCTCAAGACAGAATGCTTAAACATTCAGATATTAAACTGAGGTCATGTACTGCTAAAATAATAAGAACCCATGAGAAATAAGAACATAGTCTACATCTTGTACCTTATCAAAAGACACGTGAGAATGCATTTAATGTAATAGTACATATATCTGAAGAAAACTAAACTGTACAGCTTTGAACACAAAGTGAGAAGCCAACTTTTTTTGCTTTGGCAATAACAACAAAGGTATCACAGGTGCTATACTCCATGCTCTCATAAACCTGCACAATGGCTCTCCACAAATATAAAAGGGAGGAAGTGAGAGGGCTGTGCTCTGTGCTTCTCAGGTGAACAGCTGGACTGTGGAATATTTGGCGGGCAGAAAGTATGAGGCACAGCTGGCTTTTAAGAGGAAGAGCTCCCCTGGAGCCTCTGGGAGGTCACAGCCTGCTAGGCCGTGAAGCGCTGCTCGGCAGGAGCCGTGTGTAAAGGCAGAAGGCCTGTGCCACTGTGTGCAGATGTTCCCCCCGCTCTGCTGGCTGCCTCAAAACACACACAATACACGCACACACACACACACACACAATGCACAAACCTTGGTGCAGAGATGATTTAACACACAGAGCAAACACTTAACACAGACACCTTCACCAAACATATACATAAACACACAGACACCACACGCTCCTTCATTCTGCGCGCACATATTCCCTCTTCATATCCTGTCTGCACAAACACATCACTTTCTTGTGTCCTCCATAGCAACAAGCACCACCTCAGTGCTCCTGAGTGGTGCTGCTGGAAACAATGAAGTAGGGTTTAAATGAGCTCTCCAAGGTCTGAAATGCACAACCAAATGTAGGAAGGTGCCCCTCACCTAATAACAGAGCAGCCTCTTTTCAAAGTTCTAGGACAAAAAAGTGGAAAAGAGCTCAAGGCCCAAGACCCACCATTTCTTTATTCTATCTTAGAATGTATGTCTCGCACACTGCACCACAATTACATAACATTCTGCAACAAACACAAACAGTAGCACAAAAAACGTCCTTCCTTTAATTCCTGAGCTGTATGCGTTTATCGACCCGAGTGCTCTTCAGGGAAATATATGAAGGGACAAACCACGCCATCCGTGGCAAACTGAGCCAATGTTTGCGGCATCATTACCAAATAACTTGTCGAAGAATGTCGGTCAAAAGCATGTGTTATGGGAGATTTATTTCAGGTGAAACATGTGGCAGGAGAGATGCCACCATTGGATGGGTATAGTCATCAGACACCAGCATCAGCAGTCTACTGACAGTGATGAATAGAGAAAAAGACAGTATGAGTGGCAGGCCCTAGTGAGGGACAGCACTCAGCTCGACAACCTCCTCTGCACCGTCTGTCCACCCCGACAAACCCTCGCCAACCCAAGAGACAAATCCTGCCGCTGACACCGATGGACAAACACATCTGGCAACCAGAGTCCATCGGGTTCCTCAGTGACATCCCCAATCAGCCACTTGATATTCACTGTGCTGACTCCCCATTCTCTCAGTCCGATGCCAGAGACAGAAGAAAAGAGAGCAATAGAAAGAGGAGTGGGGGTGAGCTGGGGGGGACCTTTCAACATGAAATCAAATGTTAATCGGCCCAATTACAGGCATATCTCTATAACTGCAGTCTGACATTGATATTCAACCAATCCAAATGCAGAGATCACCAAGGGATAAATAATAGAACAATAGAGGGTTTAGAGTGAATGATGACAATGGGGGTATGAATATGAATGCCTCAGTGGAGTGCTAATTATTTTTTCCAAGATTCTGTCATTTTTTTTGTAGATCTCAAGTCTTCAGCATGTGTCAAGCGTAAACGCTCAAGTATGTTATCAAAGCAGCAATGGTTGTCCTCATTGTTAAAACCTATGCTGATATGACTCCAGCCGTTGTTTTATATGTATTGTTAGTTTTGTTGCCCTTTCATTAATTATGTACCAGAAACTGGCCAAAGGCTATATTGTTGTCTACAGTGAAAATTAAATATTAATAAAGCTCCAGCTTTCGCCCCAGATTTCATTGTGTTAACAAATATGTTTTGTTTGCAAAACAATTTAAATTTAATAATTCATCAAAACGGGGAGAGGCCATTATCATTCAGTATGAGCCCTGTGCAGGCTCCAGATGTCAGGGATCACGTCCTCATACTGACAATACATGCAAAGTCTGCGCCCTCTTTTATACATTATTGAAAGAAAAGTCTGCAAGGTGGGTTTCAACATGGGCACGGGGACTGATGCATAACATGTATAGAGGTGACCTGTCTGTGAGGAAAAGATGGTGACAGAACTACAAACACATATTTACATACTCTGTGTGGTCGCTTTGCTTCTATACAAGCAATCACTATTACAAAACAGGAATCTTGCCACACATGTTAAACTAAAAAAAAAATAGCTTTTGAATTATCTCGGACCAATTCAATATACATTAATTAGTGAAGTATAATAATTAGTTTGTGCGGGACAGGATGTTTTTATTGAGCCTTAAATGAACTCACCATGACTACTGGCTGTCAAATGGTTAAAACTCACAAGGCCACAAATCCAATGTACTGAGAGATTGTAGCGTCCCAGCGGGCTATAACATTAGTCACCAGCTTCATGTTGGTCATAAATCTAACACAGCGGCATCTTGACTCCGGCCTGGGAGCATGAA
This sequence comes from Pholis gunnellus, assembly GCF_910591455.1. Lineage (NCBI taxonomy): Eukaryota > Metazoa > Chordata > Actinopteri > Perciformes > Pholidae > Pholis > Pholis gunnellus. Next base: position 17,976,130 of record NC_136537.1, read on the forward strand.
TGTAATCCGTAAAACTAAAATTATCCCTTATTTGTCATTATGGGCTGAAAGGAAGATGAAAACAGTGGCAATTACAACCTTAACCTGGAACATCCAAACTCCATTGACCACTCTGTCAGCCCTCGGTAACAAAGCTTGACTTGACATTCTGTTAGCAGCAGTGCAGGGGCTGCAGAATAGAGGGGAAGTGGTGGCTGATAGGCGTGACGGAGAAGAGAAAGAGGGAGAGACAGGGGACGCCTGTTTGGGATTTACAGCAGCGGTATGCTCACCTAGCAGCTGACCGTACTGCTTCACAGGTCAGCCGCTCTAACCGGACTCCATTAATACGCCAGTACACCTTGTGGCACACTTACTGCTCCAGCGCATCCACCGCCTTAGGGACAACTTCACTGGCACTTTAGTCTAGAACAGAGCAAGAAAGGGAGGAGGGCCAGGGTCCAGGAACAAAGTAACCCTCTGAAAATAGAGGAGGGGTAAGAGGAAAGTCACTCCGAAAGTTTGAAGACTAGTTTCTCTTATATACTTTACTGTAAAGAACTGTAAATGGAGTGAACTTTCACAGCTCCATGTATCACAGAAAACAACTATTTTTTTGCTATAAAGGTCAAAGTTTGTTGTTTTTCCTGCTTTGGAGTTGACTCAGGTTCATCTCATAGACCAGGTTCCACTTTTTTGGCGCCGTAGCCTGAAGCACACGTTCGGGATGGGCATGGACATCATGGTATAAATGTGTTTTATGGTCAGGCAGCTGCCGGGGGCAGGCTGTTTTTTATGCTTTCTGGCCGAGTACAACACAGCCACCTGCTTGGCGTAAAACCCTCACTGCAATGCTGGGCTTTATGGGCACGTTCGGCAACTAAACAAAGATATACAAGGACGTGTGCGTGGCGAGCTGCCTGCTGCATATGGTGAGCACTTAAGCAATTCATCGGTGCCATAAGCATCGGCTGGAGCAAATCCTCGGCTCCTTGTGGCTTTCAGAGCACCATTGGACCTGAAGGATACTGCTTGGTTCATGAACCCACTGATGAATTACTTTCCTCTGCAAGTCCCTGTCGGCCCCCAAGGCGTGACTGTATGTGTCACTCCTCTGACAACTCTGTTTGCGTAAGCTCCAGAAAGCCAGCTGATTATCCTGAGACCCTGGGTGGAGATACTGCAACTGGGTGGAGATTCACAGACGATCACCCTTTGGATTCACGGAGGTGAGCCTGTGTTTGGGCTGCAGTGGGAGGTAAGTGGCACTCAACCACCTGCTCCTCTGATAAACAAGTCCATGTATGGGGAAGAGAGAAAATGATTATGAGAAGGATTTCAGAGTGTCATCCCTCCCTCTCTCCCGCTATCTCACTTCCACAACTGCGAGCGGCAGAACAAAATTACTCCCCGCCAGTGAATAATAAGGAAGTTTATGGAACGTGACGAATGCGACGGCGCTCTACATGAAATACCAATGAGGGAGGCGCCCCTGCGTAGCAAATGCTACATCCTAATATCAACAGTCACCTTGTGGTACTACCTCTACTACCCAGAAGGACACATCATGGAGAGAGTTTGAACACACGGGCATAATGCGGTGACACTGACAATCCCAGGACGGGGCACGGGCAGGTGAATGGACACGTGCAGCCGGCGTGCCACCACAGGACGGGCACAGAGGAGGAGGGCGAGAGAGGAAGCAGTGTTGTCTTACATTGTCTCAGTGTAGCGGGGGGGGGGGGGGGGGTTGGGTGTTGGCAGTGTCACCTGTGTGCTGACACGCTGGGTGCATATTTGGTCGCAGCAAGGGTCAGAGGAAGCGTGCAAATGACTGCGATACAGCTGTCACTCAGTGTATGAGTGAGTCAACTGAGACACACATGCTCATTTAGAAGCTAGCTTGGTGTGATCCTTTTAACAGTATCAGCAATTTTTGACAAAACACTCGCACTGAATAATATTGTCTTCATTGATATCACATTGCCTAGACAAAATAATTACTATTCTAGTAAACAATTAGTTTGATGCATTTTCTTCCTTCCCAAAAAATAAGCAAGGGCACTTTTTAAATTAATAATTTAAAAATCATAGATATATCAATGTATATCTTAAAAACAATCAACACCCACGACCCTACATGAAACCGTAAAGGAATGACCTTCTCAACTTCTATCTTTCGGCTTGTTCAGCTAGCTCAACACTGACATTGCAGTTTTTTGTTTTATATCATGCTGCAGGTTTATCTCCAGGTCACAGCAGCTCACCCACTCTCTCCTCTCACACTCGTCCACAGCTGAGTGACAAATGTCTCTCCGGTGTTAAATCATGTGTTTCCCTCTCGCCTTCATCTCTGATGACCATTCCACTAGCCTTGTGGGTCATTATTTGCTGCTGGGCGAGACAAAGATGAAAAGTCTACTTTGTTTGCTTGCTCGCACACTTTAAACCTTTCAGTACCGAATGAGTTGTTATGTTTCAAGTAGAGCATTATTAATAATCCTAGGTTAAGATGCAGAGCCTGAATGGAATGCACTCTATTTTTCATGAGTTGCCGTGTGTGAGTCTGTTTGTGTTTTTTGTACACATGCATGTAAGTTTGTATTTGTAGGGTCAACCCTTTTATCCACGTCTTTCAGGAGAAAGTGCGTAAGTGTTTGTGCGTTCGTGCATCCTCCACAGGGACTATTTCAGTTGAGGGCAAAGAACAGAGAGAAACTTTTGAAAGAGCTTTCGTGTACTTTTGAGGGAAATGATCCTAAGAAAGGCTTTTTATTAAAAAAAAAAACTAAAATAAAAAAACACATTTTACTCAGGCTTCCACATTCAGAAGGGCACTTACTCAATTACCAAGTTCCCTTCCTCCCTTTTTACATCCATCAAGCTCTCCTCTATTCTTAGGTCTGCATCTATGTTGTGTGTGGAGGCATTGCCATGGGCTAAGAGCATTAGCTTAGTAGTAGAGCAATGTAGGGCACGTCAGGGAGTATACAGTGAGTCAGCCATTTGTAACCACTTTTCGGCCATATTGTAAGTCGTCGAAAAAACATCATGCAACCAGAAAAAGGACAACATATTTGGTTACTAATCTTGCTAATGTCTTGCTATTTTTGAAGCAAAAGTTTATTTGCCTCGTACTTTTTTCTGGATGAGTAATATTTGACTTTTGAAATTGTTCAAAAAGACTAAAAAAACTTCCTTTGATATCACACATTGGCTAAGGTAAAATAGGGCATGTACAGATAAGGCTGATACTGTATGACAAGCTAACTGAATTAGAGGTAAACTCATTCTGTCGCCCTCACTTTCGCATCTCAGCTCTCTTTTAACTGCAGCCTTGTCACTCAGTAGCCAGAAAGGCAAGACCTCACACAGGTTTGACAGATAAAAGTCTCTTTACTTCATTGCTGTTTGACATTTTGCCTCCCAGAAAAGTTTCTTTCTCTCCTCCTCCATTTTCTTTCTCCTTTTCCATCTCACACACACACACACACACACACACACACTCTCTCCCTCCCTCCCTTCACTGTGAGTCCATCTTCTCTCCTCCTGTCCATCTGCCAGGCAAAATGGAACCTCAGACAAAGGAGACAGAGGCTAACTCAGTGATCTGAATCAAATGGCAAAAGGAGGAGGGTAGAAGAGGGGAAGAGGAGTGATGGGTGCCAGGGAAGGTGCAAGGGAGACGTGGGAGACGGAGGGGTTGGATGGTGAAGGGAGGCATGAGGGGCTCGATGTGAATTTTGTCTGACAGTTTGAAGTCTTCTCTGAGCTGACCCTCTCTGCTGGGAGCCATGTCTCCCGTATGTGGGTGTTGTGAGGCAGGATGGAGAAAAGGAGATAAAAGAAGGAGCAATGAACTGTGATCATGGAAATACCACGCTGAATGTACCAGCCGTGATCAATAGTAAGCATGCAGTATATCCATTTTAGCAACACCAAAGCACTCTCTCTCTTTCCAGCAGGAATTTGTCAGTATTAAATTTTCAGAGTCAGGTTAATACCGCCATCACTCAGTGTCGTGTAGCATTATTGGACACAGTGTTACAAGCCATCACTTGAAGTATGGTGACACAGAAGACACATCTGCTGTCTTAGACATTTTAAAATTTCATGTACTGAAAAAAAAAGTATTGATTTGAAAGTAGTAACACTCCGGCAGTGCAGACTGGACAAACACGGTGACAAGTGACTTCCAGGGACTCCAGGGTTGAGAGAGAAAAACAAGATATAGAGGCCGGATCTCTTTTTTATGCCCGCATGTCTAAAAGAGTTCAAGAGATTGTTAAACGAATGTGTGACAGTCAGATGGTTGGAGACATAGAGCTGATTATAGATGTTGAGTAAGGCAAAGAGGAGTATAGACGGTATAGATGTTGATGCCTGACAATCAATCAGTCAATCAATCAATCAAGACAAAAGTTATTTAACTTTTTGACATTTTATGACACACACACTACTATACTATGACTGCTTGAAGTGGGAAAAGAATAAGTACCAGTACTCCCATAAATATATCTTGGCATGTGATTTGCCGATAGCAGAAATCTCTTGCTACTTAATCTAATTTATTTTTTGTTTTGTTGTTTTATTTTTATTTTTTACTGTGTCAGTCATAATCAGTAGCAATTTAATTGTTCGTCTATAGTGGGCCTATAATACCCCAATAATATTTCAAATGAAAAGTAATCGGGTTGACGTGGTGTGTTAACATATTTGTATCCTCAAAGACAAAACTTGCTTTAGTAGAATAACTTTTATATTATTCATACATATCACAGCCTGAGCATTACATTTTTCTGGAAGGGTTTGCCCTGTAAAGCCGTACTCTGCAAATCAAAAGAGCAGATTCATTAGTATGAGATTCTTTGTGAAACTTTTTATGACATCGTATAGAATCTGTACTACGACTTTTTAATTACTCTTTTCAACATCCTATACTATAGAACAGGGGTGGCCAACCCGCGGCTCCCGAGCCGCATGCGGCTCTTTGCCCGGTTTCATGCGGCTCTTACGTTCATATCGAAGTTTGTATTTGTGTTTTTTTAATGTGCGTGTTCGCTTCGCTTGAGTTAAATACGGTATTTTCGTCAAACGCGCATGTGCGGCCACAGATTACGTTCCTCGTCGACCCATTTAACGCCGAGACGGACTGTTTGAAAGCCCCGCTAGTCACAGATGAGGATGCGGCTGAGTTAGAGATGATCGATCTTTGTGAGGAGGACCAACTCAAACCTGCTTTAAGGGACGGGACCATTGAGTTCTGGAAAAGTGTGCCAATGAAAAAATACCCCAATGTCAAACGGGCTGCGCTTAAGATACTGTCAATGTTTGGGTCAACATACGTCTGCGAGTCTGTGTTTTCTACCCTGAAACACGTGAAATCAAAGCATCGATCTGTTCTGACTGACACCCATGTGAAAGAATTGCTTCGAGTGGCAACAACGGAATACAAGACAGATTTGAAGAGGATTGTTCAAGGCAAGGAATGCCAGAAGTCCCACTAAGGACTAAAGAAAAACACTATTGTAAATTATTATATATTTGTTTGTGGACTTGGTTGAACTGAGAGTTTGTCTGTGTGAGACAGTGCACACAATGTTCATTGTTGAAAATGACTGGCCTGTGGTCTTAGGAATCAATTACTGTCATTATCATGTTGGTGTGTGACATTTACAATAAATCTGGCTGAGCAAAGGTATGTGTGTGTGTGAGGAAGGGATAGGGTGATGTTCATGTGTGCCCATGTGTATGATGTGGCTCTTTGCGGTAACACAGTAAAAAATGTGGCCCTTGGTCTCTGACTGGTTGGCCACCCCTGCTATAGAATATAGAATGTAAAAAAAAATCATATTATAGCACGTCGAAAAAAGTAATTAAATAGTCATAGTATAGAATGTTGAAAAATAATCATAAAAAGTCCTTGTAAAGTATGCCATAAAAAAGTCATAGATTTATTAAAGTTTTGTAAAAAAATTTAAAAAAACATTCAATATTATTTAATTGCACATTATTTCATAGTGTAGTATGTAATCAAAATGTCACGGTATAGTATGTCATGAACATTTATATTTATAGTATCTCTTAAAATAGACATAAAAAAATCGTAGTAAGTCATAGAATGTGTTCGTATGGTATGCTGTTAAAGTGATTTACTACCAAAGTATATCATAGAATGTCAGAAAAAGTGATATTATAGTATATCATAATAAAGTCATAGTACAGTACTTCAGAACATGTCATAGAGTGGTTATTAAAAGCAATTTTATACTATGTCATAAACACGTCATAGTTAGTATGACATTAAAATGTAAAAGAGTCATGTTGTACAAACTGTGATTGGTGCTGCATTGTAGTAGATGGTCAGCTTATTTGACACACTTTAATACAGAGCTATACTCATGCCACACACACCTGCAGTACATTAGACAAGAACATTCTCTCACAGGCAAATTTATCAAACACCCATTTACCCTAAACACACACATGCGTACATTTATCAAACTGGTGCTCAAGTAGAATGTTTAGCTTTAATATGATTTCTCCTCAGACAGAATTAGCTCAGATAAGGAGGGAATTGTTACTGTCTGCTTTCTCTTATCTCCATAATGTTTGCGTATTGTCAAGTAGCTTGAAATGCAAAATGAAACATAATTATGTTTATACTCCTGCTGACAACTGATCTGTCACCAGGCACATTAGAAACACGTCTGTTTATAGTGCGAAGAAAAAAAAGTGTGGGGAGAGAAAAGAGAACTTGTGTGGGCCTGGCTCATCTCTCAGACTCTGACAAGGCTACTTACAAATAGCCTCGTCGTTGTACAAATAAAAAAAAAACAGGATCAAATAAACACATAAGTAATACCTGCCACATACACACACCTGTAGCTCATTAGCCGAACACACATTCCGTATCTCAGTCCTAGTTCCTTCCCAACCAAGACGGATCTCTCACCTCCAGTGGAGAGCACAGTTATAGCAGACCAGAAACATATAGCACGGGGGCTACAATCTTTCTGAATCACCTGAAAAGTCAAGAAGATAAAAATGCCATCCTTCTCCATGCGATGCTGGTGCCTTGTGCGGAACGAGGTTTGGCCTCTTTCAGCGTGTTTACTTGCAGCCAAGTACAAATTAACCTCCCAAGATCAACAATAAACCTAATTAGAGTTGTGTTCTGCAGCACACATCTCTAAACACAGATCACAGCTTGTTGAGAGATGAATCTCCATCTGTCTGGCTGCAAACTGGGAGGAGGAGGAGAGACTCCGAGAAGTCCCGAGAGTCACAAAATGAAGCTGTGTGGATGTGTGTGTGTTTTTGTGTGTGTGTGTGTGTGTGTGTGTGCAGGAAGAAAATGAGGGAGGCCCTTGTGGCCACAGGGTTAGTTCCCCATGTCAGCCTTTATTTCATGATGTCATGCTGCAGCAAAGAAGTGGGACATGGCACATGCAGGGAGAACACGGCATTGGATTTGAGCAAGTTTTGGGGGGGGGGGGGGGGAGTGTAACACTAAGGTGCTTGGACAGGAACAGCTCTGCCCTGCCATTTGACACTCACTCCTGGGACTCAGGCAGCCAGACAGGGAGGAACACATTGGTGTGCAAACAGGAAACAGGAGAGTCAATTCACCTCACATAGTGAAGCACACTCACATACACAGTGTGTCCAATTTTACCCACATTTGCAAAACTAAAATAGAATTTGGTTTCACAGTTCATTATTGATTATCAAGTCAGATTGCCCATAACAGAATCAGGCACAATGCTTGTTTGCAAGAGATCCCCGGACAATGTTTCCCTGGTTTTTGTATAAAATCCGTCAAATGGTGAACAAATGATTGAATCTTTATGCTTTCTCTCCTTAGCCTTTAACATGTGCAGAGGAAATTTGTAGTGACAAGGGAGATTTAAGGTTCGAAAAATGATTAAAAAAGGCGATTTCTTTCTGGATATGTATTTTCTGACTCTGTAGTAATTTCCGTAAACTGCCGTTGGACATGACAGCATTATCACTTTGCCTTTGACACTGTGCAAGATAAAGCAGTGGGGGCACCAAGGTCCAAATATGTAGCTTTTATGGGTCGGAGCTGTCCCGATTCATCATGCACTTACACCTAGAGCTCTCTGTAATCCCTGTCCATAAATCAGCATGGGGCAGGTATCTTCTGCCCTGCCACAAAGTAAACTCAGGATACAATTTTACACCAGATCATTTAAAAAAAAAAAAAAAAAAAGGTGGAGACTTAAAAGTAAAACAAACAAGGGTTGATAAAGAAACATTCAACGCTTCTGACATGTGAATAAGTAAATAAATGCAAGACAAAAAGACAGAGAATCTTTCAGAAATCAGTTTATATAACAAAGTGGTTATTATTTATCATATTCCGTTACATATTCTATGGTAGGACAATGTGCATAACCATTTTGTTTTTTTTCATGGTCTTAAGGATACAAATAAACTTAAAATGTTACAAATATAAATGTTTCTTAAGACAATAAAACATACTCAATGAGAACTAGGAGGGTAGGCAGGGATATGGCAGCTTACACATTATGGTTGGAAAGGGTTTGTCAACAGTTATGAGCATTGTTTGTTGATTCAGCCACAATAGGTCTTCCACAAATCAACAGGAAGCACTCACAGTGTAGGAAAGAACTGGATATGTGGCAGCTGGAGCTATTTACCAAAAGAGATACTTTGCAAATATTTCACTCTGTTAGTAGCAATGTTGTATTCAAACATCTCAAACAACGTTTCCTCTGTCTGAGCAGAACATCTTGTGAGGTAAAGTGCACAGTCATTGACTGTAAGTTAGACTGCGAACCTTTCTCATAATTAAATCACTTGCCACCAATCACCACTGAAATGTTTCGTTTACAGCGTTCTGATAAATCTTTATTACCCCTGCCTCCTCATTCTTACAAATACCATGAGCACAAGTCATATCACCAGTTCAGGTTAGTTAGTCACAAGCTAAAACACAATGGGATGATCGGCCTGTTTAATTAAAGGCCTGTTTTTCTTTACACTAAAATGATGGAATAAATTCAGGTTCTTTGACATGAAACACTCCTGCTAATTTCTATACAAACACAGAATTCCTACTGATTATCCTAAAAGATGAAATGGAGGAGGGCGGGGGGTACAACAATCACTCACAAGGGTTATGACAGTGTTGTCATTGTAGAAGTTTCTTGTATAATCTTAAATTGCCTCAACTACAGGTGCTTTTATTGGGGGAAATGATTTGAACGTTTATGTTTTTAGCCACTGCTTCCCAGTCATTTGATCTATTGAATGGCAACACACTTTAAGTTTAATGATGCACTTTTCCTATTCAGTTTATGTTGCATCTGTGTTTGCATCTGAACTTCTACAATTAATAACACCTTCGCTCTTCGCTCGTTGTGTTCTACAATGGCATCATCACAAGAGATTTTTGATCATTTTGTTACATCAAAATGTCCTACTTTGAATTGCAGGATCGGTGTTTATTAAACAATGGTTTAAGTGAAATAACAATTCGTTTTTTTTTATTCCTGTACAATCTTTCCAAGAATTTAAAAAAACAACAACCTGTACCTCCCTTTAATATACAAAACAAAATAAAAAAACAGGAATTTTCCATCATTGTACAGTGAGAACTGTGTAGCCACCCACCCCCAAAACGTTGGCACATGTGAAAAAAAAAATCGAATTTGATTTAATAATCAAGAAAACGTTTTCAGTCAAATTGTAAAACACAAACTACTGGTTGTTTTGGCGTGTATGGTATCCAATCACAAGGTGAAAAAAAACACCAAACGTCACAGAAGACATTGGTGTTGAGGGAGAACTGATACTCAGTACTTCACTCAACTGTACAGGTGTGGTGGTGTCGTGATTACAAAAAGGAAATCAGTCCCTTTCATGGCACATCTCTATCCCTGCTGTATTACAACCCACCCTTAAACCTCCGATCCACACAGAATCCTCATTCTCTGTGCTTTCTCTGTGCAACTGCTCCGACCCTATATTCGCAGGAGAATTATTGTCTTCTTAAAAATGCAGACTTCTCGGAGCATTGTGGGTGCACCTTGAGCCGAGATGATGTGTAAAATTGCATTTTTTTAGATGCATGCAGGCTGGGAGACGAGGCATCATGAAACAGACACATCACAAGCAGCAGTGGCGGATTGTTTAACTGAAAAATCTCCATCTATTCAGCCAAGGAGTCAAGCACACTGAATCCTATTTTGCCTGCGTTCCTGTCAGATTACTGAGCTGGCATGGCGCGCACACACACACACACACACACACACTTGCCCGAACACAAACACACAGGGACACAAAGCCTAAAGCAGAGTTATGGTATTATTAAAGTAACTCGTGTTCAGGAAAAAGGGTCACTTATGCTATTAGTGCTGGGGAATTGGAGGGCGTGGGAGACTCACTTGCCAAGACAAGCATCATTTTGTCTTCTTTGCCCCTTAGTCGAATATTCTGGTCGTGCCCACTGTCCGTGTGGACTCAGTGGTTGTTTTTAGTAGCATCTGCTTACAGTTTAGGGCAGTGATGGGACAGGGTCGCTCTAGGCATGAATATATGAATAAATAGTTCACGTGAAGAAACTGTGTGACACTGGGTCCTTACAGAGGAACAAAGCTTACAAGTTTCAACTATTTTGAACGCGAACAACAAGCACCAGGTGTTAAAGCTTCATCAGTATGAATAAATGATGTTGCGTGGTTCATTTAAGCCTAATAACATTTCGTGTTTTGATCTACAACATTTTCCCATTGAAACCTCAGCTGTGATTTTGTAAGCTGCTTAGCCCTGTTGATATTATTCAGTATTATTTATTATATAGTCTCTTCAGCATGGTAAAATATGTAATCTTGTTGAACAAGATGTGTTTATTTGACACATTATTTAACTTGGTTATCCTGCAGTGATTTTTTTTTGGGGATTTTTTAAATCTATTTTTTTTTTTTGGAAAACGGAATAAAATGTAAAATCTTGGAATTCTAAATAGGGCGAACTTTTCACCATCGGTCTCCAAACAGATGACATTTTTGAAATTTTTTTCAGAGCCTTCATATATATATATATACAGTATATATATCTATATATATATATAGATATATATAAATATATATCTATATATATATATGAAATAGATTCATATTAAAAATGTTATACAAGTGCACAATGAATCTCCCCCCACTGAAAACCTGTGTGACTGCAGGAAATGTCAAAGGGTCGTGTTAGCTCCTCTCGGCAGTTATATGCATTTAGAAATGTGTCAGTCTCTCTTGTTAACAGCAAAAGCGACCTTGGAACAGAGATCAGCACCTGGAGGCATTGGTCAGATATTACACAACTAAAAATAAAATGCATCCTGTCAAAATTGAGATTGCAGTTTCAAGATCCATGAGTCACATGCGCTGAAATATTGGCGCAGGCGGGCCAGCTCTCGTGGCTTATGTGGAATATGTAATGAGTAATTATTCATATGGCCTCCTTGTACATTTGCTAGTAGCATTGTCTTGATGTTGGTTGAAGGAGGGATTGACAGAAAACAAAACATTTAAGCAATTACTCCCTCTTCTGTGTCGAGTTCAGAATCTTGTTGAAGGAAACTTGAGCATACCACGTGTGTCAAATGTTTTTCAGGACGATAAGCCTACACTATGGTGCAGTCCTTCTTGGCAGAATATTTATTTTCAAAACACTTGATGTTTCACGTCAAATCTGCAGGTGAACTGTAGTATTTTGTTTTAAAAAAAAAAAAAGGATTAGAAGAAGTTTAGACTTCAAATGGATTTCCAAGCACAGCAAACCTTTCTTTAAAAACAGCAGCAGCCCTAAAAAAATACGTTGTTTTGTTTTCATAAATCAAAACCATCAAGAGAGGACATGAACATTTAGAGTGAAAGTGTTGAATAAATATGTAAGGCATCAGATGAACAGCATGAAAATGAAATGTCTGTGTATGACGTACTGCAGATGCTGGAGATGATCCGTTCTATGTGGATTCTTTAAATATGTTTTGTCCCATAGTTGTGTGTACGTGTGAGTGTGAGAGTCTACAGTGACGGGTGCTCTGTCCCTCCTTCAGATATCATCCAGGTCTCCACCTCGCAGGCCTCTTTGGCACTTATCTAGCGTCTTGTGGTAGGCGTGGGCGATCATCGAGCTTGGTGATTTGCGTTGTGGCGTGAACGAGACCTTTCCAGGACTGCGCGGCGGTTGTCTGTAAAAGTAAAAAAAAAAAAAAAAAAGAAGAAAAGAAAACCAACAGAGAATCAGAAACAGACAGTGAGACTGAAAAAAAAAAATCCATACTGTCAAGCAGGAGCTCAACTAAATGAAAGACTGTATAGAGAAAACTAAAGGACGCAGATAAAAAGGATGGAGGGGGAGTAAAGAACATTCGGGCAGCTTGAAAGCAGAGTAACAGAAGAAGCTGATGGAGTTGAGGTGCTTGTGTGTGGTGTCACAGTAACTCCATTCAGCTCCTGATCTAGGCTTCCACTCAAGAGCCCCTCAACTCCACTCAGAAGCAGCATATGCACAGAAGGAGCCCACAAGGACCGCGAGACTAGTTTGTGTCATGTGCCTGTGCTCGTTCGGTGGCAGTGAAGGATTCTCTGCCGCGTTTGTGGGTCAGGAAGAACTTTGGGTTTTTCTCAGTTGCCAGTTCGATGACACAGTCGTACAAATAATGCTTCCCATGCTATCCAACCATGTCTGCCCAGAAATGGCCATGGCATCCGCTGGGCAGCCAGGTGGCAGGTCGGACTGGACAGAACCAGGAAGCATAGCCATGGAGATGACTGCAGGCACACCCACACGGGACTGCGTGGCGTTTCCAAGCGTGCCACCACTAGTATGCCCATTACTCAGTGCCAGCTGTAGGGTGCCAGGCGTCCCGGGCTGGGCGTTGTTTAATGGCTTTCGCTCTATCCATCATGTCAGGTAATGAGCTGAGAGTGACGGTGATGGCTAGGAACACATACGCAAACATTTGCGCGCACACACACACACACACACACAGACTCCCGCCTTCACAGTGTAGAACAGAAAGCACTCCTTCAGATTAGATACAAAGCATCATGCAGATGGTGCACAGGGGGGAGAGAGGGAGGAAGAGGGACGGATGGAACAGAAAGAGCGAGAGGAAGACAGACAGAGATGGTTAAAACAAAAAAAACAGATGGACGGTTCTGTATTATCTGCTTCTTTTAGTTTGACATATGTTATTATACAGGTGATTGTTAAAGCTAACATGTTCTGGCACCGTGTCCAGAAACATCATCACTGCTTATCCATGCACTCCTTTTTTGCATTCACAGGTGTCTCAGTCTCAAAACAGGACTCAAACGTCCTTCCTTCTTTCAAAACAAACATTCACAGTACACAAAAAGGAACAAGGACAGAATTGAAAGAAGAAAAAAAAAAGTAGATTGTACAGCATCCATCCCGGCCAATCATTTGCAAGCCCAATTGCTGTGACCTCATTTCTGGGCCAACAGTCCCCTCAACCCATCAGAGGAGCATGAACACAGCTGGGAGAATACAGACGCTCTGTTTCTAATGACGTTAAGCTACATCTTACTGTAAATAGGATGAAAGAAAAGACTTTACAAATGAAAAGAAAATAAATGAATTGGGATCTATACAAAATAGAACTACTGGGGTTTGAATACAGGCTGCACTGCTATTTTCCCAGTCAAGCATAGCAAGATATACACACATTACATACAGAATACCCACCATTAAATCACCCTTTCAAAGGAGTTTTTCATTTTTATTGAACTGTCTGTGGTTTGTGGCAAGTGATTTCACTACAGTAAACCATAAGCAGGCTGAGTCAAAGCTCTCTGCAACAATACAGCGTACTCCTAGTTAAGTCCGGGGTTGATTCAAAGTAGAGGTGTATTGATACGTGTATGAGAAGTGTGCATCTAACAAGAGCGTCCAGGTTGTTGTTGTTCATTTGTAGAGGCAGAAATGTGTGTGCTGTGTAAACTGAAAGCAATGCAGAGCATTAGTGTGACCACTTGTGGAAACACTACAAACACTTTTTGTGTAACAACAAATGAAAAGTGCCCTTTCGGGGGTTTGCCTAAATACATGGGAAAGCTTTCGACAACGACTTCACAAAAACGGGGGAAAAACTTCCAGCGAAATGCATCTCCCATCACAGGATCCTTGAACGGAGAGCTATTGGCTTCTCATAAAGACTTTTCTGTTTCTATCTTCAGGTGCATAAAAGCCCTCCTTTTCCAACCCCACATCAATCTATCACAACAATTGAACAAACAGCAGCCATTTCTACTGGGGGACAAACATTACTAAGAGCCTCTACTGAATTGAACGCTTCAAGCACACATACACATACACACACACACATATATACAGACAGGGAGGGGAACAAAGTGAGACTGGGGGATAGGAGGAGAGCTCCACACAGAAGACAAACTCTACGGTTATTCGCAGCACTGATTGCAACTCTTTCTACTCGCATTGGTTTTGATGGCTTCTTTACCTGGTTCTCCCAGCAGCACCAGCTTTCCGAGTTACAGTGGGCGCGACACGGAGGAGCACACGAGCGGGAGAAGAAATTGACAAAAGAAGAGCAGGTATTCCATGTTACAGCAGGGAGACGTTGGCGTACCAGAACTTAATTAAATGCTGGCACCGTTCCATATAAATGTTACTAAATGCACTGAGGATTTCAACGAGGGTGGGCAGATGGAGGGGGAAGTCGCTGACACGCACACATACACACTATCGCTCTCTCTGTCACATACACGCACACACACACAATAAAATACATTTAAGTGAAACACAGAAAGAAAGGCCCAATGCATTGCTTTGAGGAACTCTCTCTCACTCACACACACACACACACACACACACACACACACACACACACACACACACACACACACACACACACACACACACACACACACACACACACACACACACACACACACACACACACACACACACACAAGCATATCCTTGCATGTATATCATGATGATCTCTGCCACGAGGGAGAGGCTCTGAATAAGACAAGGGTAATAGGAGGAGGGGAGGACGCCAAGATTACTAAACAGCTAAAGCAGAGGCCTTAAGCCGGCGCAGTTAACTCCGAACCCCCTCCTGACTGTTTAGAGGGCCTCCAGTGAGATGTCACGTCATGTTACGATAGAGCCGCAGTTTCCCTAGTGGATTCCCCAAAAGAGATTAAATATCATAATGACTTTTGTGTTACTGTCATCTTTGGCTAATTACGCGGAATTACATCATGATAAGGCTCTATGATCCGCAAAAGAAGGAAAAGCTGCCAGTCATCTATCAAACGCTTTCGGCATGGGAGTCTTTGAGGAATTGCCTCTCAGTGGCCAGTATAAACAGGACGGCTTTTGGAGGGATTACGCTACGTTAGTTAAATATCATCTGGGTAGCTTCAGACCTTAGGCCAACATCTAAACATGGTACCCACATTCATCAAGGCCACAATAACAAGGTCAGGCTCACATAATCACCCATCATGTGTGTAAATAGCTGCAGAAGGCAAACAGGATGCATCATAAGGCATGGCTGGAGCTCCATCTATTTTAGAATTAACTTTGCAAATAATGCACTCACTGTATTTTGTGCGAAGCGAGTGAGCGACGACATGGTTTCTCTGACATGTCACTGCCTTTGTCTAATTCACTCTCAGAGTCTCTCTGCACTGCATATTTTTGATAACATAAAACATAATAAAGGTGATTAAATCTCTGCTCTCTGCGCATCAACATGTTGCGTTTGCTTCTCTGTCGAAGGGGAAAGCGTCTGCAGCATTAGCAACAGCCGCAACCTTCTATCGCCTCTTTTCATCTTCTGCACCTCCCTTCCGCCTTCCCCTCTGCCAGCCTCCAAGCTACAGAGTAATGGAACTCCCTACACAGAAACAAGATACGGTGTATAAATGGGATGCAGAGGGAGAGAAGCTATTTCTTCCTACTGAAAGTTATGGGCCGGCTATCGCAAAACTACAGTCGTGGCAAACACAGCCCCTCGTTCACTGGTAAGAGTAATCACCCCGGAGAAGGAGGAGGGGAGGCGAAAAATAGTACAACTGAAGAAAAGGTGATTTAAGTTGTGGAGATCGAGCCGGAAAAGAAAAGAGGAGGATGGAGGGTCAAAGAACAAAGAATGTCAGTGACCCTTTTCTATCTAACGTTACAAGTCACTCATTGATTTATAACAAGCAGTTGAAATGTATATAAACCAGAGTGGAGGATCAAACATATTAAAAGTCCAACATATTCTCTTTCAGCTACTGCACTATATAGCTTAGGTTTTTGGGGGGCAAAACATATCTAGTTTCTGAAAAAAAAGCAGATTGATTTGAACCAATTTTCCCTCAAACTTTATGCCACCAAGCATCCAAATGTTGTTTATTTTCCTGCTGCAAATTTCTAGTAAATATCTAGTAAATATCTAGTAAATATCTAGTAAATATCTAGTAAATATCTAGCTTCTGATAACAAAAAACTGAAAAGAAAAAATAGAATTTTTATCAAGAGTTTCTCTTAGTAAGTAAAAAACATTAGAAATTCTGGTTATCATCAAATCACAATTTGAATACAGTTTGAATCTGTTTAAACAATTTTAAAATATACATAGTGGGGAAATATTTTAATTATTGCTACTTACAAAAATGTTTTATTACACAAACATTACAATTTTCATTACTTTGACTCACAACAATTACAAACACAAAGCTTTTCAGTGTTTCAGCTGATGTGTTTGAATTTGGGGAGAGTTGCCTTTTAATCTTATGTTTTATCTAATTTACAATATTGATACCTCCAGTTTCTCCCATTCTGCCTCACCAACATTTTCCCTGATCGATTTCCTATAAGTCCTCGAATGACTTTCACAAATTCCCTGGGTAATAAACTCGCTACTGTCAAAGACAACTATACGTGGTTTATGGCTATTCTTTGCTAGCCAACCTGTCTCCAAGGATAACTGTGTATTACCTGTAGCTAGTGTGTTTTAGTTCCTTATTTTAAGTTAGTACCATCTAAATGAGGGAAGTGTGCAAATGCCAGGGGATCTGAGAGTGTGGGGGCTGCAATCCAGTGCCTGATGTGTTTTCTCAGCATGCCATAGCAGGCAGAGGCGATCAGAATGGCACGAGAGAGGGAAGTGCCTGAGACGGGCCTGGATAATTCTCCCGCTCTGTGTTTCTCACTCCCTTCTGCGCCACACTGCCTGTCTCACTTCTTTCTCTTGCCCTCCCTACTTATATACTTTTAATCCTCCCTATTGCTGACATTACCTCCAACGTTACCCACAAAAAGCAGACCGCTTGTGATTTCTAAAGACCCAGGAAGCACAGAAAGCAATCTAAACACTGACAACACACTTTAACTTGAAACGGACACTACATCTTGTAGAATTCAGATTAGGCATGCATGTATACAAGTTCATCCCGCTTGACAGTTTGTATACAGCATTTGGAGCAAAATGAGTTTAACTGACAGTCTGTTGAGATAAACGGTAATGAGGAGAGGTTCGCAGAGAGCAGGGTGGTCATAACACATGCAATCGGTTTTGACAGCACAGGGATGTGTGTAATCTTTCCATGCTTCTATCACCACTCTATCTCAGTGGGTACTGTGATGTGCATGTTTGGCAATACTGGTGACTGACCCAGATAGTAAATACAGCCATTCAACCCCACCGCCCTGCGCCTCCCAAACAGTCTCTAACGACTCTCTATCCCTGGATTCCATTTAAGTTTCAGATTCGCTCTGACAAAAACTGGGCTGTGCACCGTCACTCAAAAAATGGCGGCAGGGGTGATTTTCTTGCTGCCATTTTCCCCCCGCATTGCAACTAGCCCCATCTGTCCTCGAAGTGCTTTTATTGTCAGACGAACTGTGCTTAAATGCAGCCTATTTCTCTGCTTCCACATGCACACAGCATATAATGTGCATATATTCACTGACTACCCCTCGGCACAAAATGTTCAGGAGAGTAGGAAATCACTGCACATGTTCATATACAAATGCGAGGGAAGAAAAGTACTAGTTTATCTTCTCAGTGGGTAAGCGTCGACAGGTCTACCTGGGACAAAACAGCAGGAAAGAAAAAAAGAGGTTTTGCGCGTGTTCGTGCAGGTAAAACCTGTGTGTACTATATGCTCTTGTAGCTCTGCGTGTGTGGTAATCTGAAAAAAATCCATCTTTCTCTTTGAAGCTCGGCTAACATTTGTTAGATTTTTGATTGAAAACAACAAGCTTGACAGACTACTGTAGCACACATTCCTCATTGGGCCCCTCAGGTTCAGAAATCTCCTTCAAAATATCTCTGCTGGACTTGATTCTTCAGTCACGGAACAATACCTCTTTGCATTCTGGGATGCAGCGGAGGCACACACAGTCCAAATGAACAGTTATATGAAAACACTTTTGCTATCGATCAGTGCCTGAGGCAAAACTCCCGTTCATGATTGTCCTCTCAGCAGTCAAGTTTCAGGAGGCAGGCTTCAACTCCAAAAAGTATAAGCATGGAAAAAAACAAATATCCTTGAGAGTAAATTCATGAAACTGCCAAGCACTGCCCACCTGTTTTGTATGTTGTTTGAGTATACTTTTCACTTTGACATTATCTCCTTTCTTTGGCACAACACTCAAGTATACAATGTAGCTTAGAAGGCTGGTGGTACTATGATGTGCAGTACATGATGTGCTGCACAGGGAGGAGGAGCATTCACACTACATTTAAACATAAATCAATTCCTTTTTTTGGATTATTTTCTAGATTAATAGAATAAATGTTTGGTCAATTAAACATTCGATTAGACAATATTCGAGACTACAATGTAACTTCAACGAGTATCCTGTTTTGTCCGACCAACAGTCAAAAAATTGAAAATATTCAATTAAGACCAGAAAAATTATTTGCCATTTGACATCCTGGAACCATGCTAGTTGCAGATTACATATCGATTAATCTTGAATAAAGTAATTTGCTTTGGGTCTACTTCATGCATGGAGGGCAACCAGCAGTGTCAGAATGTGTACACTTGACTGAAGCTTTTTTTTAAAGATTATTTTCAGTGCATTTTTCACCTTTGTTGGACAGATGAGAGCGTAGAGGCATACTGGAAAGGGGGTTGAGAGACATGCAACAAGGGATCCCAAGCCTGCAATCATACCTAGGACATTGCATTCGTATGGCATGCACTGTAACCGTTTGGTTAACACTGCACTCCTGGACTGAAGCTTTTGATTTGGGGCTTCACCAGCAGCCTGAGACTTTGACCACAAGGCATGCAGGAACCATGGAGAGCACAGATGGGGCCTGTAGCAGAGGCCAGTGTTTCACAGGCCTGAGCCAGGAGAGAGAGTAATCCATCAGGCCAAGGCACTCTGGTGCCTAGGGGGGCCCGTCACTGACCCTATAAGACTGATTGGAGCACTGTGGGAGGCCAGACCCCCTGACTACATGGACATCAGTGCCTGGCTTGCTCCACTGAGGCTTGATCTGAACTGGACCGAGCCAAAGCAGTGACCTGCTTCTTTTTGATTTCTGTGGAGGGAGCTATCTAGATCGCAGATAATGTTCTGTAAAAACGTGTGAAAATACAGCATTATGTTAACAAAAACCAAGCAAACACTTCATACGGCGAAATAGGTCAACCGTCTAGAATTCATAGCCTCCGTTCATATATTTAGCCTCATGTCAACCCTGAAACTGACATAATTCTATGACTATAATTACATTGTGCTGTAGTTAATACAGTGTAAAACCTCCGATGAAGTGATCGGAATCTAATTACTTCATCTAATTACTTTAACGGTCTTCTGATCTGACGAGGTCAGAGACGGCATCACCAGACGTGCGGCTGGAACCTGCGGCAGCCAAGGCAAGCCACATGATTGACAGGTGAACGAGTAAACAGAGAGATAGTTAGACAAATGGAAGCTAAGATATAGTTTGACAGACAGATGGGAGCGTAAATGGATGGTTTGGCAGCATGATAAGGTAAATAGGCTGATGGATCACAAAACAAATGTGGGAGGAGGAAGGAGGAAAGGAAAAGAGAAGGAAAGAGGAGAATGCCTGCAGACAACAAAAGATAGAGAGCCAGATAGTCTGATGAACACAGATGGATTGTGTTGATTCACTGGGAGGTGGGGCGAGATCGATAGATTGTTTTATTCTATTTGCTTGGCAAACTGGAGATTTGATGAGGCTGATATCAAGGTGATCCGCTTCCGACGACTCTAGGCATGACTGTTACAGATGGCGAGATAGCGACACATCTCAATCTGTGGCTAGCTGGCAGCCGATCTTAGCTGTAGTGCTAGCACCAGCAGCAACACTTCTGGGTGTTATCAAAAGCGCCTTGTGTGCAATGTATCATTTTCCCATAAATCCCTGCCCCCCCCCCCCCCCCGCCCCCGCCCCGCACAGGATTTCAGATTGGGTGGGGCTCTAAATTAGCGAGTGTGAATCACCAGGTGAAGTAAGGATGCCATGAGGTGTTACCCCTGCTGCTGGCCGGGAGCTGTAGCTCCGAGGGAATCGGGTCTCGGTTCCTCAAAATGGTGAAAGGGTAGGATCCTCTGCTTCGACTCAGGTTTGAGAAAAACAAAATGGATGCCCTGACAAACCCCGACGCCTCATTACTGCTGCTTGCGTTTATCATGTCAAAATGGAAGACAAGGGTATGTGAAGTTTAGAGGCAAGGGCTCTCCTAGTTAGAAAGGTGGCTTTTCTCTGTGGCTGCTTGAGGGACATGAGGGTGCACTTCAACAGCCTTGATGAGTGTTGCAGGGCTTATAATAGACAGGAAAGGCCCAGAAAGCATGCCCTTTAGAGGTGCAGCATCTCTCACTGTCTGACAGCTTACAGGGCCTCGGCTGCACAATGACACCTTCAGTGCGCTCAAGATGACACGCAAACACACACGCTCACAGGTGCATAATGCTCAGGCACACATTCTCAGAAACACAAATAAGTTTGGCAGCACATGCGCGCAATTACACAGAGAGATACCTAAACTCATGCGTGCACACACTCACAGTCACGCACGCACCATACAGTAATCCATCTG
This sequence comes from Pholis gunnellus, assembly GCF_910591455.1. Classification (NCBI taxonomy): domain Eukaryota; kingdom Metazoa; phylum Chordata; class Actinopteri; order Perciformes; family Pholidae; genus Pholis; species Pholis gunnellus. Next base: position 17,997,234 of record NC_136537.1, read on the forward strand.
CGATGTGTATATAATACCTGACAAGTTGAATCGCAGCATCACCCTGACAGTATTAATGCTTATAAAACAAGCCAGGCTATAAAAACCATCCTGCATTCACCCCATGAAGGGGGTTATGGAAACAAACATCTGTTTGTGCCATGTTAAGAAAGCAGAACAGCTCCCTCACTGTAGACAAAAATACAGCTAAAGCCCCATCTCTAGGAATAGTGTTGGATTTATGTCAAAACCACATAGTAGGTGAAGAAGATAAGTATCCAGAGGTGGTAGTTTGACGAAGAGTTTGCAGTACGTGTGTCAATCCAAGTACATGAGGATAGGGGGCAGCTGTGTCTCAGGATATAGAGCAGGTTTGGGATTCAACCCCCAGCTCCTCCCGTCCGCATGCTCCCGACGGGCTGTGCCATCAGTGTGTGAATGTGTGTGTGAATGATTTGAATTAAATGAAATCTGATGAGCAGGTAGCACCTTGTATGGCAGCCTCTGCCATCAGTGTATTAATGGGTGTGAACGGGTCGATGTTGACATGTAGTGCAAAGAGCTTTGGTCGTAAGACCAGAAAAACGCTGTATAAATACTGTCTTTTTGGTAAAGGATTCTTCCTTTTACTATTGCCCTATACTGTAGTGTTGAAATGATAAGTTGAAGACCTTTTTGAAAATTAATTGTCAACAACTTTTTGCGCAAGCATAATCCAACATTTGATGATTCCAGCGTCTCAAATGTGCATAACTGCTGCTTCTCTGTGTTTCATATTCCAAACTGAATATCTGGACTGTTTTGAAGTTTTGCTTTGACACAAAGAGTTCTAATATTTGTAAAGGTTCTGTATATGGAATTCAGAGCATTAATATAGCAGCTATATATAGCAACACCTACTAGCAATGTAAATATATAGTGGAGTAATGAAAATTAACATTCATCAATATTAACTATTAGTTGCGACCCTCCCGTGATGACTGAGTTTTCAAAAAACTGTAGGAATGAAGATGTAACTGATACAGTAAAAAAAATATAAAACATAGTGCAGCTGGGAGTTACTGTTGTGGACATCACATTAATAAATTAGTATTTCTGCATCTGCTTTTCACTAACATGCTGTACCGTAACACACACACACACACACACTGATCACTATTTAATCTATTTACAGTGACTCCATCAGATGCAGAAGTCAGAAATACAGCGTAGACAGCGTGTCTACAATGTCATTATCATCGATGGCCCAGCTCAATAAAGACTTCCTCAAACAACCTGCAACTGGTTAGACAGCTGCTCCAAGTTTTCCAGCAACAATCCTAGCCGCCATCCAATCTCAGGATTCTCTAGGACCCCTCACCACTGATGCCTTACCCTTGTTAATAAAACATGGTGTTGTGTGTTATTTATTAATTCCCTTTCTGATGTGTCCCAGCGCGCAGTGAGAGTGGTGGTGGTGGAAATCATAGAAGGCTTTGCAAGCGAGCAGCCTCGCTCTCCCCTCCATGCCATCACCATCAGACCCATTTGGCCATGTGAAGATGCTCCCTTCTGTTCACATGAGGGGGTTGCAGTGTGGGTGTGCTTCCAGAAAGACTTTTCACTTTCTTTTTTGAATATAAATCATTCATACTAAGAGATGCTCCCTCATGTACACAAAACACCAGAACCCTTCCTGTGATGGGCTACACTTTGCTACCTTCATGTTTTTGCTTGTGTATCTCCCGTGTGATTGTCACCGTGAGTTTCTGTGTACACGTCTTAGAGTAGAGGTTGTAGATGCAGACCGTAGAGACATACTGTCTTTTCTTGTATATTTTAATTTAGAAATTCACCATAATCTACTAAAAAAACATCATGACCAGTTTCTTTTGATATTTTTAGTTATTGTCCTTTTCACAGGAAATTAATTTCATTTAAAACTTCAAAAGATCTTAAGAGACTGATAACCTCACTTGCAGTCATATGAAAGACTAAATACTAATGAATCTATCTTCCTTTACAGCATCAGACAATACTTCTACCGTTCTACGTCTATTAGAGCTCCACGTAGTCCACAACTTTAACGGAGAATATTGTGTGTTCTTGAATGTGATGTCATGAATACATTATGTGCTCCTACGCCCGTGTGTGTTGTGCATGTGTGCTATTGTCTAAGGGTGCTTGTGGGTTTCTTTTTTAACCGCCTGCAGGTTGACTACACGTACCAACAGACCAGACATCTTAGGCGACAATGAATTCTGTGTGAATGAAAAATGTATCTGTCCCCCTCACTTATTCATCAAGGAGGAAGGTTTTTCTGCAGGGATGCCCTCTAGAGATGTGGCGCTCACATGCCAGGCGGCCTGCCGCCACTTTACCCACAAGGTTTTCAATAAAACAAGCAAACAACACAATTCCAACACCTATAAATAAGTGATCGTTCCTGAATAAAGTGCTGTACACATAGCCCCTCACTGAGGCCACTCATCACACTTTAATGGGGCCCTGTACCGGCCAAAGTTATTTCTTTCCTCACTCGCTCGCTCGCTCGCTCGCTCGCTCTCTCTCTCTCCTTCTTTCTCTATCTGTGAGCAAAGTGAGGGAACAAAGTCATTGGAGGGAGCTGAAATATGAGAAGCAGAGTCACATTCAGATCACCATCGTGCCATCACCTGGCTCAACACTGGTTAAGATAAAGCCCTGTTTTATGATTTATGAGGCTATCAACATACGCTTTCCTCCCCACATCTCCCTCTTTCTTTCTCTCTCTCTCTCTCATCTCCTTCCCACACACACACACACATACACAAAGACAAACACTTACACGCAAGTACACAAACTCCCCGAGTTTCCTTCGCAGTTATTTTCTCTCTTTCTGGAGACAGGTTGCTCACAGCAGTTTGAACATTCAGAGCGGTGGCTCGCCAGATGCCTGGGCGTCTGTCAACGTGGCGCTATTGTTAGCTAGTTTTTGATAAGATTTACATGGCAGAAAAGCCATCAAATAAGATATACTACTGAGAATATGAGAAGGGATCACACCTAATCCGCACACCTGCGTCTTGGCAGTGCTAAGTCTCTTTTCTATCCAGACCAACACACACACACGCACAGATACATGCAACCGTGTGCCCACACCCACACATTCTGTAAACTTCTGGGAGGTACACAGCAGCTTGAGTCTGATTTAGATGTGGGTTTTCCCCGGGCTCAAAGGCTCAAAATGATCACATTTGTTCAAAAACCAACACGCATATAGTACCCGATTCAAACTTGTGCACGCACATCTTGCATCTTCTGGTTGCCTTTCACCACATGAGCCAAATAGGAATTGTACCTGCAATTGGGCTACAGGAACCATCCAGATGTGTTTCTGTTGTCTCAACATTTGCAAAATGATGTGTCATAAAAACCAAGTGGTTGCTTTAGATTCTACTAGTCTAATGAGCCTAATCTTGAGCGGTGTTAATGTGAAATTTAAGTGTGGACATGGATGCACTGAATTAACTTCCAGTCTCAGATTTAGTTCTTGGAACCCCTTACTTTCTGGTACTATTTGTCTGGAAAGGTCCATTATACTTTTTCTCTCTCTGTCTGATGTGCGTGCACACACACACACACAAATACACACACACACACACTGCACATCAAACCTGTGCTGATTAGAAAAGAACTGGGTCACTTGTGCCCTGGCTAGTGGTACTTTCTGCTCTGGCCCTATAAGCCCCTCGGTTACCCAGAATCCCATGGCATCCATGTCAGAGCCAGAGCCTGCGGCAACACACCTGTGTCCACACTTCTTCACTGGGATCAATTAGCATTAAAGTTTCAGAGCTGCTCTCCCACAGAGTGGACATAGTGTACACTGGAGGGGTACAGCCTGAGAACATCCACAGGAATAGACTGACAGAAACGTGAAGGGAGAGATAGATTTGTAGACACACGCCACAGCGGGTCTGAAAGACAGACACATACACAAGTTCCTCTGCTGTTAGCCCCTTTGCTAGCTGCATTTCTGGGTCAAGTTCGACGTCTTTTTTCATGTGACAACTAACTAACAAATCACCACATATCACAGAAATGTTCTAAAAGTTCACAACTCAGAAGTACACGACTCATCCACATACTGTATCTCACGTTCTATCAGGGCCAAAACGAGTGCCTACGAGGACACGAGCATGCGTTTATATATTCTGCTGTGGCTGCACCTGTATTACACGCCGGCTGCTTTTATGATCACTCTTCCTCCTCCGTTCTGCCGAATTGATCTCTCCATGACAATGCTAATGCTTTCTTCTAACACACTTAAACAAGCCGACTGGACTTTGACTATATGATTTACTTCTGTAGAAATGCAGAGGATTCCACAGACCAACCTCTATCTTCTGTAACATTGGTTTACATTAGCAACATCTTTTTTTTCTGGCAGATTTTCGAGGCACACAAACACAAATGGATTCTAAAGAGGTCATCCGTTTGAACTTGCAGTATATGACTTGTCCACCCACAGGTTTACCCATCTAGAGTTCAGTATGTGGCTCAATACATCTTCTGTATGGGCGTCTATCCTCCCAGTCAAGCCACAAATATGTCAGAGCTTCCATCCTCCCAGATCCACAAAGTATCACGCAGCTAGTCGCCAGAAAACAGAGTCAACAAGTAGGTGGTGGCGTTTGTTTTGAAGAATCTGAATAATCCTGGGGCTTTCTTCCTGGGGGGCTTTTCCAGCACCATGTGTCAGTTTACACGAAGTATGTTTGTCTATTTGTCCCCGACTATGTATGTGTGTGCGTGTGTGTGGGTGTGTGCCACAAAGGAAAAAGAGCACTGAGGCCAGCTGTACCTGTGCTGCCTCGTGGTTGTCTCTTGACAGTGCCCTTCACATCACAGCATGGGCCCGGACGTTGGATTTGACAGAAGTGACCTCCATGCCACATCAACCTCGCAAGACACACAAACACATGCCTACGCACAAACACACGTGCACCAAACCCAGACAGACACACGCACCTAGTAACTCCCTGGCATATAACGAAGATGCCACACTAATTCAGATAAAACATGGTGGCACACACACACACAACCAGAAATACCTATTAAGATATAGATAAAATGCCATACATTCTAATGCACTCATACGGTGTACGACCACAAACTGCACACCACGCCACCCCCTCTGGGGTACTTAGCCACCCAGCCCCCCTGTCAGACAGCTATCAACAGGGATTCCAGAAGAGTGGCTGCTTGACAGCATGGGTAAACAAAGAGGGGATGAAAAAAAGAGCCTGAATAAAAGGCAGAATGGGGACCCTGTTATTCTGCCTGAGCAGGAAATCATTTGCTGGCAATTTGTGACTCATTTCGAAGCGTTTTGTGTGGGGGTGCTTTTGACACATGTGTAGTGATGGGGAGGTGGATTGAAGGCAGTCGGGTTTGGTGGTAAACTTTGACTTAAATATTAAAAATGTCAAGCATTTTGTTCTTTACAATGCTGCTATTTCCAGAGAATTGTTGGCTAATCAGAATTGGTGTTGCATGTGTCAGACCGCAAGCAGTAATTGATGGCATTCAGTGCAGGCACAATTCAGTGTGATTGATAGGGAGTGAAAGAAAGCACTGAGACTTGCATTTTTCTCCCTTTGTAAATAATAAACAATATACAGCCCTTGTGCGACTGTGTGGAGTTCTGGAGAATGATTATTTCATTTGGCATATTTTTCCTGAACTGATCAATCAGTACTGCACTAACATAGACACCTTCTTCAATTGATTAGCCTTATCTTAATCCCCATAAACACAATGTCATTACAAGTAAATCCATTTCCTCAGCACTCCTTCCAACAGTGACATCCTTTCCTGACCTCCCCCAGGCGTAATTGAAATTAAGTTAGGTGACCTTTGGGGTGCCTATAGGGGCCTTCTTGTTCTACTAGCCCCTTACTATATTTCATTTGCTAGAAACTCATAAATCAGCCTGTTGAACTTGGCTGCAATGATGGTCTCGACCTTTCTCATGACATTTCCAAATGGCCACATCCTCTACCTAGGATCATGGCACCGTGAAAGGCACCCAACCATGGTATATGAAGATGAGAACGAGCCCACTACACCAAGCGCAGAGGAGCAAATAAACCAGTGGCATGGGAAATGACACTGGCAATAGGCATTGATTGTCAAAACCACTGTTCTGTGTGGAGAGACAGTTTCTTATTTAAAACACGGCACATTCCCCACATATCATATATGTGAAAAATGCGTTTGACTTTGAAAATACTCAGTCAATCCAATTAACAATACACACTTGAGTGCTGTGAAGAAACATTTTAGATTTTCAAAGGACACGATCTAAAACACTGTTGGTGGTAAACAAAGCCTTATCGTTGAGGCCATGTTGGTTTGCATGATCTTCACTTTAGCACCCTTTGAACAAGATCCTCATTGTATGCAAATCTGCATTGGCAACAGCATAAAGTAGCTTTCCATTCTGTGTTGCGGTGAATGCACTATGTATAGTCTGCTAGAATCCTGTGTATGTGTGTGTATGTGTGTGTGTGTACTGCAGGGAGAGAAGTAAAGGTCCACTTGTGACAAGCCTAGTGGGAACAGAACATCTGGTGGACCGGCTGCTCCTCTGGTTAACATGCTCCTCCTCAGTGGCCCCCGACGACACACACCCTGGTACCAAATGCACACACATGCAGAGGTACATGCACATGCACACACATAGAAATGGACAAAAACAAAGTCACGTGCATGTACATATGCGTACGTGTGTACAAACTCACACTCATTCTCCAATCATGGCTATTTGTTGTCATATACTTCTAACGTAAGTCGACATCTACATTAATGTCACGTAAATAACAGTCCGTCATGTCAACAGACTCAACACCATTATCCCACTGGAGAGAGGTATAAATAGAGGGCCCATCATTCATGCAATGATACTAAGGAGCAACAATGTCCAATTTGCACCAGCTGCTCTTCAGAGCCGAATTAAGCCTGCATTATTGCTGGTGGAAAATGTCATGTTATTGGCAAGGTGAACCCTCTCCACTCCCACCCCTGTGCTTGATGCAGCTTTGCATGGATACGTGCTGGCTCACTTCCATATCCACCCTGTAATCGACTAAATGCAGAGCCGTGCCTTATTTTTTATCTTTCTCTCTCTGTCACTTACGCACATAAACACATGTACTTAAAGTCATCACTCATAACTCTGCTGAGCTTAAGTGAAATGCCATTCCGGCTGCAGTGGATGGCATCATTTAACACTTCCTTTACCTTCGTTTACTAAGTAGTGTTATAGGCAGACCTCTCATTAGCGCTGAGTGTATAGCTGTGTAACAGAAGATGACACGAAGAGTGGATTACTATTCTTTCATGAAAGGTTGAATAACTTGATAGAAGTGGCAGCAGTCTTGCTAGAATGATTGCCTCACTGCCTCTAGGCCTGGCATTTGGCGCCCTAGGCGAGATTTTGGACTAATAACTCCGACCCTCCGTTCCTCCTCCCTCTCTTCCTCACACACACACACACACACACACACACACACACACACACACACACACACACACACACACACACACACACACACACACACACACACACACACACACACAAACAAAGATATTTGCTTTATGTCTGTGAGGACCAAAATTTCATTTTGGAGTCAAATCTTCCATTTACAATACCACAACCTAAAATTCTCATAGCTCCAGACCTAACCCCTCCACCAGAAATAACCCGAATTAACTTGGTAGAAGTTAGAATATGTTCTCACTTTTCATGAAGATATTTGGTCCCTACAAACACACACACCTAATCTCAAACTTCGTAGTGTTTGTTTGTGTGGTGGAAGCAGAATACACTTCCTGAATGACCCTGCCATCCGGAGGAATACTCAGCTGGTCTGCTGCCAGGGTCTCAGCACCCTTCCTTCTATGTAATAGCTGTGCTAATGATAGTAAAGCAGCCAGTACCTCAGAGAGCAGTAATTTAGACACTGCTAACACTATTGCTAGTGTCATTCCATGGCGATAATATGCTACTGATATCAGCCACTTCAATACCCAATGGTTTCTTTGTAGTAACATGACAAGAGTCGATCATTAGACAAAGAGCAATGCTCACACACACACACACACACACACACACTTTCAGATGGAAAAAACTTTCTCAGCTGTTTCTCATGGCTGAGAAAGGGTGTGTATTGATTTTCCTTTTTCAGAAAAATAATACTGAAGAAGAAAGGAACATAAATAAAAGCAAGAACACTAGAGAAGGTTATGAAGAAGAGGAGGGAGGGTGGAAGGCATCAAGGAAGAAGAGAAATTGCAAAACACAAAAAGGCTTTTTCAATGTTATTGGGAAACGGTAGTGAATAGATGTTTTGAACTCTTGGACCAAGGGGCTAATTTTACACCCAGTGCTCATGCGAGCTTGCATGTGTCGAGTGATGAACCTATTGGATATGGATTGATTTCCCTAATATTGAACAACACATGGAGCATCAAACTACCCTTGAGCAATGACCTCCTGCAGCTGAACATCACTCACACCCTGCACCCAAATTGATAAGATCTCACCAAAGGTTCCCTGTGTTCATCCATTTTCCAGCAATTATTTACGCTTGAGAATAGAATTTGTTTGTGTGCATATGTACAATTGTGTGTGTAACGCTGCACTTGAGCAAATCAAAGACCACACGGTCCAATAGTAAAAGATGAAGAACAGACAAACATATAGTGATAAAACAATGACGCAAAAGCTCTGAAGAACAAGTCTCGTTGCGGTGCATAAATCGCCTCCAAACTTTTTAGAAGTCTGGTGTTGCCCTTGTGAAATGGTCTTAATGGGCAGCAATTAAGCTGATGCTTATCAAGCTGTATTTAAGTCAGACAGGCACGTTCTTTAATAAATATCTTTTATTTTTCCTCATGTTAATTAAACTCAATCTATTCTATTATGTTCTTTGGTAAGTGGCAGTGGTTTATCCTAAAGACCTCTGAGGTGTCCTGATCCAGGAAAATGATGGAGTTTGTGGAGGAAACTACATTATGCGTTGGGGAAGTCCAAACCTCAAACTATTACTTTCTTATATCAAGACAGCTCTTGTGCTTTTTTGGCTATTTAACCACATAATGTTTACTTCAATCAAACCAGCTCTTTTCAAGCAAATACACGAACATCTTTACTGATTAAAAATATAACCATGGATGCATCAGAGTGAGCAACTTAGACACATGCCGAGGTAAACCAAAGTTGTTCAAGTAGCTGCAGCTAATTTGATTGGGATACATTTTGACAGAAAATCAACTTTTAATGAAGAGCCGTGTGGTGGGAGAAATTAGCCATTACCCTACAGAGCTGGCATAAAATGTTTATAAATGACAATGATGTTGGCGCTGACTGGGACGGGAGTGCTTGGGGAACATCTTGACGTTTAGGCTGTCAGAGAACAGGGGACAGATTTTACCTCATCTGGGGGGTTGGAGAGAAAGAAAAGAAAGGGAAGGAGAGAGTGTGAAAGAGGAGTAAAAAAGAGGGGGAGCAAGGGGGGGGGGGGAGGTCATGCAAGACATTTCAGTTATGATGTGCATGAGAAAGGGAGACAGTGAACGACAGGGCGAGAGAGTTTAAAAGGCATGGCGTCTGTTGGCTGGCAGGATGGACGGAGGGAGAGAGGGAAGTATGCGACAGCAGAGCGTGACAAGTGCGGCAGAACAAACCGGTGGTGACTCATGGGCTCCTTCATTCACTACTGTGATCAGATCCAGCAGGACAGCCCACCATATGGGATGGCACAACTTATTCATCCAATCACTTGGACTACATACAAGACCAGAGGAGAGGGGATGGTGTGTGCCTGTGTGTGTGTGTGTGTGCTGGGGAGAAGGTGCCTGAAGGTTTCTTGAATATGACAGTAAATGAAAGGGGAAATGAGGAGAACAAGGCTTCAACAAGGGATGTATTTAATCTACTAAAGGCTCCACCTTCTTTGAACAAATGAAAAAGAGGCATAACTGTCACGGGTAACAAGAAATTGCATTATAAAACATATAGCACTGCATGATTTCCTAGTTTGGAATTGTAAAAACTGATCAATTAACTGAACCCCCTTGTGGCTTCCCTGGGGTGATCCTGTTAACAGCTTTTTTTCCCTGAATTATATCCAATCTACATCAAACTCTTGTCCTAGAAACCCAATCAATTTTGCCCAAAACTTGAATATAAAAAACATACATAGAAAACAATCAAATGGGGAATTCTCAGATGGTAAAATTAGCTCCTGTGTCCCCATACTCTATTTGTTTATCCTCTTAAGAAAGAAAAAAAAGAACTAACTTCTGACTCTGTCATCCAGATGACACATAGAAAAGAGTCAAAGACATTAAAACAAATTATTAAATAAAGGCTTCTGAGCACATAACATTGTGATAATCACTTGTGTCTTTTCCAGGCCTCCGTTAAATGCAGATTAAGGCTAAGCTCTGAGAGGTGAAGGGCCTGGCGAATTGAGCCCCAACACACCAAGCTCAGGAATAGAAACAGACATAATCTAACCAAAGCCAGATATTTTTGTGAAGAAAAGAATGTTTTACCCGGTTGGCAAGAGGCGCCGTAAACCCTTTTATAAGGTACCTAAACTACACAGTGCTTCACTGAAAGCAGAACAAATTTGCTTAACTTCACAACATGCAGGGGCCCTCTGATAAAAGTGTCTGTCCTATGCCGTGGCTGGCAAAGATATTGTTATCCACTTTGTTCCTCTGCCACCTTGCCTGCTTAGTCAATTTTTTGCAAGACAGATTGCAATCATTGTGGGGTAATTTAGGGATTAGACTGGAGGTGTATTGTAATCGTATGCTTCTGGGGTAGAACGGCAGTCATTTTGGATATAGGAAAGGCAAGACTGCCCAAGATCTACCTATTGTCTGTTATCTAAGTATGTACAAGGGTTCTTGGAAATCCTCAGACCAACGCTCAATTTGAGAATGAGCTTTTTCAAGGCAAATTGTGGGCATCTTCAAAATGAGTATGTGGCACAATACGAATTTTGAAAGCTTTCCCAAAAGTTTCTTCTGATTTAATGTTTACATAATATTCCTAAAGATCACTCAGAAACTACTTCACCAACATCATTTGGAATGTCTCAGTCCTTATTAATAACCTCTGTAATGTGACACAGCTTCAACTGTAACTGAAACACTGCCATACACTTAAATATTCAGTAATCACCTGATGTGTGGTTATTCACTATGAAACACTCTAAAATGAGGACATTAAGAAAATCTATGACAATTATGTAGGAAAGTCAGAGGGTAGTATTAGCTAAGGTAAAGAAACACATTATAAATCCCAAGAGGTTAGTTACAGTATTATCACATTGCCAGTGAGTCTTATTCACCGGCGAACCCTCTGCCTTCTTGTTCCCTCTGCCCTATGCCACAGGCTCGCTTCTATTCTTAGATCCTCCTCTCCAAATGATCTACTTTTCACTTTTTTATCCCTATATTAAAGGCAATTCAGGAGAAATTCAGTTTGTCAGGTACAACCCTGCACTTGAAAAAGGCTTTAAGAATTGAACAACGAATGTCATGTCACTTATTGTCGTTGTTGTTGAGCTGTCTAAAAGAATGAAATATCTTCCACGAACTAAACAGCTTAAAAAATGCATTTAGGTATTGCTTCCTACTAAACACTTCAGTACCAGTTTTAGTGTGTCGCCAAACCCTTATCCACAAAATGCATAACAACAATATATGGATTCAAAATAAGCACAGATTTAAGTACAATCTGCTTTCAGTGGTCAAAGAAACAAACCAAATCATCCTTCATATAGCTGCTGCATAATAACCAGATACTGAAGAAGTAAAGTAAGAGCCATAAGTTACAGTCATCAGTGCAGAGCTCCATCTCAAGGCTAAAGAGACATTAACAGTTCCTATATCTGACCACTGCCTGAAGGCTCCCACACTCAACATTGTGCCTGTTGCCCTATCTGGGGCAGCAATATTTGATGAGGTTTGACAGTAGTAAAAGACTGTCAGCATCAAAAAAGAAAAAAAAGGTCACATTCTGACTCCAGATAATAGATGTTGCCATTCTAAGCCAATAATAGTGTCTATAATGAAATCAGTGGAGCAGAAAAGAGGCGCTTTTTCATTTCCTTATGCAGGGCCGTGCGTTTTGTACATCCCATTATTCATCAGGTCCTGGCTGCTGATAACTGTCCCATTTGCATCTGAATCAAGAATGCCTTATAACCTTCCCCCCCAAGCGCACCGCTCCCAAGCTAATGAAGTGACCTAAAAAGAGCAGGTACTGTATTTAGATATTTGTGAGAAACTGTGACCTACTCTGGAGGTTGTGTTAATTTGGCTGCAGGATGGAACCTACAGTAATGGCACCATTGTGTGGATAGTAACGGGATACTTGCATGAAATGAAATGATAGTTCAATACATACGATACAATGTTAAAATATTCATTATTAAAAGCCATTCTATATGTCTTTACTTACAAATAAGGATGTTTTCACAGAATTTCTGTATCCGTACTGTATCTTGAGCTGCCCTTTTTTTCTCGACAATCCCTACTTCCGTGAACAAAAGACAGGGCAAGTGTGCATCAAAGAAACCGGTGAATGATCTTGGCCTTCCTTTTCTGAGAATGCTCGACTCACTCCAGTACAATCTGCAGTTCAAAGGCGCGAGACTTCCCCATTTATAGTCTCTGCTGCAAGTCTGGAACATACTATGTGATATTTGTGATCAATCATGACTGCGGAAAAAGATTGCACTGGCTCAAAATAATAAAAAAGATGCTATCCATAAAGTGGCGATCTGTTGAGAGATGAACTCCACAGAGGAAAGTCTAGTTGTGCCACACAGACTGTTCAAACCCCCAGTAGAGGGACACATTAATGGAGTGTGCCTTTATATACAGTCGTCTTAAACCCAAGATGAAGTTGGGTGCAATCCTCGGCTGTCTCAACAGCACAGTAAAGCAGCATATGGTGAGATTTGTTGAAACCCAGGTGGGTTGTTTCAATGTGTAAACTCGCAAATACTTGTGTGTCTAACATTCAACAATACTGAAAAGCATTTTCTATAAACCCTAAATTGAAACAACAATAAATTAACAAAAACTCACACACACACGCACGCACGCACGCACGCACGCACGCACGCACACACACACACACACACACACACACACACACACACACACACACACACACACACACACACACACACACACACACACACACACACACACACACACACACACACACACACACACACACACACTGTCTGTTTCACACATGTAACCAACACAAACACTTCCAAATGCCAGAGGGCAAATGGGCAGAAAAGGGGAGTGGGGGTCTTTTGCACACTCTGAGTTTAGGTCGTGGCCATTAAATAAGCTGGCGCTGCAGAGGTGAGCTGCATTGACAATGATGTATGAGAGAAACACAATACATTGCTGTTATGAATTGGTTGGCTCTGGTGCGGACAATACGTACACACGTGCGCATGCACAGACACACACAAACAGAAAGAGACACTCGCAAGCAATTGCGCCGACACAGACACACACAGACACCAACAAGAAGCAGTGGTAGAGCCAATAGTATCTTCCTCTCTTCCAGACAAATTCAATTTCCATCCAGGACATATGTAAGCTGATTAAAGCAGCAAACAAAGACTGGAGAAATATGTCACATCCTTCAGGACTGGACACAATATTGAGTGCTGCATGCTTGGCCAATGGGATGCCTCCTCTTGTTCCCCGTCCCCCTCTCTCCAAGTCTCTTTTCTCTCATGACCTCTCTGCGTCACCTGAGGCAATTATGCAACCCCTTCTTTCTTTTCTCTTCTGCTTTCTTTTCCTTTCCTCCCTCCGTGGTTCTATTTCCAACACTCCTGCACATCAGAATGCAAACATAGTACTCATAATATGCTATGAAAAGCTATGCGTTCTCTCTAAGCTCTAGCAGGAAGCACAGGTGTCTTTGCTGGCACAGGCCATGTGAACACAATGAAACCAAAAATATAAACCTTCATTGGAAAAGAATAAGCTGATATATTCATCCTGCAGTTGGAACATAAAGAAAGAAAGTGGTGGCAGCTTTGTCTTCCACCATGCACTAGTGGCTGGGGTGGAGCCAGTCAAAAGTGTGTCAGGCAGACACACACATGCACATGCACCTGGGGCGTCACAATGTCTGTTTAGCCACTGCAAAAATAATGTCATATCACCAGAAGATGTGTGAAGAACACATCTGAATTATGAATGGAGGGAGGTTAATTATGGATGGAGGGAGGGCAGAAGTAATGCCTTAGACATTTCCATGAAACACATGGTCGGATACATGGCGACATACACTTCTTGGCAAGTAAAAAGTCAGAGAGACTCCGTAATTAGCTAGTCGGCACTGAAAATGGTTGGTCTCTGTTGCGTGTGGATGTGAAACATCATTCTTTTTAAAGAACACTCTTCAAATGAGTGCATTAGATGAGTGTGCTTAACTTAACTTGACAAGGAAAACTGTACTCTTGTCGACAATAAAGCAGCAAAATGATTATATGAAACGCAATTATAACCACTGCTCATCCTTATAGGCTGATGTGGAAAGTGATTGTCAAGACAGACATAAAAGAATTCCATTAAAGGAGAGAATAAAGGAATGAAGTTGACTTATGTCAAAACTTTCTTTTTGGGGAAAATATACCAGTTTACTTATCTTTGTTTTTAGTTCTTTTGTACGTTTTTGGCAGATGACACACACACATTTGACAGCTTTAATATTTCTCCTGTTCAAAGATCCAAAGTTATAAATGTTATCTGTTTGATGCAATCAACCGGCATTTATATGGACGACTAATTCCTTTGCAAGAGATCCGCACCTGGAACTCTTGACGGATTGAATGGGCTGTCAACCACAAACAAAAGCAATGTCCTCCAAAAAAGGGGTCAAAGATGTGGTTCGATAGCTAGGAATTGGGGGATGCAGGCTGGGTTGGTGGTTTGAGTTCAAAAGAAGCAAAAGGATCTGGGTGGAACTAACAAGGGGCGTGCTGCCTGCATGGGAAAAAAAAGACAAGACCGTTGGGAAAGAATGATATTCCAGACACCCATGGAGTCTTGTTTTAGGGGCTTGTGACCCCTGGAGGTATTGTGGAGATGTATGAGGATTAGTCAAATGGCCCCACTGCTTTTGTGTCATAGTCATGAAAACTCACCCTGTGCAGCTTGTAGTCATAATTGAACTTTTACTGAAAACAGCAGTTTCTCCTTAGTCACCCACCAGCTAAAGGCACCATCTATCCATCCCCCCTCTGCTTTAAAACAGAAAAAAATGATATCTGAATCATGGGCACGTCAGTTAGTCAGAGGAAACTGAAAATGTTGTATTACGTCTACCAGACTTCTGCTTGTATACAATGTCAAAAGAATGTTACAGAGCTTTTGAGATTTGAACGGTCTTGTTCCATTAAGCTTACTCAAAACTGTCTTTTCAGCCATATCGCTAACTCTCCGTCACCTCTGCTGTTCTACAGATCAAACCACAAGCTGAGATAAATAAGACTGCAGTTTCTTTATACAGAGAGAGTACTTCAGCCGCATAGTTATGACACAGTATCCTACATTCATTCTACTTCATTCACTGGGTATTTGCAGGGGACTCTGCTTACCAGCCTCTGTATGAATACAATGCCAATAAGTAGAATTGCCGTAAGCCTTTCTATTTGGTTCAAGGTTGAAGAAGATAAAGGAAGGGAGGGCAGTGGGTTCAGGTCCAAGGGAAGCTGAGGGGTGCTGCACAAGGCACTGTCTGAATCCTCAGCACCAGGGACCTTGGGACATCCATATGGCCCATTCACTCAGCTCCACTGAAACATTCAAAGCGTTGCTTCCAAAGGGCCGAACTTTTGTTCCTTCACAAAAGGCATGGCCAGAGGTTCTCCCATAGATGGGAGCCCCGTTCAAAATCAGATTATCTCCAATGAAATCCTCCTTTCTCCACCTGCCAGTTAACTATGTCAGTGCCATTGTGTTTTTCCTGAAAAAGCTCTCCATTTTGGCATAATGGAGGCTGGATGTGTATTATTGCTTTTACTGCCATTTACTCTTGGAGGAAAGAGGCACACCCCACCCCCACACTCCTTCCTTTCCTTAGAATTTTTTTTTAAGAAGAAGAAAAATCTGGGCCACATGCCCCAGAGGAACGCAAAGTGCTTTAATTCATTCGCACCTTTTCTCTCTGGCTGCCATCTCCAAGGCCTCTCTTTATGCCCAGAAGTGATTTTTCAGGCTGGACCATCAAAGCAATTATGGTAGTGGCCTGCTTCCCTATTATGAGGAGAGATGACTGACAACAGAGAGATGGTGTGGGGGTGGTAGGGCACTTGGCTCCAATTTATTTGATCTAAAAACATTTTTTTCTTTCATTGGCGTCCACTCATGTAACAAAACACTAACAAACTGGACAGATTATCTCCTTGAGATTTTTTGACTAAAACATCTCATCCAATTCACCATATATCATTTTTCAATTACTTCTCTCGGCAACCTGGCAAAGAGATTGTGGGCCACAGTTGGGTGATGCGGGACAGAGAATGCCAGTAGCGTAACAGAATACTGAGGGGCATGCAGGCAGTGATGTGTGGCAATTATTGTAATGGACATGAGAGAGAGCTCAATCCATGGACTAATGAGAATGTCTTATATTACAGTGCAAATGCACAGGGTCACCAAGACTCTTATCATTACAGGCTTATAGGAAGATGGCTCACCACAAAAGGGGATACTCCATAAATGGATAATGCGGAGAGAGCAGAGTACGGCGCCACTGAGGCGATGTTCCATCCAAGAGTAATAATTCTGCCTGGAGTGACACGGGGTCATTGGGATGGATGGAGACAGGATGTGAGGCTAAATAACACATTTAAAGAAAACAGGGCATTAGGTTGAAGATGGGGGCGGTGAGGAATGTGGCAAAGTGGGGTTAATCAGGAAGACATCGGAGAGTAAAGAGGTAGAGGTGGGAGTGACTGAGTTAGTACGGAGAGTAATAGACTAAGACATGGGATGAGTGAGAAGGCAAAAAGAGATGAGAGAGCAGAGTTTACAGGCAGCACTGAAGCAATATGACACATTGGCTAATCAGTCTGCTGTCTATTTCTTTCACAAGCTGTCATCCCGGCCATCAAGCCATCAAGACCTTGGTCCTCTCCCCCGCTCATTGACTGATTCCCCTGTTCAATTATTCAAGGTTTATAAGCAGGATCCATCTATTCAGATAGCAGCAGATCCAGTAAAATAATGAAAGGGCTGCTTCTTCAGCCATATTGACTGTCATAAAACTTTTACAATTGGCAAAAGAAAAATCAATTTTTCAGACAGACTGTTTTCACCACCATAAACATATTAATGGTGGTGTCACAAGTGAAGAAAGAGCCATACCATGTAGGGGACTTTAATAATGCAGACCATAAATGATTTTACATGCTCTCTCACTAATCATAATGTATGCTGGCTGAATATTTACAATGATGGAATGCTATATTTAGCCAATACAGAATATATTTATGCATATTCAGCTATGCCACAGCTGGAGTTCCTAAAGAATAAGATTTAGGCGACATATCTGTGGCAGTAGTTTCCATGCTGACCTCACTGTCTCCTTAAAAAGTTAACCTGTGTGAGTCACAGTGTGACACAGAAATCCGGTCAACCGCTGGCCTGCCAAGGAACGCTAAGCTTCAGTAAACATCCCCACAAATAAGCAGCACACATAATCACACAAAAACAACATGCACACACACACACACACACACACACACACACACACACACACACACACACACACACACACACACACAAAAAAGATCAAACGTGGACACACACCCAGACAGTCCTTTCCCTCACTTGTCGAACATATTAAGGAACATCACAGCTTCCATCTGCCAAAATCTGCCCCGGAGCAACAGTGACCTGAGCCACTTGAAACAACTTATCTAGAGTGGAAGGGAAAAAATAAAATAATCGTTGAGTTGTAATGCAGTGTGCAGCCTCATCCTCTACTTGGCTGGCAATGCCTTCGGGGTGGAGATGTTAAAACTCAGCAACCTCTCCAGGACTTCCACTAATGCATGAGCCATGCCCATAGTGTTCAGTTACTTCTCATGCCCTCATCCTGCCTCCAGAACTTAACATTGACAAAGAAACACACATAAATCTCACACAAATATATCTTCCGAGTCAGACAACACACTCACAGCGACACAGACACACACACCAAATCACAAATCTCTAACCTTTAACCTTCAATCTGTTAATCCTCATCCACTGGAGGCAGATGATCTGAACTGTGGCAAAGTGTCTATTTTTAAACTTGACATATTAGTCATCTCTAAGGGGAGCGACATTGTAATTTATGGAATTCATGAATACCAAGCTGTTGTGTTCCCTTCTTGTTTATTCCCCCCCTCCTTCTCAGCACAGTAACTGTTTTGGATGAATTCCTATATACTCACAGATACAGTTGGGTAGGATCCATATCTCCATAAGAGCACAGATGCTAATCAGCTCCTGCTGAAGAGGGAGCTTGGTAGCTCCTCATATCATTTTGGGCGTGTGGTAAAAATGTATAAAGAGTTGAAACTGATTTCTTTCCTCTTCAACTCCTGATGGAGGGATACAATTGCTCTCAGATACACAAGTGCAAATACTCAGCATTTTGGTTTTTCTGTCTCTTTTATCCTCTCTTAATCCTACCAAAAGTGAGTCTCAAATCAGACAACTGATCCCCTTATTAGGGAAGATCCACAACTCTGTTTAGTCCCCCTTTACCCACCTTTATTAGACATTATCACTTTTAAATCAGCTGCTAAATCTCCATTTATATAATGCTACGATTTATCCTTGGAAAAAGTTAATACAAACTGTAGATTAAGGAAACTGATTCTTGGAAATGTAATGATGAGGATCGTGTGGACAGGAAGGATGTTAAAACAATAATCCTTCAGCAGTTTTCCACTTGGCCTTCTTCGTACCACTACAAGAATGGACCAAAGGTCCTCTGGCAGACCTCAGGACAGAGACAGTGGCTTCCAAAGCTAATGATCTCAAATTGTACACTTGTGGGTAATTAAGCATCGCTGTTCCCCCAGTAGCTAACAACAGCAAATATGTCATTGTAAGAATAAACAACAATTAAACTTGCATTCATTACGCTTGAATTGCATCATCCTATGTAATAATCACAAGCAAAGGGACATCTCATTAAAAGCTTCAACGGAAATTATGTAAAACCAGAACAAAATAAAGGACCATAGCCCAAAAACTAAAGAAATCGATTTACGCAAAAATAGAAGGTTATGTGAACACTGGGCATTAAATAGAGCATGCATTTAAAACCCTTGAGGGTATTTGGTGGTCAACTACAACAGCAACGTGCTGCATGCACTTAATGTGGCTGAGAGTGCTGCTGAAGCTCGGGAAAACTCGTACAGGCAAGGGAGTAATTTGACCCGACTCAAATCCTTCCATCAGACACTAACCAAATGGAAGTCAAAAGAACGAATGAAGAAAGACAAAGCGATAAAAGGGAAGAAAAAATAGAGAAGCGGCTAAACCATTGGGATTAGTCCTAAGTAACCAAATGGGCCATATCACTTTTCCATTACGAGAAAGGAATAGCTCTTTCAACTGCTGGAATCTAAATAAAAAAGGTGAACTCCGTCCTCTCGTCGTCTTTTGTTCATCCGTGTGTAAATGTTGCACATTCTTATAGCCTCCCGGTTCTCGTGTGCTCGTATATGAGCAAATGGAGATTTGCCATCATATCCTCGAGGCCCATCAATAAATAAAATTGACGCAAATAAACAGATAAATAAATAAATGTGAAGAGCCTAGCTAATGGGCATCAGTCAGCATTAGTGATGGAACCACGTCAGGCACAATCATGCTTGACTGGAGGGGGAGTGCCTGAGTGTAGGGAGCATTCTTGCTGATTGCACACCTAGTATGCGTGTGTGTGTGTGTGTGTGTGTGTGTAAAGAAGTGAGTAGAGGGGGGTATTGTGTTATTCTGCTTTTTACCTTCATTTAACCCTCCCAGTCTCTCCTGCCCTTTTTAACTCTTTATAGCTATCTACTACTACTAGCACATAGGCCCCAAGTGCAACAGCTAACAGTTGCTGCTAATGCAATAGCATGTTCATTAATGTCAATGTCACATCTATGCATGATAGCTTTATGTGCCACCCTCTATGTTCAGTTCATGAATATATGACTATATATACACTGTATTTAAGTATATACATATACTGTATATATATATATATATATATATATATATATATATATATATATATGCTGGAGAGCAGAGTGGATTGCTGCCAAAGCTTAACATGTAATGAAAATAAAGCATCTTACCACTCCATCTGTCAATCACTGCACATTTCAACAACTCAGTAGATATCATTTAATTTGATGACTCTCTCTTTTACCTTCTCTGTCACATACGCATGGCTACGTCTCAACCAACGTCTTGCTTTTACTTTCATAAATACTTTTTCTTGTGTCTCACTCTCTTTGTGTCTCAGAGATATTTTGACCACCCATTTTCTCTGTTACAGGTTTGATCAGCCAGCTACATTTATCCTTGAGCATTTGTTATGAGGAAGACGTTGCTCAAACATTATTTTCCTTAGTGTTAATTGAAGGATGTGCACAATAATCCACATCTTTCAGAAATAATTAACCTTTTACTTTGATTTGGTTGCTTATGATTTCCAAATGAGGCAGACATAAGTCAGATTTTAAGGCAACAAAAACTTGAAAGAAGACTGAAATCATTACAACACTTCAAAAGTAACTTTGTTTATTACTGTAATCAATCACATATTTGTCTGCAATTTTCTGCTTTCACAATTTTGTCATTTAAAATGCATTCATTTTATGTTTTCACAGGGAGCTTTCCCAATGTCTATCCTGATCTACGTTTCATATCACAGGGCAGTGTGTAAGGAGGGTAAGACTTAATTAACACAGCTGAATAATATGTTAAATTCATCATTCATCACACTATTGATTTAAGTGTGATGTTGCAAGATCCAGCTTCTTCAAGCTGCTAGTTTAATTTATTTAATATCCTTGTTCCCAACATCGCCTTTAGTAGTATGTTCTATTGAATGGAACATTTAACATTCTTTGACACATTGTCTCTTTATCTGTATCAATCGCGAATTACAATTATCACTCATCGCCCAAACTGCCGTTACATTCCTATACCTCCCTATATTACAGACATCAGGCCCACCTAATGGAAACGTGAAATATTAATTCCACCTCATTGAGGCTGACAGATTGCTGGGACTGACACTTCAAACGCAAACATCAGCCTGGGCATTATATCGTATACTTCAATAATAGCCACATCATATTGAGGAGGTTAAAAAAGCACACGAGTATGACAGCAGAGGAAGACGCATTTGATTCTGGCACTGCCTCTTATTGTCAGTGGAACACATAACCATACAGGATGGCATACTATTCCACCGCACATTATTTGTTCTCTAGCTGATCATCAGTTGGCCCCGCTGTATGCCTAATGAGCGATAAATATGGTTTAATTCAACCGACACAAGTCGCCCATCCTTCAGCACTAAGCATGATGGCTTCGGCGAGATTCCTTTGGAATTATATGAGGGCAATTTTTCAGCTTGTGGGATGGTCCGACTTTCACAGGCATTCCTTTGGCTTAAAGCTCTGCAAGTTTATAGGTCCATTAGGAATTCATCAAACAATGAACGATATCAATCTTATTGTGTGAGTGTGCCCTGGGTAGAAATAAGATGAAACCTTCCATTATGGGGCCTCCAAAGCATATTTGCCCTCTAAAATTGATCCAGCATTGACAATTTACACTTAGGGTGACCTTTCATAACTGCCCACATACTTGAAAGCCAATATTGTTTGGAGAGTGAGCTAAAAAAAAAACACAGCCCACTGCAAACGCTCTGGGATATTATTGAATATGATAAGCTAGTAGACATTTTTGCTCTGCAGTTGTTCGTTGATGGTCCACTAGGCGGGAGGGCAGAGTACTCTTTACATCAATGAGGCCCTGTGCCAATAAAGTCAGACAATATTGGACATAGTTGTTGAGAGCTCTGAGTCTATTATAGCACTAGGTCATTGACTTTATTTCAAAATAAGAAAAGCAAAAGTAAGTGTTACCATAGGGAGCTACGCTCCACATGCTACGTCTTCTCAGATTTGGAGCTATAAAAGGGCATAATGGCATCAAGAGGGCAAGCAGACAGCCCCCTGTTGATGCCCTGTACTCAAACAGATACCTTCAGTATGAATTAAAGAGCAAAGGGTTTAGGGTGTACTTAACAGCAGGGGCAGGGGCGAGAGACCCCATGTTTTCACTCAGAGAGACCGCCTTTGATTTATCCTCTCAAAATGGCTCCATGTCACACTCCACCAACTTTAGGTCCGCTCTTGGCAGAGTCAAGCAACGGATCAGTTATGCGTCAAGGGTACTCAAATGGTACATAAAATCTTCATCTATATTTCCATGATGGGTTTTCTGCGGTGGATGAAGGATGATCAGGTCCAGAGAAAGGCCCGATGGGTCAATCGGAGGGGGAATGGCTTTGTCTATGCCCCAGGACGTCAAATGTTAAATGGTGTGGCTGTCCATGCCTCAGTTCCTTCCCATCTGCCTTTCCCTTTGGCTGTTGATATATATCCTTATCTATGAGTAGCAGGTGATAGATTTCAAGCAGCACGTCTCTACAGAGCTCTGCTCTCATCTACTCTATTGATATCTCACATCTACTAAGCGATCCAAGCTGGCAAGGGGCACCAACACCCTCTGGGTCTCTTCGCCCCAAATCATGTTAGCTCCACTTCCTGGAGGATCGCCTCTAGGGTTGCCCCGATGAGCAACATCTATCAACACCCTGAAGTGGAAGCTAGGAACTTGTGGAGTAAAGGGCTTTAGCCATCAACTCAGAGACACCCTACAGCAACAGTCCCTATCTGATAAGTGACACAAGCTTGAACATGTGTGTGTGTGTGAAACAGTACAGGAGAACAACTGCTGTAGGTTGAGAGACAACAAGAGAGAGATAAAGCGATGGGTACAACATATGTGTGAGCAAATTAATTGCTAAGGGAATTACGATCACTATCACTTCCTGTGATGTTATTGAAGACACAAAACAGTGATTTTACCCCAGATCAGGGGAAAGATAAGAAAATAGCTGACAGGCTGAACATTTTATATCCGTCTACATCGGGGTGATGTGGATAACAAATATAGGAGTAATATGTATAAGTATTAAAAGATCATTTATGTCACAAATGAGGTTGGGGGAACAAGGGGAAATTCTTTATCTTTGCCATCATCTCCTTCCCTTTGGTCTTTTCATTTGCCTCTTTGCAAATTCATCCCCTTTGTTCTTTACAAATTTCATGAGAGAAAATAGGTAATTTAATCTTCATTAAAGTTACAGGGGGCCTACTCTCTGGCCTGACCAGTTGAATTAACTGCCAGGCTTCGGGGGATTAGACAGTTGGGCTGAAATTCCGTAACCCTGACAAGCATTATATCACCGCATCTCTATTTTTTAATGGGCATGAGATGATCCCTCCCTGTTCAATGTCAAATAAGTCCTTAAGAGGCTTACTATATAGAACACAGGAGGGAACTTTTGATGGACTGACCTGTGAAGGTGAAGCAGAAGAGTGCGGCAGAGATATAAAGGAGAGAGGCTCTGGTTTGAGATTGTAATGACGTTGAAAAGGCAGTAAAAAAATAAGATTGGCTTGGTTCTGTTTGAAATCTGATTGATGTGTCTTTTGGGATGCCCCCCAGTATGAAAGACCTACTGAGTCTGTGGCTTTCATCCCTGACCGAAAATCGATGAGCCAGGATGTATGAGACGCTCCTGTTCTCTACCTACCAATCTCCTGCAAGATACCCAGGTAACTGTGTCATGAAGAAGGGAATAGGAGACAGATAAGGGGTAGGCTAACGCACATTGTTTTTTTTTTTTTTTATCGCTATCAACTTAAACATAAAGAACACTGTCTGCAAAAAAAAAAAAGAGTAATGTACAGGGTTAAATCAACCGGATTTAACGACACAAACTATATTTTATCTTCCTGAAATGAGACTGAACCAACAACAGAAATGTGCTTCTCTGGTCTCCATCAATCCATCCAGCTTCTGTGTGTTGGATTAGGACTGGCTGGTGTAATTGCATAACACATGAGTATGGCCTCCCGGGTTAGGTTTTCCATCTTACACAAAGTGGAGACAAGGAAATAGGAAATGCTTCTGGAATTGGGTGTAATTGTGACTGGCAGCGCCTAGAATTGTGTTCAGCCTGACACTTGAGGTACTCTGCTGGAGTATAGTTTAGCCTGAAGGACGACAAAAACCTACATGCCGGGCTTAAATGAACTTCTTCGACGTAAGCGAAGATTCTTCTGCGACTCTGAGAGACTCTCTCTTGTACACGCTGCTCGTTTGAAGATGACAGGAGGTTAATCAAGCTTTAAAGCATGAGATTACAACAGACATGACAAGCAGGAGTGAAGAGATTTGGCACACTGGCTGATACAACTGCTCAGAGAACCTCCTTCACCAGTAAATTCAGAAACTGAAATGTCATCAGTCCTAGAGTGAAAGCAAATATTTTCACAACAGAAGTATGGAAACATTAATGTTGCTTCACTGACCCTAACATTATACCATCATTCTTTAAATACTGACTAAAGCACCGACAGTTGCCACACTGCAGAAAGAAGTAACAACCCAAAGAAAGCTTTCAGCGACTGAGATGTCTTTTGTCACAAAATCATCCGTCACTGGGGAACTTAATTGTTTTTCTTTATAGAGTCCTTTCAAAAATTCCCTCATACTATGTGTTAAAACTTCTATTAGTCCCTTTCCTTTGTTTCTAAATGGAGTTGCTATAGAACATAGGGGGAATTTGTCACATTTCATGAAAGGACACAAACAGAAATCTGTAAGCACAAATTCCCCCCATACTCTATAACAACTGAAGTGACTTCCAGATTCCATTTAGAAAAAAATCCATGGAGCCGGCATGTCAAAAGGATTTACCCCTCTCATCACTTTAGAGTAGAGAATGCGTGCAGCTGTTTATCAAACCACATTTTGAGGTTCATATCAGGGGACCGTGCATAATACATTCTGGGAGCATAGTGATGTTCACTTGGAAAAAAGTGCAGTGAGAAGGGTGCACAATGCCATGCAGGAGAGAGAGCCGTCATAAGGAACACAGTTATTTTGATTGTCTCGTTAAGAATAGGAAAATATAAAATGTCCAATCAAATATAAAGTATATTCATAAACAAAGACAGACAGCATTTAGTTTTACAATTATTTCATGACACATAATGTAGTGCATGCGGAACGGACAAACATTTTTACCGGTACTTATGAGGGTCCAGGTAGCATCCACCCAGCCACATCCAAGCAGGGTGTATCAAACCAGCAAGTTCCTGGTTTGAGTCTCTTCCCATTTGGACACGTCAACAATACATAAACAGATCAAGAAAGATGATCAGGAAGCATCCTGATCAGATGCCCAGAGCACCTCAACTGACTTCTTCAGCACAAAAGAGCTGCACTTTTACTGAGGGCTTTTTTTCTCAGGACGAAACCAGACACTCAGCACAGGAAACCTGCCATTCCTGCCCATGAACTACTTTTTTTGATCACTACCCAGAGTTCATAACCATAGGGGAAGGTTAGAACTTAAATTGGTACATTGCAAGCTTAACTTCATGCTCTGCTCCATTCTTACCACGACTAGGTGGTACCCTCTCCAAGGACGACAAGAAAGCCTGACACTCCAAACTGCCACAGAGCCTCTCTCGACCCTCATGTCATTGAAAAATTGAACATAGCAAGTGCCATCAACCTTGCGACTGACACCTAGGATGTCAACTCTGGACAATAGAGGAAAGCTGTCCAGGAGGTTGGTTCTAGAAATGCTGTTGTGCATAGAGGTGAGCCGATCGATATTTAATTGGTACTCCCGCACCGAGCATACAACCAATAGCTTATTCCAAACAAAGAAGTAATGCTCCACTTTTTTAATTTTTCTAAATTTGAATATAAAATATTCAAATAAAGATATTTGAAAATGGAAATTCTTATTCAATTGTGATAAAACCATAATGATGGCAGAGAACTCGGCCACAGTGAGAAAGAGACAAGGTCTCAGCGAGCGCAATATTACGTCATGTACAAACTATCAGCTGTGTGCTCCAGATCAGACTGGAAACGTAACCACATAAAAGCTGGGTGAGCTCAACTTGCTATCGTGCGACATTTGTTCGATTTAAACAGAAAACACAAGTTTGATTTTGTGATACTTACTGGAAATGACAATAACGCCAGCGGGCGGGCGTCCACAAAAAGTTCAGCTCAAAACGGATCACTGTCCAGTGCTGCCTTGCTCGCAGGCAGTTAGGACACTGTGTCATGTACATCATACGCAAAAATATATTTGATAGTCAAATAGTTCGAATATATGTGTTTTGTTAAAAATGAATATTCAATAATAATTTTTGGTCATTGCAGTGTGGGCAGTGTGTGAGACGAACTGCGCCCGGCCTCCTAATGTGCTGCCAGAGTCCGGAGCTCCCCACCCATCCGCCAGCAAAAGTCCACTAAGTGACGCGAAACACGCCATCGATGACGCCGGAAAATGAGAGGGAAGCCAATCGAAATTCATCTGCACACACTGCGGTGACACAGAGCTGGTTGAAAATCTGCAAAGTTTCACTTTGAAGACAGTTTTCATAGCTGGGTGTCAGCTTGCCAAGGCCCTCTCCTTGGTTTACTTAAAAAATACTTTAAAGATTCCTATTAATTCAATATTAACATGTTTTTCAGAGGTGAAGTTTCTTTTTTTGAGGGTGAAAATTACTTTAATTACTAAAAATATTGGTTAACTAATTCTTCAGCATCCCACTCTATATGCTCTTGACATACACTGTCATCCATGTACACACTAGCATAATGTCAGGTATTTGGACATGCAACCAACACAGATTAAACATATTATAGCGAGAGACACACTTTTTCAACACAGAATCGGGCAATTCGTTTTTAGCCACAGTTGCCTCAAAGAAGGCCCGCACAGCATAGCAAGAAGGACTCAGAATGAGGCATATCTGGGATGCTTTTGGACCTCTCCAACAGAACACTTCCTAAATATTGCCACAAGACAGGAAGTGATATCATGCTTTGACAGCACATGCTAACAGGAAAAGCAAGACAATTGGATGATAACTAGAGCTGCTCTACAAGACAGAAATTATGCCGAATGAATCAAAAATGATTTTCTTCAAGTATTAGTGTTACAAGATTAAACATTTGAGATCAACGCAACACAAGGGCAACTTCAATACTAGTGTACTTTACTGTATTGGATTTTAAAGGTATTCAATGTAAGATGTACATAATGTCACTCAGCAGTACAAGCAGTACTTTAAAGGCTCAGTCCAGAGTTTTCTTCTGTACTGCTGCACACTTTAATAGGATTTTATGCTAAAAAAAAGATGTATTCCTGGATATGAAATATGCTGCATTGTTTAAGTTCAATGTTTTTTCTGTTGGTAGACTTTTGTTAACACTGACTCATAAATGTGATGTGACCTCCACTGGTGTTGACATCTACTCAGCTTATCCTATAAACACAGAACATCATATCGTCTGTGACAGTTGCTATATAATATGTTTATTTTTTCAGTGAGCTGTGTGTGTTAATAAGAACCAGGTTTTGTCTTGGTTTTAATTCAAATTTGTCATCCAGCTAAAGTTTTCCTGGTTTTACATAGAGTAAATCTTCCATATTAAACCTTTTCATGCTTTACTAAGTCAAATTCAGTAACTCAGCACAGGACTCTGCATGTTGTAAACCAGCTCAGCGTGAGTTTTCTGACAGGAAGGATGCGTGAGTGATGCAGCAGGAGGCGGGGTTGGTGCTGGGTCGGCATTTAAACGGTAGATAAATACACACACCTAGGGTTCTGTTACCATAGTTAGCACCCGGCCACCGAGAGGATGGACTGGAAGGGCTTTGATCACCTGTAACAATGTTGGTGATAAAACAAATTTAAATAAAAGAAATTAAAAAGAGAAGAGGGGAAGGATGGAGAAAAGGGAAAAGAGAAAAAAGCATCAGAAGTGACACATCTCAGATATTTGGCAGGAATGAACCACTCACAGAGTAAAAAAAACCTTCAGGTTTGCAAAGACACCTGCACTCACTTTTCGACACAGACATAGAATCCCATTAAAACCAAACATGGACATATGTAATAAAAAAGGTGCAAGCGAAAAATTGAACTAGTTAATGTCTATTGATGAGCAGCATTATGAAAATGATTAACAAAGAACATTAAAATATAATTTTATATATAATTACTTGCACTACATTGCCCAAAATCATGATTTTAAAGTCACAATTGTATTTTGGAATCAGTTACTGTGTTGTATAGACACACACACACACACACACACTTGCACCAATTTTGTCACTGAAGATGAGAGATCAGAGTCACGTGATCGCATACACGATATCACAGTGCATACTAGCATATGTGAATTATGTCAAAATGTGAGTGTTGAAAAATAAAAGAAGAAAGGTATTATTGGCAAAAGAAAAGGTTAAGCGTAAGAGAAAGGGACCCAGTCAAGGTGGAATGGATCTGACCAATATGTCCTGGCCATGTCACCAATCAGGTACCTTTTCACTGCCAAATGCAAATTGAAAAACACTGCTGTTACTGCTAATCATCTTTGTATCGATTTAAATGCACCATATCTTTGTAAACCAACAGAGAATATCTTCTACAAATACTGATTCCGCTATTTATAGCGATTAATGAAAATAAGTAACTTAAACACTTAATCAAAGCAAGTCAATCTGCATTAAATAGACAAAGAGAAAATATGAGTCTATCTGCTGAATCATATGAATTATATTTTGACGCCAAAACATTACCCGATTAACTTTAAAATGAATGCTCATTTGTACAGCTTGATTCGGAGTGTGGCGTCTGTCTACTGCAAAAACCATCCAATCCAGCAATCGGTCTGATTTTCTTTTCACCTCCTTTTTTTTTCCTGCCATGATTGCCAGTGTGGCGATCAGGCAGCACCTGTAGCTCGTCTGCAGAACTCTGACTTGCATATGAATTGACCCTGGCACCCCTACTAGGTGGTACTCCTCTGGGTACGGGCCATTCAACATGGCAGAATGGAATGTGTAAACACCAGGATTACACTAAATCACTCTCAGTCCAACTGCACCCAGCATGACTACATTATAATAAGTGCTTCATGAATGGCAAAGGGACAATAAATCGCTCATGACCTTCACTGGGCCACATGTGAGCGTGTTTCTATGACATCTTCCTGTAAGTGCATAAGTTCCCGTACCTATTTGTGTTTTATGTCAGTCACAAATCCTTGAAAATAATTAAAAGGACACACACACACACACACAGGAATCTGCAGACAGGTGAGACTGACAAAAAATTAGGAATTGGGACATAAATACATTGTTGTTAATGACTTACCATTGCGCGGTGTGCGTTTTCGCCGATCACGGAAGGCTGCTCCGGACTGTAGAGCTTCCATTAGGCTATCCATCACACCAGTTTCATCTCCTTCTGTAAGAGAACAGATAACAGAGGCACAGGTGTTTACAGGACTACATCAACATAACTGTACATGAACGCATTAAACGCAGATACTTCAAGGTGTAATTCTAGGTATTCGGGAGTGGAAGCAATGACTGCCCTCTAATTAAAGGTGCATGAACAATCCCATTACAAGATTGCAAGAGAGAGTTGAGCGTGATATAAACAAGCCTTTTATAGAGCTTATGAGTGAGACAGAGGCCTGTCACTCAGGTCTGTCCTTTTCAGTACACAGCTGGGGAGGAGGAAAAATACACTTAGAGCTTAGCAACTAATACAGGCAGAGGAGCCTCAGGATGAAAGCATCCACTGATGGTCATTGACAGATATTCTTTCTGCGGCTAACACAGGGGAGCTAAGTGCTCTTTACAAAGATTTAGTGTGGAGCCCGCTCAATACTCGGGCGCTCTATCATTGTTCAGTCAATGACACCAGGACCGGCCTTCGAAAAACATTCCCCCGGCCCACCGTTCCAGCTGTCGTGTAGATCCATGAAACTAGAGAATTGGAGTCAGTCAGCATGGCTGAAAGGACGGGTAGGGAGATACCTGAAGTGCTATGGGGCCAACAGCATGACAAGCTGTGGCCACACTGTGCACATGCAGCATACTGCTCAATGGAAACAGGGTTTCAGAAACAAGCTTAGGTTCTATATCTGGGTCATCTATCTTTACGCTCCAATACTAATGAGTCAGAGGGGCACCCCTTTTATCATTCTGGTCCAGAACAGACATTATTTTAAACTAGGATCATTAGGGTGACTTATTGTGGAGCTGTAGACTTGGCCATCAATTCTTTTGCGTAGATGAGTGAACTAGCTCTTCGCCAATGTTTACCATCAGGGTGCAGGAATCTTGTTTCTCTATTGTGCTTACAGCTATGGCTGAGGGCAAAGATTCAAAAAAATAAGTGAAGACAACTGCTACTTTGAGCACACAGCACTTTTCCAGACGCTGGGGTGATCAATCTTTTGTTACTCGTGTGTGCTCAAAGAGACACGACACAAGGGCAAATTGAATTTATGAACAAAACACGTTGACCCGGAATGCTACACGGTAAATTAAAGGAAATGGCGCATATTTCTGCCATTACCAGAGAAAGTCAGCATTGCACATGTTTTCCCCTTCTCATCCAGCAACAAACCACCTAACCTGCAATCATTCAAGCAAGTAAAAGAAGACAGTACAACTAAGAATAGAAACATGTCTTATGCAAATTTAAAAAAAAAAGAACTCTTCACTCGCACTCACACTAATTTTGCTCTCTATCTCATTCCTTCTCTTTCTTCCTCAAGTCCTTCCCAAGGGCTACTTTGAAATCAAAGTATCTGTTCCGGCTGTGTGCTGTGCTTAAAAGCAATTCCGATTAAATCAAGCTTAATTAGACCAGCTTTATCAGAACAAAACCAAAGCCAAGCCAAGTAGTGCTTATCTCGAATTGCAGCACTACACCTCAGATAGCAAGCTCATTGGTTTGAAAGGGGGGGGGGGGGGGCATGGGTTTTGTCTGCTCTGGACCAAAAGAACAATATGGTGAACAACTTGCAGCTACTATAACCGTATCAACTCCCAGGATCTTTAGCTACTTCTTCTTATGTAGGTTAGCAAGGACACACTGTGAGTCTGACAAAAGGTAGAACGTGTTAAGTGGCAGGTAAACATTTATCCACAACCACCTTGGCACAAGAAACTTTTTGACAGCCCCTTCTTCACTGCCTTCTTCATGGAGACCTAGACATCACAGGGGGCACCTGACACTTTGATCAATTTGTCCTACTTCTAGCTTAACTGTAGCGCAATTCATCATTCGTAATGGCTTGTGAGCCCTAGTAGACTGGGGTTCAGCAGGAGGACTGCAGACACAAAGAACCAAAATGACTAAAGTGGGAAACATACTCCCCAGTCACTCCAGAGTGCTCAATTAACTATGTCCTATTGGACCGCAGTTTACTCCTCACAAATGAGCCTTCACACTATGAACTTATTATATAAATGCATTTGTGCGTATATATAACATAGACAAGGTAAGCCCTTAGTTAACAAAGAAATAAAGCTGAATATTATTTGACGACACTTATTCCAGCAATCCTCAGAGCAAACTTTCTTCATCACTTGTTGTAACATTGCCCACTTTAGCAGACATTTCTGCCACGTTCGCGCAATTACTCTTGTCTTATTTTGAGCTGTTAAACCTAGGGCAAATATTCATCCTCTTCTCATTAGCACCAGTGGTAGATTGCATGCAGGGGGAATTACAGAAAAGCTAACCTTTTATGCCCAAAGATCTTTCTCAAGAGGAAAGATCCCCTCTGCTCACAGGAAATTGCTTTCTAAATGGGTTAAGACGGGCTAAGACCCAAGACATTGACAAACCCTTCCAGTGATGAAACACCTTGGTGGGCACCTCAACAGACAGCCTCGGGGTCCTTTAATGATCTTATTAAATCTTGTGAAAGTGTGGAACATGGTTGCGGCTTTTGCACTTTTAGGTACTTTCTTAAACAGTTAAACCTTTAAGAGCAGAAATAAAGCTCTGTGAAACTCTACCTCCCAGAGAGAGGTGGTGTACCTATTCCATATCTCTCCCTTTGATCCCTGCCCACCTCCAGTCCACCATAGCCCCCACTCCTTTACCTGGATATCAGGTGGACCCAGAGGCTGTGCCAATTGCAACAGTGAGCTTTGGGGATTGGCTCACTCTGCAATATTTACAAGCAGAACTATCACATTCTCTAATTAGAAGGGATAACAAGAGCAATGTGCTCTCAGCAGGATTGGCATATAAACTTAACTCTCTAGATCAGTTTTTCTCTAAGAACAAAAAAAGTACCTAAAGTAAAAGTGGAAGAAAGCGGCAGAAATGTATGATTCACCAATCCCAGGAGCAGGACACAAAGTCAAGTGTCAACAGTTGCAAGGGAGGAAAGGGAGGGATAAGAAAAGAATAAGTACAGACATTGTAACATAGTATATAAGAAAGGATGTAGAGGAAAAAATTGGAGAGGAGGCAGAATACAGGGAGAAAGACAGAGCAAAGACGGACGCTAGGGAGAAAAGTGAAGAGTGTTTCTTCGGGTGCCCGTCAGTGCGGTGGAGTGGGTTATTGAGAGAGACTAGTGAAGCGAGGCAAGACACAAGGTCATAAAACACCTTCCTGGCTACTTGACGGCCTGAGCCCTGTGACATTTAATTATTTCTAAAACATACAGTGCCGTATGCAAGCACAGGAACACAGACACTCACCTGTAAACCTGCCTATACATTTTTAGTGATCCGCATGTTGTATATTTGTAAGACTATTGGTTCCACTTAACTAATGTAAATTTATGGGACAGATTTCCCAGATTTCGAGAGATTTTGAGATCAAATACTCATGGGAAATGAGTATTTGACAAACAAAGACAGAGTGGGATGGATAGATAGTTGGAGGGAGGCAGATAGAGAGCACACGCCAACTAATGTCAGCAGGATGACCTATACTCACGGCTGCTCATGGCAAGATCAGTTAGAGGAGACACAGGAATCTAGCCAAGTCTTTCAGAAAACCAATGCCTCATCGAAGCCCTCATACGAGCTCTAAAACCACAGCCAAGGACCAATTAGGAATCAAACAAACAAGCTTAAATTATGCAAAACCTGACATCTTATTTGTTTATGTCTGCCAATTACAATCAGTCATCTACAACAATCAAAATATAGTACAAGTAAAAGAACAGCTGTCGCCTCAAAAACATGACAAAGCCTTTCACTCAATCATCCAAGCAAGAAAACCTTGTATGTATTTGACTGAAATGCTGGACTTTTTTGTTAAACACCAAAAGCATGGCATTCCTATAATTATGCTGCAGTGTCAATGAAGCTTGTTCATAAATTCAATTTGCTATCTGTCGTCTCCTGCATGTTGTGCAGGTTAGAAAAAACACAGTAGGTCGATAGAGAACTCAATTTCTGATGGCTCACATGCAGCCTTCATGATTCATGGGGGAAAAGAGACACATATTTCTTAGAATTCATGAAAGCCTTTGTCTGATACACATGGGTTTCTAATATAATGGCAAATTATGACATCTTTTATGCCCCGAGTGACACTAGCCGCAACAGTGGCATGTTAATTGAAAAGATAAATAACAGTGTAAGCATACAAAATAATGACATTTATCACAGTCACATATTGTAATCAATCACAGCTATATCCTCTGAATTTATATAAGCGTAGTACGCTCCTCCTTAAACAAATTAAAGTGTTTAGGAACATTGGGCATAGGAGATATGTCTATTACCCACTACTATCCACTCTTCCAGTAGCCAATTCCTGAGTCTAATTTGCACTGTAATGAGATCTAATGAGTGCTTAAAGGCCTTGTGCTTGATGAATTGAAACCACTGTGGGAGAAGAACGCAATGAGAGTTTAACCTCACCCAAGTCGCCCTCCACAACTCCAGCAGAGATGATTAGAAAGAAAAGGAAGACTCAAAAGTAGAGGAACGAGTCCTTGCTATTTTTTTTTTTTCGCTTGCTGCAGATTGTTTTTGAACACATTTGAGCCCATCTGTTCCCCCACAGAGAGTCACCTGTGCAATTAACCTGGACCATTAGCCGTGAAACAAAGGCCTTGGTGGAGGGAGGGGAAGGAGGGAGTGGGGGATGCTTTATGGCCAGGTGGAGAGGCAACAACCACACTTTCTTTTAATCTCGTCTCCCTCTCTCTACTCTCACTCGCATTGCACCTGGTTTTGTGTTACTTCCACATCTGAATTCAGGCTCAGCCACCTAGACATACACAACCACCTGCATTTCTCTATCCCCATACTCTTACCGCTCTGCTGTCTACTCTCTTACTGTCTGGCTTTGAGTGGAGTCATCCCCTCCCTTCGCCCTCTTGCCTGCAATCCCAGCAGCTCCTAAGGCCCGGGCAGACAGAGACCGTACTGCCACAGAAAGTACAGAGAACTCAAGTCCCTGAAGGACAGCAGTCATGCACCTGTTAGATGTCTTTCCTTTGTTTTTCCCATCTCCCTACAGTCCAACCATCCAACTCTGACAAAAGCTTTGACACAATGACCCGAGAAACTTTTCAGACAGGCCTTTAATTTGTAGGTGTGCGTGTGCATGTTTACTAGGCTGCTTCAGTGAAACAGAGAGGAGGAAAAAGGGGAACGGAAGGGTAAGATGGCTAATAAAAAAGACAGATTTGCTTGCTGATTCATCTGAATTGTTTTACTGTAACAACTTGATGGGCAAACCCACTCATGTCCTCCCTAACTCAATTAGGGATGCTCCCACAACCCTCCATTCCAGGGGGAATGGCAGTGTAGCTTCTACTTTTCTCTTGATATGAGCCCCTACATGGCGCCAGGGTCAGTAGAGGGAGAGGAAGGGAAAATGTGGAGAAGGCAGAATGTCTTGAAGACAGGAAAGGTGGGTGGGAGGTGAGAGGTATATTGTGTTTCAGATGCATGAAGTAGAGATGAGTGTTGGTTAGGCTGGCCTGGCCACTGCAGGTCTGATCCCATACCCTGAAAGAAAGAGATGTCCTGAATGTGTGAGACTGTGGGAAACGTGGAGAGAAGTTGGATGTCGACAAGGGAGAGATGAAAGTGGATTAGCCGCCGTGGCGATTTGCATTCTGTGGTGGAACGAAAGCCCCTGCGATGCCCCGAATAGCTGGATGCATGAATAAGTAAACAAACAAAAACAAAAATAAACCCTCCATCTGGATGGATGCTGCCAGGCCCCAAGTGAGAAACAGTAGGGAGGGGAGGTTGGGAGATGGGAAGGGGGGGGGAGAGATGCTCGCAATGTAGCAGTCCCCCCACTCTGCTTCCTCGGCTATAATTTACTTCTACTGCCTGCGGGCCCCCCCAGTTACCATATTGCTCTCACCATCTATCCCCTGCTTCTGGCTAGTCTGCCCAGTAACTCCACCATCACACAAGGGAGAGCTCCAACACAGCACGGACAGATGTTTAGTTGACACACTTTCTCTAAGCCACATGAGGTCAACATGTCAGGGGGCCAGCGGGGCCACAAGAGCCTGTCGTCACAGAGGAGTAGACCACTATTGACACTAGATACCTTTTAAATTTAGCTGAACCTGAACTGTATACATTGTCACTGTGGTCTCACACCAGGGGTTAATACGCTGATGATGTCTGCTCACTGTAAAATGATCAAAATGTGTGGTCTTACAGCATTATTTTGTGTTTAACAAAACTGTTTAAAAAAATACGCTCAAATTCACATTTACTCATTGAGTAATTGATAGAGAAATGATCATTTTGGGGGGTGGAGTATTACTTTAATCCTCGAGGTTAGCGATGGACTGCTTAGTGATTGACAATTTCAGTGCTTTTTTTCCACCTGTGAGGTGAGCTGGTTAGATGAAGAGGTACAGGTGACGGCCATTTATATTGCAGTCTGGGTGAACCGCAAACCTTTTACTGTCCAGCTCTGGCGTATGGACCAGATCAGCCCTGATCTATTATAGCCATGCCAACATCACAGGGTCTGATCACAGTATATGGCAAGGCATCAGAACTGTACAGACTTTTGGCATAACTGAATGTCACTTAATGTGTCATTAAAATGGCAGGGATGTCAAAGGGGCTTTGGCATGAGGAAGTATACTGTATATTGAGATCCTATAAAAATGTTGGGTTTCATCCATCCAGAGCAGCTAAGTGTACCCATTTTACATGTGGATAGAGGATGCAAAGTTCTGGAATCTAGATCAAGACAACATCAGAACCAAACAACACGTGGGCTGTTTGCATCGGTGAAAGACGTTGCTGTCTGGGGAAGCTAAATGGGTTTGACAATGGGATTTGATGGTCTTTGTAGTGAAAGTAATTAGGTGTGATTGACTGTAGAGTGACTGGTGAGGTCCAGATCTGGGAGGGGAAATGATCTGACACTTGAACCACCCACAAATTAACGAGATTCAACTGCGCCAGAGCTAAGTTTACCGAGAAGAAGAAGAACATTTATGAAAGCAATGGGATGAGAGAACAGAACATGGCGAGATGAGTATAGTGAGTGAGAGACACAGACGGAGAGGCGCACAGACTGGAGTAAGAGGGCGAAATAACAGGAAAGAGATATCTGATGCATGTCTCACTTCCTTGATGTGACCTTAACTAAATTAAGTTAAAGATAAAAGAGATTAAAAGCTTTAAGGTGCAATTTCCCTCGTGTGCTATCTCTTTCTCTCGATACTAAGAGTGTGCCACAAGATTTAAAATACTAAATAAAAAAATTCAGCTTGAGAAATTACTGCAAGAGGCAGAAAGACAAAATGTGAGAGAGACTATTCCCTGGTGCTACCTTTAATTGCTAATGAACTATGATATTTATCATAGAATATGAAAAGGCTTCCCATGAAGCCAGGCTTGTTTTCCTCATGCTGACACATATTTCTAAAAATGCATTGGAAATGGTACAATCTGGGAGGATGAGTATGTTATTGTTTTACCTTCACATACAACATGGCATTTTGTAGTCAATCAGATGTTTTTAATGCTTGCATGTCATTTGTTTATGAATAATTCTCTTTCCCTGCATGTTTCTATTCATGCCGTTTGCTCTTGGTTGAGATGCAGAGAGCCATATTCTGTGCGGCATCATCGCCTCGGGGCAGATCCCCGAATTCGACCGGAGATGTAGCACAATCTAATATGCTGTTATTTATTAGAATGGGTGTATGACAGCCGATAATCCTGGCGCCCTTGTTCCCATCTTTCAAGGTAATGATGGAATTCACCAATCTATACTCAGGAGTTCCAGAGCATGCCTTGCACATCCTGCTCTCTGGATCGACAGCTCAAATGCAAGGACGAAGAAAAAAAGCAATTTCCTCAGAGTTTGGCATTCCGCTGCTGCAACATCCATATGCAGATGTACTGAGAGATCCTTCATTTTTATAACTCATCAGATACCACAAATATATAACCAGGCATGAAAGCCATCAGTGGCATGACAAAAAAATGACACTTAAGGGAATAAACAGGCAGCAAATTCAGAGGCATTTTGCCATAAATCATCATTACATTCTGGAAAGGTCTGTCCTTGTTTGTTATATTCCGGAGCGAACATGAAGGTCAGCTTTAGCTTCCTAATACCGGCTTCATTTCCCAAGCTAAGCTGAGGAATGGTGAGTCTTCGAAGGAACATTTCTTTTATCTCCATACGTTTCTGACCTTCACGTCGCTGTAAGGCTATCTCCCCTGGTGATATTGTTTGCCATGTCGACTGTGCCGTGGAGACACTATGCAAACTTAGAGAGCTAACCCCGTCCACCTCACTGCGGCCTGTCAGCGCTTGTCTATGATCACCAAGCTGGCATGGCTGCGACGCAGGTATGCACTGGCCTTCCGGCAGCTGTCGGTGTCATACAAAGCCATCAATCCACATTTCTGCCACTGTCATTGCTGACAGGGCTCTGTCGGCCACAGCCAGTCAGACAACTGCATGGAGAAATATGTCAATTTAGTTTAGCATGTCACACTAATAGACACTTGAAATTGGAAGATGTGCTTTAGTAAACAAAAAAAGATAAAAAACATCCATAACTGTCTGACAGGAACACAGGAAAAAAGAAATAACACACTGTGGTGAGGACATGCTAGCTTCATAGAATCAATACAGGCGATCTAAATAAACTCCGTCAGCCTCTACAAACAGTTGAATATTAGTTTGTGTGGATGTGGATCCTAAATGTGTATTACCTAGCAAATGCGACACGTGAATCTTCTTAGATGCACAGTTTAAAGTCCGAATAGGACTGATATGTAAAAAGATACAAACACTGAAACGCAGCCGACACTAACTTACTTTGAATTGTATTTTGTTTGAATTGCTTTTTTGAGAGGAGCCCACTTTTATTTATGTAAACATACCCTAGTTCATCCTCAGCTTGTGAAAGGTTGACAAGGAGGATGCATATATAGAAGCTGCAGGCCCATCATTGTCAACATGCCAACTGCTCTCTGCAGAGAATCATAGAGACATGGAGACCTCATCCCAGCAGGCGTCGCTGAACGTGAAAAACACCGAGACCACTATTACCAGCACAAAAACAAGCTGTTGAAGAGTAAATGGAAGACACAAAACATTTGTGAAATAAATTGAAATGGAAATATAAGACCATTTAAGTTATAATGAACAATACATCATACGCTGCAAGCAGCAGCTTAAATTATTGGACATTTTGTTAAATATCTGTGGCTTTTGTCGCTGTGAGATGTTTAATATAATAAGACCAACGTTTTCTACTAATGGGCTCAGTCATTTTGAAATATAAGTATACATAACCTCCAGCTGCTGTGTGAACAAAGACAACCACATTAAAGATGATAATGATGTGTGTTCAATTGTTATAATAACACCTTGACGGAACCTATTTTTCCACTATAATATTCCCTCAGAGCAACTCGCTGTATGTCTGCATTCTGCTGGTGTCTGCAAGCTGTTGCAAGAATGGATTGAAGCGGCTGAGTGGGCTCTAATTCACCCAGTAAAAACGTATCACTTTGTAGGTAAAATTTTGTCGTAAAAGCAGCATCTGTGGAGCCTCTTAATGTGTTTTTAAGGTGTCAATATTACTGTGTAGGTTTATTTTATTAATTGTTTTTACATAGTTTGTGAAACAAGTTCATTTTCCGATCAAACAATTACATTTTGAGAGTTTATATTAGTTACAAAAATAATTTCCTTTAATAAATAAATCCAGTCGGATTACATTCAATGTGTGTAAATGTGTGTAGTCAGGTAGCAGACAGTTGGTGTACCCATAAAAGGTGTTGTAAAACTCGCAGGCTACAACCAATATGCTCCTAAATTTGATATTCCTCAGGTTGGCAATAACAATGTTTTTCAGAGGTTTATATGGTGAACTGGGCTGTGACTCAAGCAACTACAACTTTTCACATACTGAACGCCATACTGTATAAAGTAGGCCTGAGAACAGTTGACAGTCAACATGTTAAACACAAAGTTCTTCACTATGTCTCTGTGGTACAGTACCTGGGCAAATGGCCTGGACTAGATACAATGTTCAAATAACTTTTTATTTTGTCCTTGTTTGTTTATTTCTATGTGCCTTATGCCAAGCTGCATTGTGCTCAAAGCGGCATGTGCGCTTTCCGGCTCTGTTCAAAGCTTAGTGGATTTGACTGGGGTACACAGTTGACATGTGGGTCCAGACACTTGCCCCAGACGGGGGCACTGACCCCGGTGATGCCAGCCGAGTACGCGACCAGAGGGGCCTGCTACTCCTCACAAATGCCTCAGAGAAACAAAGTCCAGATGCTCTTCCATGCTCCGACTCCTGACACACTCGGCATGAAGCTTGCAACATTGTTATATATGTCGCAGTGACAAAAAAAGAAGACGAAAAATCCCGCTGTGATGAACCACCATTCTAAACCATCTATAAACAGAAGCATTAGTTTGGGTTTATTCTGCAGTGTTCAACAGTTATTCCCAGTGAAGTAAAGCGATTTGGTAAATGTTGAACATCTGGTCAGTTCAAGAGAATATGGAAATCCACTTAGAGCAAATTAAAACAAATGGGGTGAGCGGGTAATGATTTCATAAGCAATTTCCTACATTAGTATTTCTAATACTTCACAGGGAAAACACGTTTAGCGCTGCACTTGTCTCATCTATCAATCATGCTTGTTGAAGAACTACACATATCAATGCACTTACAGAGGGTACAATCTCAAGTTTTATCAACTGGGAATTCTTTTTTAAAATCAGTTTCCTAAAAGCATTTGTCTGTTTTCCCTCCCCCACCCTGGTGCAATCCTGGCAAAAGCTAAATTAATTAAACTCTCATTAAATATGCATTTCGTTGTTAATCATTTGCAAGCGAGGAGGATTAGGCCGCAATTTGTGAAATGACATAAAACCTATCCCTTCTCAAAAATAGCCTCTTTAAATTGCACCAAACACAATAGTATGATCCATCAAAAAAAGTCTCAGCAATAAAATGAGTAAATCAGTAAATCCATTAAAGAGACATTGACCTGTACTTAATTTATATAATACAATGGCCATATGTTTACTCCATCTGTTAATGCTTATGGATTTGTAAACAAACAATGAAACTGTACTACATTCAGGTCAACAATCTTATCTGTCTGTCTGTCTGTCTGTCTGTCTGTCTGTCTGTCTGTCTGTATGAAACCAACGTTAGGATCAGAACTGGAGGTCTATTTCAGCCTTTCAACCTTTAAAATGCTAAACGGATGTGAAAAATGTTTGTACATGATTAATTAATGGGAAGAAGAATTAAAAAAAGCCTCTTTGTGCCGAACACTACCTTATTTTCATCAACCTTCACAGAAAACATGGCTGATGCTCGGCATGAAATATTGATGTGAAAAGACTCCTCAAATAACTAACTCAAAATATCTGAAGCACACATAGAATTTTAGAACAGAAAGGGAGACAAGAGCCAAGACTCTCAAGCCAAGGCTGTCAACTGAGAGGAGTAGAGGAAGAGAAAAGAATGATGTGCAACAAGAAAACACTGAATATCCTGGTATGTGTGTTCCAACCAAACAGCTTAAAAAGAAACTGAGAGAGAACACAAGAGCAGAATACCAAGCTGCTGTAACCTCCAACCTGCTTCTGGCTCAAATTCAGATTTCCATTCACAGCATCCATTTAAAGACCTCCGCATTTGATTGTCCTTTCTCTGATTGCATTAGAGACACGTTAGTACACAGAACGGGAACTATTCAAGGTTTAATGAAAATGTGTAGTCAACGCAGGGAAGGACCTTGACAGTGTGAAAATGTAGCTTGGGTTTAGCAAAGATTTGAATTCAAAAGTGTGCATTTCATGACTGCCAAGGTCATTGTGATCGTGACAGTCCAACAAGCTGGGTGTTGGTGTGGAGGACAATCCCCACTATCTCCAAGGCTGCAGGCAACGTTGCCCATGTCATCCTCATGTTTTATTCATACAAGTCATATTATGGCATTCAGGAACTGTGATCAAAATCTGCTCTGGTAGAAATATTTAATATCATACCTACTTCATCTGGTTAGCCAGCATGAGAGAGAAGGGTAGACAGACTCTCTCCGCTCATCCATGTTGGATTATTAAAAGTGAAGCTTTCAAAGAGGTCACTGCTCAGGGTGAAAAAAAAAAAGGAAGGACAAAAAAAAGCTGTAGCGTGCATCAATTATCTGGGAGAGTTTGTGGCATACGGAAGACTGTCTTGTCACATTTCCCCATGTGGCTGAGCTACAGAGAGGTCCTTGGCTGACGCTGACATTTAGAAGCTGGTGAATTGTGAAAAATCCCAGCCTGTTTGTCAAAAAATTGGACAAAAGACCACACTCACGACTTGCGAAGCCCCTTCAGGCTTGAAATTCCTTCTCAATGTCATTGATATAACTAGACACAGGCATCCAGCTCTGTCGCTCTAATTTTTCATGTCTGAACAACTGCAACTTAGACTGATCAATACATGGTTTACTGGTGTCGCTGGAGGACAATAGAGTAATTCCAGCAGTTAACAACAATAAATACAGCGGGCTGCCTGCAAATAGTCTTCGACTGGAGGAATGATAATTTATCTGTTGTGTTGCTTGCACAAGACCAGTGATAAAAACGAATAACAACAGCATGATCGCGTTGGAAGTGCAATCTGGAGCCACTTTCAGCCTCTTTTGTAAGGCAACCACAGCTTCTTTTCTTTACATGTGACCTACATATTGCATGCCACTGCCAGTTCTAGAGGACTCAAACAAAGTCCTTGTAATTATATATGACTACATTCCAATAACTGGTACTATTACTGAACTATAACACTAGTTATAATAGTTGTTGTGTTACAGCTTTAGAAATGCCTTTGCATATTATTGCAGGAGAGAATGTTTCTTTCTATGTGGGCAAATGTACCATGGCAAAAAAACAAAACAAGTTAAAAGTAGCATAATCTGTCTGTTGTTTGGAAGCATTGTATCGGCTATGGGAGTAAGTATGAGATTCCTTCACAGCTGAAAGAGATGACTCCCCCCACTCCTCCACATTATCGTCTTCCTTCAGAGTTCAAATCTGTGTGAAGCACAATTCCATGAAACCCCCCTTCTATCCTCCCGTTCTCCTCGTCCTAACTCCCCACCTGCCTCCCCGTCTCTGTCTCTGTGGTGGCGCGGGCAGAAGTGGCATACCTTTGTTCATGTCAATCAGCTGCTTCTTCTTCTGCTGCCGCTCCTGCTTTTCCCGCTCTGCTTTCTCCTTCGCCAGCTTGGCTCTCTTGATCTTCTCCTCCATCTCCCTCTTCTTGTGGTTCTCCTTTACTGCTTCCTGATGAGGCACACACACACACACACACAGAGAGAGACACAGACAGATATAATCAGAATCTGTCTCATGCCACCCCCACTCTTTTAGTGTCTACGCTACTGTATAGTGTTGTGAAGCGGCAGCATGCCATCAGCAAATTCTTATTCAGAGAAGGGTTTGATAGTTAGAGATAAGCAGCTGGAATAAACAATATATCATTCCTTTTAATACAAGCAAATTTGCAAGGCTTCTTCACTGCTTTACATATTTCCAATAACACACAAAGCAGATTTGTTGTCAATAATACATCAAAATAGCTCAAAAAAAAAAGCTAGATGCTCATCATACATATGTACCATGCTAGGGTATTTCCTTTGACAATATGTGGGAACCATTGCATGAGAAAAGAGTAGCAACAGTGTGCCAATCTCTGAGGACAGAGACAGAGATATTATCCTCCTCCTCCTTCGTGACCGGCTGAAATGTCAGGAAGGAGTCAGAGAAAGAGAGATAATCAACGGTACAGATTCAGCCTTTACAAATGTGTCAGTTTGTTCTTGTGCCAACAGAGAGTAAGATGCAACCGTGTGACCTTTGGAGACAACAAAATGTTCTCTCATCCCAGGCCTGTGGCAGAGTACTTGACAGGCCCAATCATAGGTGTCATGTGTGTGAGAGGTCATACTGTATGTAGATACATGTATATATATACATGTGTGCCAATGCCCGTCCATGGGCATCTCTGTGATGTTCCCCCTTATGTATGCATATGTGTGTGTATGTGT
This sequence comes from Pholis gunnellus, assembly GCF_910591455.1. Lineage (NCBI taxonomy): Eukaryota > Metazoa > Chordata > Actinopteri > Perciformes > Pholidae > Pholis > Pholis gunnellus. The sequence goes on from NC_136537.1 coordinate 18,041,068, forward strand.
GTTAGTAAGTGAAGGCATGGCCCTGTCTGTGCACTGATATAATAAGTGGCGACAGTAGCCCCCCCCCCCATCTAATGCCCCTGTGGTCCTGATGTGTGTGCCGTGTTGGCAGCTAAGACAGAGGGATTACAGGGATTGTGGGGAAGGAACAAGGAAAGAGCAGCTCATGATGCCAGTCAATAGTAGAGCTTTGCTCCATGTCCAAGGACACAAGCCCTCATTGTCACTGTCTCCTTGTTGGATGACAAGGGCAAAGAGAGAGAGAGAGAGAGAGAGAGAGAGAGAGAGAGAGAGAATAATAACAGGGAGTGAATGTGTTTTTGTATTATGTGCATTACGAGAACATAAGGGATGTTTTGCTTCGTAAGCTGTCGGTGAACACTCAAAATCAACCTTCATTTTTTCCCTATCGAGGTTGTGTAAATGATGCAGCTACACTCTATAAGGGCTATCGACTGTGTGCTCTTTGCTGCTCTTTTGGATTAGGGCGGATGAGAGCTGCGATGTATATTCAGCGACGAAATAGTTAACATGTGCATTTTGTTCAAGTGATGGGCAGCACTGGCAGAACGAATCAGATTGATTACTGTCCTCATCCTCTTGACAGGACTCAGGTCATTTTGGAAGTAATATCACTGCATTGCTCAGCATTTACAGCATAAATTGGATGATAAATTATGCAGATTACAAATACAATCCTGCCGGCTAAACTTATTTTAAACAAACAACTAATTCTGAGTGTAAACATGATTATGCAATGTAATTATGTTGCTCTAATCACACGGCACCACTAATTGCCATAGCAACAAATATGTTTTCACTGATCGCTTGTTCTTCCCTTTACCATTCTCTTTGACGGCCTCTATTTTGCCGTTGGCAACAACTGATCGTATCAGGTCTCATTTTCTTGCCAACGCTGTATATTGTAGGAGGACATACAAGAGATAAACAATCCTCATGGGATGTGTTTTCCAAAATAATCTTCAGTGCAGAGAACCAGATTCAAACCTCATCTGAACAAAAGACAAAAGATCTGGTTTCTCTCGAATATTCAGTTTGAGAAATCTGTAGATTTCATTTTGTCTCTTGAGTACTCTCATCTACTAAAGATCAAAGTACAATATGATTCCAGGTGACCAAAGAAACAAGTTATTTTTGACCCTCACACTGAGTCATCTGTCCATTGTATAGGATCGTCACTAGTTATGGTGCCACCCGATGAGAGCTTAATTCTTTATTAAAGTGAAAACCATCTACTGTCTACTTTGAATTTCTAATTGAGCTAAACAAAGTTTAAATATGTAATACCCATTAATTCCCACAGTCTACTGAAGACTTGTTAACTTCTGTGATCTCGAAACATAACATCATTAAGCGCCACAGAACAATTTAGAATTACATTTAAAAAATCCATTTAGTTGTCTGAATTATCTTGTTTTTCGGCAAATAGATCCCCAGCTCCTCCAGTCCACATGAAGAAGTGTAATTGAGAAAGATACTTAACCCCCAAATTGCACGTGAAGGCAGTGTGTGTAAGTGTGTGTGTGTTTGTGTTTGTGTTTGTGTGTGTTAGATTATATCCTGATGGTCAGGATGGCATTCTGTATTGCAGCCCCAGCCATCAGTGTAAAGCACTTTGAGTGGTTGGAAGACTAGAACGCGTTATATGAAGGCAATCCCATTTACCATGGAGGTTCATTCATTCAAATCAATTCAATATTATTTGTATAGCCCAATATCACAAATAAAAAATTCTCCTCAGAGGGCTTTGTTAACTGGACAGCATACAACATCCGCTGTCCTTGGACATAAGGGTCACTTACAAGCTTTTCCAGAAATATTGACTTCGTTGCACGGCCTTCTTCAGGAATGCAACTTGCTTAAGTGTCCTAAGTACGCGACTTCAGAAAGAAAGAAAGAAAATGATTGAGACCCACTTTCTTTTTAGTACTTGCTACCAATCAAAAAAACTGAGGATTCTGTTCGCAAACTAAATAATCAAATTCTTATAAATAGTTTCTTTTCTAACAATAATAATAAAGATTAAACCGACAGACAAACACAGGCACATATTTTGGAAACATTTGTCAAATACAGCATGAGGAGTTGAACAAAAGATACAATACAAAGTCTAAGTCAGAAGAGCAGCACTTCAAACTAACGCTAAAGGTCAAAAGATTTCCCCCTATGATTATCTACCATGATAGATATTGTCCTTTGTGGCCTTGATTCTACCTAATAATCCTTAAAAAACACTGAACCCTGCAGTCCACAGGCCACGTTTATGACTGGCTTTGTGCCCTGAACCCCTCTGGTCTTAAGTTGGAAAATGCGGTGCAGGTACCGTGTACATATTGCTCAGAGGGGTATGTAAATGGTATGCAAATGTGGAATAAGAATCTTCATGAAAAGACAAAACAAAATGTGTGGTTTAGCATAATAGCACCTTAATGCCAGCTGGAGTTGTCAACAGCACTATTGAGGCGGCACATTGAGGCTTTATGAGCCTAAAAGCCTGTCCATCTTAGACACACCAGAGGCCACGGGTGTGACATACACTCATTTCTTCTCATGGCCTCCGGTGTGTCTAAGATGGAGATTACAAGTACACCTCTATCTATAACTGACTGGAAAACTAAATGTTGTGCAACGCAGGTCCAATCTACCAACAAGGGCCAGGCAGCATCTTCCTTTTTTCGGGGTCTGTTCTTTCAATAATTCATGCAATGTATGTGCTGCTCTTCCTTGACCCTGCACAACACGATACATCTCCCACAGCACGGCTCCTTTCCGATGCATACAAGTTTGCCAATCCAATGAGGGAGCAATGAGTATTTCCAACTGCTCAGTTGCACCAGTGATCTCACACAGAGAGTGTCGCTGCTATATCTCATTTGAATTTTACAAACACTACAGCGTCTGGGCTTTAAGCAGCAAATGTGTTTATTAGCCATCTGTTACACTGTGTGCCAGGGTGTGTGTGTGTGTGTGTGTGTAGGGTGTAGCTTCAAGAAGTTATAGGTTACAGATTGTGATACTTCTGCTCTGCGGTATAGATGTATTCCCATATTGATAGGTGACCTCCAAAATCTGGTGCAATGATTTTTATGTGTCATGCTAGCGTAAGAGGAAATAATGAGGAACCATGACAGTGATTCAGCAAGAAGGTGGGGGAGAGTGGCACAGCCAGAGCCTCATCTTCAGCATTATTAGCATGATTATGATAATTTGTCATATTGTGAAGGAAATAGTAAGCTTTAGAAATATCAAATGGGCTCCGAAGTGGACGGATACACCCGGAGACACTCGCACACACACACACACAAATCATCATTCTAATCTCATAGATGCTCTATCTTGCTACTTTGGGAACCCGGTCTGGATCTTTTGGTCTTATTAGAAAGTCACTCAATTAACAAGGAAGACTGTTAGCTCATCCCAGCCCATCTGCTGCGCTTTGATAACTCATTAATGGAAAATATCCTCATCCCCAATGCTCCTGGTCAGGATTACACATACACACCCTGCGATTGCATTTCACTCATACTTTATTTCAGAATATGGCAGCAGCATTAAATTAACAAATTGTTGGACTCTTCGAAATACTGTCTCCATTTGCTGGAATCAAATAATACTTCATTGGCCGCAGAAAAAAAAAAAGAAAAAGAGAATGGGACGGGAGTGAGGGAGAGAAAGAGAGATGAAACAGAAGGAAAATAGAGTTAATGGATTCTCTTATCAGTTACATTCAGTTCTGTGAGGACTGTCTGTCAATGCGTTTACTCCAATGCTCATGTCGGTCGGGTGCATTAAGCCCTAGCTTTTTAGTAAAAGCAATTTAAGGTGACGGTATTGCAATGGAATTCTTTAATAGTGCAGATGCTTTGTGCTGTGAATGCATTACACAGGGCAATGCAACAAAGGCAGAAGTTAGCGAAGATGTTCTGTCTGAGTCAAACAACTCAATATTGAAATAAAGGTCTGAGGCTCACCAGGCATATCAAGAAGTTAAATTCAGCGCTCTTCCCTAAAATACTAGCTGCCAAGAAGTCATAATATTCATTAGATTTGCCATTTGGAACAAATCAGTGATGGTTGATGTAGGTCGACTTTGTCAAAGATAAATAACTAGCAGACATCTCCCCAAAATTCCTTCACTGACAAAAAAAAAAGAAAAGCTGAGGAGGATGCTGCGAAGGAGCTAGCTCAGTTATTTTCAGAGTAAGAAAATAAAAACATTCAAGTAGAAACAACCATTGATTCCATTGAGCAGATGGGATTAGCCTTTCTGTCAGCATAGCAGAGGAGCCAAAAACTATAAATAATATCTGAAGAATATGGTGATTAAAGGATTGTTTTTATATGAATACATTAACTTATAACCAGCCCCCCCCACACACACAATTTCAACCGCACAACACTTTATCCCACTCAGTTCCCTCCCCTTATCCAGCGCAGGAAAGTTTAAATCAGTAATAAAATATTCATATGCAGCTATTTGCTTGAGAGAATAATTTATTTTCTTGGGTGGATGCCTCTTTTAGAGATACGCAACTCTGGAATCCTTGAGGGAGCGTTGTGTTGTGTGTTGGTGCACTTTGATCAGTGGGAATGAAAAGTTGGTTTCAGATGGGTATTAGAATAAAGAGAGGAAAGGATTCAGACAAGGGGACCCTGCCATTCACATGAATGGATTGAGAAGACTGAGAGCATGCCCTCTAGACACCAAGTCATCATCCTGACACCAGGAATATTCCGGGTGGTGCCAGGAGGGATGGGCAGTGTGTAGAAGGTGGAGAAACAAAGAATAGATATTTAACAGACTTGTCTACTCAGGAAAAAAAAAGAACTCTTGGTTAGTTCTGAGAGGATTTGGTGTTTCCTTGTCATTAATACGACCTCTTTAACAACTGATCTGCTCTCCCCTGTTTGCTTTGTTCACTGCTCTCGGTAACCACATTTCCTATAAAACTGCAACAAGCAGACTTTTCCCACTTGTGTATTCTCTTTCTACATTTATTGTAGAAATCTGGACAGGAATTTAAATGTGTTACATAATAAACACAGTAAATTGTGTTATAGTGCCGAAGGAGGAGTGTTTATGGAATATATTCTAAAAAACCTTTCTTTTTTTTTTGGAGTGAACATTTCAGTAGAAGTAGATAAAAGACTTATTTCCCCTGCATTATAGTTTAAAACTCTCAGGTAGAGTGGATGGTATTTTCACCGACTTTAGGATTTTAAAATCCTAACCTCCTCTCTAGACTCATTACCCTCTAATACATTCCAGCGGTATCTGCAATGCCCTATAGAGATGGCCCATGCACACACATAGACACAAACCACTGCACGCTACTGAAACTATGTTTAACAGGTAAAGCGGCTTGCCCAAGCCTTTATCGAGCTCTTTTATCAGTAAGACACTGTTATTATACAAAATCCTATTCTAAGCTATTTTCTATATATATATGTTATGTTCTGTAGGTTTGAGCATCTGAAGCTCAGGATACTTTGGTAAATGCCATCAAGCAATTTGTGGATGTATAGAATAGTGCATGATTGGAAAATATGCATTGTTAGCTGCATTGTTAGCTTCTATACATACTACCTACATCGTAATTAATATAATATTTAATCGATTTCTTTACTTTTGTATTCAAACGATGTACTTTTAAAACAAAAGGGTCTCGTTTGTGATATTTTCTTCTTATGTATCCAGATTTAAAACACATGTCAGATCCAGCGTGTTGATTGGACCAAACTAATCTTGGATAAAACATGTGCAACCCATTTTTAGGAAAAGAAGAGGGTAATGCTTTTACTTTAAGCCCCTCTAAGTTAAGACACTTCACACATAAGCTGTACTAACATTTAATACATGGTTTATAATGTACTATAATGCAGTTGTGGGCAGATGTAAGGACATTTTAAGTGTTATTAAGAGTTATTAATGTATGATATTTGTAAGCAATCAAAATGTCTCCTATGAAGACGTATTATTTATCATCACAACTGTGTTTTGCTATATTGTCATTCATGATCTGTGACCACAGGAGGAGTTGTTGGACCAATAAATTATTTAGCAGATATATCTGCTAACAGTTACATTATCATTGGTTATAAACTATTTATTTATATGCTGATTATAGATAATAAAAAGGGGGATTTAAACTAAAGTGTTACAGAGACCCACATGCATAACCTTCAAGACTACGATGGCGTTGGAGAAAATGAAAAATAAATTATTGGCAGACGCAGTGGCATTATGACCTACTAAAAAATGACATATGGAAGGAAATCACACAGCAGGTGCAAGAACTTAGAAGAAAAACTGAAAAGCATGTCAGGGCCAACCAAGGGAATATGAAGACCAAAATAGGTGGCTAGAAAATACGGTGCACTCTCCAATACCTCCCAGTTTTATATGAGGAAAGTGAAATCCCCCTCGGTATTGAAACTAGAAGTTGATTGGCTCAAAAGCACACATCTTGATGGACTATCAGGTGTAATGTTTCACTTGTTACTAACGTCCAGATTACAGTTGAATATTATCTTCTACGGCTGGCGAGAAACAGAGTGGAAACACTTTTCTGATATGACAGCGCGCTTTCACCTCAGCCAAAGGTTTAGAGGAGCTGCTTAACATTACTGGCCATAGCAAAAGAATGGAGTCGATTTCTTTCACTTGAGATATTCCAAGACCAGCCATCCAGTGGCGAAAGTGACACTGCATGTTATCTGTTCTTCCCTCTGCACATTTATTTATTATCTACACTGCTTTTTTACGCTGCCTGGCAGATACAGGTAGACATGCGGTCGAAATTAGCAACACTATGTGATACACATTGTTCAGGTAAAATGTCATAATGGTGCAAAGTAAGAGATCAGCCCTTGTGTGTTAAGTCTGTTTAAGTTGAAATATTGTCCATCATATGAAAAATACTGTTTTTCATGTAAGATTTAACTGTATAAAATGCTCCACATCTGCCACATGTTTATTCTAAACATTAATAAACACGTGCAAGTAAGCGGTTGGGAGCATGCATGTATACAGGGCAGCTACTCCTGCTGGCAATATGTTTACCGCCCACATGAGTTTTATCCATAAAAGAATAACATTTTAATGTTCGTTCGGACCTCCTGAAACTGTGATGAAGATGTGTGCACACAAATGCTGTTCACATTTCAATGACACCCGATGTGTGTAATAAGCAAGTGAAATTGTGTACGAAAGAATGTGCATGTGTGGGTGGTGGCTTCTGTTAGTCTGTGTGTGTGTGTGTGTGTGTGTGTCAAGGTGGCAAGAACCATAAACATGAGACTTTACATGTATATGTGCCAAACCATAATCTATATATACTCACCATGAAGAGGATGCGGAAGTTGGCCAGTTCTCCGAAGAAATCCTCCACACCGACCGAGTGGGGGTCAAAGGCAAAATAGCTGCCTATGCTCTCATAGAGCTTCTGCATGTTCTTGTGCATCGTGGACAGTTTTTCATACTGCTCACGAGAATGCTTGGAGAAGTCGTGAGAAAAACAGAGTTAAGGAAAAATGGACAAAAACATATCTCAAGCTCAGACAAAAACTACTATAATACTACTGTAATCAGCAATATAACGACACCTCACAAATATGTTCATCCAGGACAAAACAAGCCATATTGAGAAATGATCACTTCAGGCTTTATTGCATTCAGAAAGCCCACCTATGTCAAGGTCAACAAAACAAAAGACTGGACGAAGGAAGGGTCAGAGACAATCGAATGTGCCATTACAATAACCTCTCTAACTCACTTTGGAGTCAATGCCATGGTGAGCTAATAGCTGCAGCCCTGGAGTAATGGAAAGGTGTTTTGTAGTCAGCAGCATGACACAGATGGTTGCTGGAAAAGCTTATTGCAGTCATTGTTCTATTGTTTCTCCCAACAACAGTGGGGTCAGGTTGTTGTGAACCTCACAGCTCACGTCGCACTGTGTAATTTACTGAACAGGCGAGCACTTTTCTCCTGGTGAATGGCTATTGACAGCCGGCATCAGTTCAGCATTATCACAGCAGCCACTGACCTCATGGAGACTGCACTGCATGTGAGTCTGAGACTCCAAGACTCAAACGCACACACACACACACACACACACACACAGATACATACATATACGCCAGCAGCTTTAAACATACATGTACTTACTTGCAATCATAGACAAAAAAAAAAGAAAGAGAACTACCCCTCAATATAAACTCCACCAGCATCAGTTTCAATGCATCAACAATTTGTGCCCAACAACATTAAGTACGTTCTGTCAAAACGGCCATTGACCTTTGTTTTCTCTTACAAAGAAGTTTGATTAACCTGGCTGCTGATGTTTCTGGGGACAATGTAATCATAACAGATAGAACCGACTTTCAGAGCAAGACAATAAAACACAAATTGTAATAATATGGTTTTTGTAGTCAATATCTTTGTGTTTTGGAAACGTATGCACCTCATTTTAGTGAATACAGTGCATGAACTGGTCAGAAGTCCACGTCTCTAATTCTAAATGGCTGTTGAGCAAAGGGCTTTGCATGGCCAGGCATGACAGAGTGTGATTTACGCAACTGATTTTGATGCATACTCCCAAATTAACTGATGATACATACATTGACACAGTTACTGTCAAATGATGAAGAGAACTGTGATTTAGATTGCGCCACTACATGTTATGCTTATGTACTAAGGCAGCCGCCTCTTGGTCACAGCGTCACGGGTACAGATATACACCCGTCCTGTGATTGTCAGGGCTAAACACTTACCAAGATATTGTTTAAATGTGTGATCAATCTGCCATTATTTTGTGAGAACCGCTGTTTTTCTACAATGCCATTTATTCACGGTTTGTCTGTTCGTTGTTATCTTGGTAGACGTCCATGTTGAGGTTCAGGAATTGTTGTGTCATACAAACGACACATTCACACGTGCCTGTATGTGTGTGATGCATTTGGGCTCTTACTGTTCATATGGTCACATGTAAGCACGTATGCAAAAAGGTCTTTGTGTATCTGACAGAAAATAAAAGCATTAAAATGGTAGGCTGGTTGGATTACCTCCCTGCAAGTGTTTACTACAACAGCAGTATCATTGGCACGGTCCAGGTTAGCAGCAAGCCCACACACGGGCCCGATGGATGGACTCATCCTGCTGTCTTTCCTCTTCCCTCTCTTTATCCCCTTGTCTGCCTGGACATGATTTATCCCCCTTGTTTCTGTCAGCCTGTCCTTATCTGTTCTTTTGTCCACCTCCCCCTCACTGCACTTGTGTGTGAAAACTCAGGGGCCCGGTAGACGTAAAAGTAAAACTTTTGCCAAAAGAAAGAAATCTTTTTAACATCCAAACCTGACAGATTTCTACAGTGAGTCTTGGAATGATTCTTGTAAGTATAAAGAATCTCTTCCTAGGTTCCAATCTACCACTAACGACAACATCGTGAATCTAAATATGAGTGCTTCATGCAAAAATACTTCTGCAGTCAGTTTCAAGTTCTAGACTGTGCTTCACTTACAATACTCCCCTCAACGACGCCTAATCGGTCCGAATGGAAACATGTCTACAAAGGATAAAACATGATGAGCTTGAATATGTATTGTGGTCAACTGAAAACAAGAATCAGCAACAGGTTCATTTCAAAAGAGGAAGCCAAACATTAATGTGTCAGCAAAATACATGGAATTGATTATTAACGACATTTCGATACATTATTGATTCCCCTCTACGGCAGAGCCCAAAGTGCCTTGAGCTCAGGAAATCTTAAGGTCACAACTGTTGCCTTCCTTGTAGAATGGTACTTTAAAATATTGAGGCAGTGGTTACTTTTGCTGCTTGTTGTGGCTTGTGGCTCTCTGTGTTGGTTCTTTCTCCCCTATCTCTCACTCTCTCATTCTCTCTCACACACACACACGCTGGAATACACATGTATGCACATGCGCGGTGGTAAAGTGTCCCGTTGGGTACTGGACTGAGGCTGACTGGGCTTTTGCTCCTTGTATTTCCACATCAAAGACGTATCATATTGATGGAGCCTGCAGCGAGACAGCCGGTATGCTGGAGCCTTCATCAAATACACATACAGACACAGAATGAAGAGGCAAACACACACACACACACACACACACATGTATATATAGTACACGTGCACATGTTCACAGACCCATTCTTTGAATGTCTCTCTGTCAGGTTGTCTTTTATTCTTTTCTTTATCTCAGTTTCTCACAGTCATTGTAGCCTTTATTGTCTCTCCTTCTCCAAAGATAAATATTTTTCTACGTCTTTCTCCTTTTTTCCTGTCCACCACTTATAAACACATTCCCTTTATTATTCTTTCTCCATTTCCCCGTGATATTCTCTCTGTAAAATTCTCTGACTCAAACAAAAAAACGTTCCTTTCTTTCTCTTCTACCGAGAGTGAATTTTCATCGGTAGGCTGTGTGAGCTGTGTCTGGTATTCTCGTCATTTGGGCTTGAAGCAGAGCAGGGAGCAAAAAGCAATGTGTCTCAAGGTAAAGCATCACGCAGCCTTTGGTTGCCCGCGACCCCGTGTGTCTCTGCTCTCCTCTTCTAGCCGTCCTCAGAGAAGTGCTGCACTTCCTGTGCACTGCACCTCAACAATGCAAAGCAAGACAATTTCTCCAGGGCTTGAGTGCTCAAAGTTGCAAATGTACATGCTACTAAAGATATCCGGGGATTTTACGCTAAGGGCCAGATTAAAACACAAGTTCTGCAGAACCCAAGACTATTTCAATAACTGAGTCTGGAATAACTGGAGGATAAACAATCAGAGTTCAAAAAGGGCTTGTGGAATAGTAGCATGTCACTAAGCATAACACACTAAGGCTTGGCTTAAACAACTCCAGCTTCTGACAGCATCTCATCTGACAGTGTTGATTTACAAAGACAATGTCAGATGTAAAATGTGATGTCGATGGCAGTGCTCTACTAGTTCATGCTTTTATCATTCTCTCTCTTTCGCTCTCTCTCAAATCTCCTGTTGTTGCCAAAAGCCGCCCTGTCCTTGTAAAAGTCTCGAATTAGTTTCTTGTGCTGCCACAGTGTCCTCATTACTGTGTTTAATCAGTCACTTTTTATCTGTGTGTTTGACATGCCAAAAAGGGTACATTTAACATCAGTAAGCTCAGATTAAGGGCACTCATTTTTAACACCACAAAGTGACATCAAAATCATATCCAAGTCAGACTTACCCTAGATGTAATAAAAAAAAAAAAAAAAGCTTTTTGGAGTCAGACTCAATTCAATTTGGTGATAAAACCGAGAAAGGGAGGAGAAATGAGCCAAAACAAAGTTAAAACTGTTTTTACAATGGTCACCTATGAGGATGGCAATAAATTACCTGGTTTGTTTACCTGTGTGCATGAGAGAGTTATTAAAGTGCAGCATAAAACTCAACAGTGGGGGCCCAAAAAGCCTCCTTAATAAATCTCCTGTAACCTAGTTGCATTAATGTTTATTTAATGCTTTTCCTATGTGCTTGCTGGCCCTTCCATCCAAGGCCCCACACTAAGCCTGCTTTTCTCCAAACCCCACCATCCCTGCTCCCTTTATCCCCACACCTACTGCCAACAGCCCCTGTGGGCCAAATTACACCAAAGCTGCCCACTGACTGGACACAACCCATCATGTTGAGAGCGAGTGCAGGATGAGAGAGGGATGAAGGAATGGAGTGCAGATGTAGGGCACAAAGTGAGAGAGAGAGAGAGAGAGAGAGAGAGAGAGAGAGAGAGAGAGATGTAAAGGCCACTAGATGTAAAATATTTTTAGCTACTCAAATCTGTGCATGAATGAACCAGCTCTGATCTAAGTCATTTTTTATACTGCATCACGTCTTTGCTTCATCATTTAAAAAAAAGGTCCAATTTGTTTATTATAGAGAAAGAGTCAATAAGCAGAGTAAGTACATTAACACTGTGTTGTTGTGTTTACAAGGGTTTCCTAGTCCAGTAAGTCAGGATCCTAAGTGAGGAGGACAGGACCATTCTGATGCTGACAGCATCCCGAGTTGGGCCAAAGCACAGGCAATAGGGCTCTCAGAGGGAATTAGCAGAGCAGCCAGTTCCGGAAAATTGGGATGGGACCTGGTGCTGAGGTGGGTAGAGGGAGGAGGGAAGTGTGTGAGAGGAGGGAGGGTATAGTGAAAAGAGGGAGGGCATAAAGGAGGGAGGATTTGCCAAAATTGAAACGGGGCAGCATACTGTACGTTTAAAGGTGTAGACCAAGGTCACATATCTGAATCTACTTAAACTGTAATTACTCTGTGTGTGGGCAGTAATACATCTCTATAAATATCATTAAAGAACAGGACAAGTCCAGCAGCGCTGATTTGTATTTAATACACTACACCTACAAAGTCCAAGGAAATGAAAAGTTATGAGTAAAAAAAAAAGCAGCCCTGCTACAGCCTTTACAGCCATGCTAGCAGTTCTAACAAAGCGACAGTGCTTTACCTCAGTTGTGGTGCTTTGAGCTGAATACTAATGCTCACGATGAAAATGTCAACATGCTGATGTTAAGCAAATAATGCCCACCATCGTATTTAGCATGCTAATATTTACTGCTATGCAAATTAGATGAGAAATCACGTATGTTAATACAAGTCATCCTCTGGGGATCATGAATGTCTGTGCATCAAGGTAATCCATTTCATTTTTATCGTAACTTTTCACTCCAAACCAAAATTGACAACTTCAATATGCTGCTAAAGGAAATCCAGTAAAGTCTTGATTTCTTCTACCAATGCATTCAGTAAACATATTTCAGTGGATAGGTGAACACTACTGGTGGCGCTACATAACAAGTGGGCTCATGAACTTTAATTCATATAATGAAATCTGTGGTAAACATGAACGTCTGCACCAAATGTTACTGTCACCAATACTTGTTGAGACATTTAACTCTGGATCGAAGTGGTGGACAGACCGACAGACAGACCAACATTTTCAATTCATGAGTCCTGCAGCAACAGTATCCTAAAAAAAAAAACAGCAGAATTATCCCTTAAAGCAGCAGTAGTTGTCTAGTGTCTTTGAGCCGTCACAGATTTGCGAACTGATCCGGATAAAAAATGACTTGATACTCAAAGAACAAGAGAAAATTAGTTTTAGGCTTCGACAATCTCAGCTTGTGTGAAATAGGAGCCTTAGAGGCCAAGAATAAAGAATTCAAGACAGGTTTATTTCACATGGTGAAAATAATTAAATCTGTACCAAACTGAATGGCTTAGTGAAACAATACTACTCTCTGAAAATTGCTGGACTTTGTCCAAAGTAATCAAAGCAACACCTTGGATGAAAATCAATCGTGTGCCATCGAGAAACTCTATCTTGTTGATCCGTCTTTGTCACTGCACACCAGACAGATATACACTGCACGCACGCACACACACAGACACACACACACACACGGTACCGCCCCCCACAACCCCCCTCTCTGTTGGATTACAGACGGTGCCAACAAAGTGGTGATTACTTGCCATCTCCCTCCACTTCACAAAATGTAATTAATGTAATACTTATTGTGCCACTGCAGCAATATCAAACCTGAACATCAGTGTCTCAAATGCTTCCTAAATTACTTTGCATTCAAAATATATATATATATATATATATATATATAATGTACATACTATAATATATAATGTATAGAGAGTAAAGAGTTATAGCGTATACATATATATTTAATAACTGTGAGGGATGTGTTTTTACCCATCACAGGCTCACTAAATCATATAACCACTTTGGCACAGGGATCATGACCTTTCTTCTCTTCTCCATCATCTCCCCTACAGCTCCTACCGCCTTTTTTTCTTGAAATTAAAAGCCAGATTTGATGTCAATTTTACTGTCAATTTATTCTGCCCGCCTGCCTCTGAAATATTTATACCTGTAGAGAGGAAGGTTGTTTCTGCTTAAGCATTCAAAGCGCTTCACTACAGCACCCAGCTGGTGTTGGAACAACTCAATGAGGGGCAGAGTGTTGGTCGTAATGACTACATCTGATAAAGGAAAAGAGACCATATAAATAAGATATGAGGGGATTAGGTCCATGGGAATGACCTGTTGAATCATGTATAGGCTATTAAAAAGCTGAGAGATAGCATGGAAAAATGGGAAAAATATAATTTGGTGTCCACTATAATGGTGCTGATGAGTAAGTGTGTGTAAAATCAACACACTCCTATTAAGATTAGGATTATCGAGACACACCCACGTGCACACACAATTTTGCTGTTGTCATCCTTTCATCCTCCTTCAAAGCAATCTCATGTCACATCAATGCCAATGGCCTGTGCCTCTCAGTGTAATGTTCAGAGCGGTAACATGACAATGCAAATCCACTGTGTTTACAATGTTCATACTTGTCAAACTGTGAAAGGTCAAGTCTGTTGTTTCCCTCTGACGCTGATCTAATCGGTACACATCAATCCCTACCTCTCCATTACAACAGCTCGCGAGATGCCCCCGAAGAGACAAGTATGTGCAGGAACACAGACGTCACACAATAGACATAAACTTGTACACCGGATTACATAGCTGAACATCCACAGGAAACCCAATTGGAGTGCATGTTTCAATATTTCTTATTTGGAAAAAAACACCCGTCAGTAATCTTTTGAGATGTTGCACATTCATTGATTAGGTCGTCAATAACTACAACCACCACCGTCTTTTCCTCAGCGCACTGAGGTCTGAATCTGGCAGGAAAAAGAACACAATATTCTCCTGATATAAATAACAATTCTTAGTTTAAATATTTAATTTTGTTTAGATTAAGTTACTGCACACCTTTTGAAGACTTAATATAACATACACTATTGCTACATGCACACACCTTAGTGCCAAACACAATTGCGGCCGCATTGTGTCTCATTTAAATTGCCCCAGTTTCTGACCTGGCTCGCTTTATTTCTAGATAATATATTAGCCTCATTGCCTCTTACTGGGAAGAAAAAAACTGTTATTT